>NW_024070199.1:22377986-22879082 GCF_014754425.2 Oryx dammah | reverse complement strand
TTAATTTCATGGCTGTAGTCACCATCTGCAGTGATTTTGGAGCCCCCAAAAATAAAGTCAGCCACGGTTTCCACTGTTTCCCCATCTATTTCCCATGAAGTGATGGGAACAGATGCCATGATCTTCGTTTTCTGAATGTTGAGATTTAAGCCAACTTTTTCACTCTCCTCTTTCACTTTCATCAAGAGGCTCTTTAGTTCCTCTTCACTTTCTGCCATTAGGGTGGTGTCATCTGCATATCTGAGGTTATTGATATTTCTCCTGGCAATCTTGATTCCAGCTTGTGCTTCTTCCAGCCCAGAGTTTCTCATGATGTACTCTGCATAGAAGTTAACTAAGCAGGGTGACAGTATACAGCCTGGACTAAATCAGGATTCAGGAGTGGCCAGTGAAAACTCACAGATGATGATGTGACAATGACTGTAACTTCTACTATTGCTTAGAGTCATAGCATCACGTTTTCATCGTCTCTTCATGTCCGTTTTCTTCAGTGTAGGTAATTGTGCACCAGGGCAATTTAATTGTGCAACTGTGCAATTTAACCACAAGCTGAAGTGAAGCCATCTTCTTCGCCAATCAATATCCAGTTATATCTCCAACTCTCCTTTATGGACAAAAATGTCCATTGCTCACCAGTAAAGAAGTAAAGACAAGAAGGCAAGTTGACTGGGTCTATCTTTAGATATATAATTCTACCTGCAATTAACAGAGACGAATTAACACCTTGGACAGTAACTTTTAGAAAGCTGAATGAGACAAATAGAGGAAAGGAAGCAATGGAGATCGCCTCCCTTCTTATAAAGTGCATTCACCTTATTCACCTTGTTGATAGAAATATCAAACTGGATTATATGTGAGAGTTAGGTATTTGAGATAGAGATGTGACTCATACCTGCTTACAGGTATGAGAACTAGGATATAAGAAAGTGTACAGAGAAAAGTGTGTAAGGCCAGGGACCTAGAGGAGAACCCCATACGAAGGCCATTGGTTGTGAATGGACACAGCAGTACATGTGGCAGTAAAATTAAGCAATTATAAAATGGAAATAAAAGAATGAAAGTGTTGGTGGTTGGCAGTATTTCTGGAAGATCCTCCAGAGGCTGGGGGTGGTTTGGGATTGGTGGGTGGGAAGATAACAGAAAATTCCATTGTATTTGACAAGAAGAAAGTCATTGACAATCTTCCAAAGAACAAAATCACTGCTGTCTCCAGTAACAGGATTTAAAAAGAGACGTTTTGATAGAAAGTTGGACAGTGATGATAATATGGAGACTTTTGGCAGTCAAGTGGTTAGAAAGAATGGTAGAGAAAAGGGACAGCCAGGTCAAGTGAAAGATAGTGAGAGGCGACATATTGTAGGACATCCTTTATGTGTGGAATCTAAAAAGAAATAATACAATTAAACTTACTTGCAAAACAAAAAGAGGCTCACAGACTTAGAGACTGAAGTTGTGGTTGCTGGGGTGGGGAGTGGGGACAGATGGGGGGAACGGAGTTAAGGAGTTTGGGATGGATATGTACTCTCTACTATATTTAAAATGTATAACCATCAAAGACCTACTGTATTGCACTTAGAACTCTGATCAACGTTATGTGGCGGCCTGGATGAGAGCAGAGTTTGGGGGAAAATGGTGTATGCATACATATGGCTGAGTCCCTTCACTGTTCATCTGAAACTCTTACAACATTGTTAATCGACTGTACCTCAGTGCAAAATAAAACGCTTAAAAAGTAAAGTGGAAATGATTTTCAAATAACAAAGAGAAAGATACTTGTCTGCCTCAAGTTGACTTTTAGGATGAACAACATTTGCAGGTTATATGGGAGGAGGAGGAAGATGCTTAAGAGGCAGGCATCATTGTGGGCAGGCAGAGTACAGATAGAGGAGCTGGCTTCATGGGAGAGCTTGGAAGCTGATGGTACAACTGGAAGGAGTTAGAAGACAGAGCCAGGGAGAGGGGTCTAGTATGATAGCCATGCTTGTGGAGATCAGTGCCTGGCTGTGCACTAAAACCATCCTTTCTTCATTACACTTTCTGCAGCATACTTTCCATCCTCTCTATCACAGACCACAAAAACCAGTTCTACGTTATATAAATAGAAATGGAAGGATCCCCCCCCCACACACCGGAGGGACATTTGAAATATAGTATTCACTTTATTCTCTGTCACATTTGTCAGCATTTTATTTTGCAAAGGTGTTTTGCTGTGTGAGCTTGGAGGGAGCCTGATGGTGTGGTTAAAGCAACTAAATCTGAAATTGGAAGCTCTGCATGAGTGGCATTTAATTCTTATTCCCTCTGTGCTCTTGGGGATATCTCATAATTGCTCTCTCAGTCTCCCCATCTGTAAAACTGGTATAAAAACCAGCCTTCTCCTCCCTAGGGCATTAAGAGGCTTACTAAGTTAACGTCTTGTAAATCACCAAAAAGATTCTAAATGCAAAGTGCTATCATTACCCACCTACCAGATATGATGGCACTCAGAATGATATATTTATTACCTCGTGTTCATTTCCATGGTGATAGCCTGTGCATTTGTAAAGAGATTCTGCTTCTCTGCCAGAGCAAAAGCAGAGGCATATCGTCTATTACCCAGAGACACATCATCAGGAAAGCTAAAAGTGAGTAGACAGTTTGTT
Organism: Oryx dammah; assembly: GCF_014754425.2. Lineage (NCBI taxonomy): Eukaryota > Metazoa > Chordata > Mammalia > Artiodactyla > Bovidae > Oryx > Oryx dammah. Next base: position 22,876,440 of record NW_024070199.1, on the reverse strand, counting down.
TTGACCTAAATGTTGTTTTGGGTGGAGATCCTGTTGTGAAATTTTCTCTTGAAAACAAAAATCTGCCCCCTAGCTTGTTGTAAAAATATTAAAAATAAAATGAGATGTGAATGCTTCTTGAGACATGTTGAGTTTAGGATGTCACCATAGGAAATTTTAAATTCAACACCATGAATAGGCAGGGTTAATCTCAATGAATGCTCAGCAATATCAAAATCACATTCAAACAACAAAGTCTAAAATGTTATGTACTGTCATTAGGTAGGTATGATGGTCTCTGAAAGCATGGCCAATGGAAGGGTCCTTCTTGGCAATACATCAGTGCAAGGAGGTCTCTTTGTGTGGTCTTAGGTCAGGGCTCTTCAATCGCTATGCATCATATTCTAGGTAGTACTTGACTCTATTTCAGTTGACTAATGATAATATGGTCAACCACTGTCCTCACTGGATTAACTCTATAAGAATAATAGAAGTCATAAGTACTGAGGGTTTGTGCTTCTAAAGGAGTTTTAGTGAATTATCTCCTTTAGGTGGTATGTGGATTTTGTTTTTTAGTTGCTGAGTTATGTCTGACTCTTTTGTGACCCCATGGTCTGTAGCCTACCCAGCTCCTCTGTCCATGAGATTTTCCCTGCAAAATCCCTGGGAGAGCGTAGCCATTTCCTTCTCCAGGGGATCAACCCAACCCGGGAATCGAACCTGTGTCTACTGCATTGGCAGGCAGATTCTTTACACTGAAAACCCTGGGAAGCCCAGGGTGGGGTATCACTTATTGAATCTGAAAAGAACTAGTCCATCCTACCTTCACCCTTTAAAATACTGTCTTAAGATAGGGGACAGGACCTTCTTTCAGTTCAGTCACTCAGTTGTGTCTGACTCTTTGTGACCCCATGAGCTGTAGCATGCCAGGCCTCCCTGTCCATCACCAACTCCCGAAGTTTACCCAAACTCATGTCCATTGAGTTGGTGATGCCATCCAACTATCTCATCCTCTGTCGTCCCCTTCTCCTCCCTCCTTCAATTTTTCCCAGCATCAGGGTCTTTTCCAATGAGTCAGCTATTTGCATCAGGTGGCCAAAGTATTGGAGTTTCAGCTTCAACATCAGTCCTTCCAGACCTTCTTGAAGAAGTAATAGATTGGTTTCATACATTTTCTTAGCTGCTATTTTCCAAATGTGCCCTCATGACCGATGAGGTCTGACCTGGTACTCTCTATTCAGTCCCCATCTGGATTTAGGGCCTTTACTCTTTCCTCTGCCTGGAATGTGCTTCCTTCTGACATCTTCCTGGTTCACTCCTTCACTTACTTCAGGCCTCTACCCAAAATCTTTATCTCTGTAAAGTTCCCTGGGCTACTTCCAAAAATTTCAGACCCTGTTGGTATTTCCTTTTCCCCTTTTCCATTGTACTTAGAATATAAGCTCCATTAGGGTTAGGATTTTTGTCAGTTTATCTCAGTGCTGTATACTGGCAGCTAAGAAAGTGTCTGGCTTACAGGAGGTACTTGATAAACATTTGATATGTTGTAAGCAATATATGAGCAATAACAGTGACCACTGAGTAGTCTATGTGCTGTGGTAGATAGTAAAGATGTATTCAGTTGTAAGTGGTAACAAAAAGTCCAGCTCAAAGTAAACTAAGCCATAGGAGGGATTTACTGATTCATACTCATATAAGTCCAGGCTCAAGCAGTTTGGGGGGCTGGTTTGACACAGCAACACAGGGATGCCATCAAAGACCTGGTTCCTTTCCTTTTCTTGGCCTTCTCTCTGCTCTCACTTCTCTGATTTCAACTTCTTGGTCACCGTCCTGGGATCTCATTATCTCATCATGATTCCAAGGTGGGCCAATAGCACACTTTCTTTTACATTTGAGGACACAGAGAGAGGGTTGTCTCCAAGAAACTCCCTCAGAAGTGCTAGGAAGCCTTTTTTCCGGAAGCCCCCAGCTCACATGTCTGCTCTTGCAGCAAACGCTGGCCAGCAATATGGTGATTAGCTTAGCTTTAGTCACAGGCTCATCTCAAGAGCCTAGGTTGCACTTGGTGTTCCCCAAAACTCCTTGTGTGCCTGTGTTTGTGTGATATGGTACCTCAGTGAAAATCAGGATACTGTTGAGAGTCAAGCAAATGGATATAGAGAGAAAACTACAAAGCCTTTGGAAAGAGACAAAGCCACTTATTTCACAAAGTCTAGGTCTTTTGGAGGAATTAAGTATGGAATTAGACTCATGAGCTACATGCTATGAAGTGGGAACATGGATGTGAAGGTTTAATGAAACCACATATCTAAAATACTGGGAATGTTTAGACACATTGGGGTTTAATACTTGATGTTCAAGTTGCTTTTATTGTTATTTCAATACTCAGAAGTATTAGGAAGAGTATTAGGATGATTATCTCTTCTGACCACCATCAGCTTTGGACCAGGATTTAGCCACAGTGCTGAAAGTCTACAGTTAATTAATCCTAAGGCAGAGTACATCATGAGAAACGCTGGGCTGGAAGAACCACAAGCTGGAATCAAGATTGCTGGGAGAAATATCAATAACCTCAGATATACAGATGACACCTCCCTTATGGCAGAAAGTGAAGAGGAACTAAAAAGCCTCTTGATGAAAGTGAAAGAGGAGAGCAAAAAAGTTGGCTTAAAGCTCAACATTCAGAAAACGAAGATCATGGCATCTGTTCCCATCACTTCATGGGAAATAGATGGGGAAACAGTGGAAACAGTGTCAGACTTTATTTTGGGGGGCTCCAAAATCACTGCAGATGGTGACTGCAGCCATGAAATTAAAAGACACTTACTCCTTGGAAGAAAAGTTATGACCAACCTAGATAGCATATTCAAAAGCAGAGACATTACTTTGCCGACTAAGGTCAGTCTAGTCAAGGCTATGGTTTTTCCTGTGGAGTATGGATGTGAGAGTTGGACTGTGAAGAAGGCTGAGCACTGAAGAATTGATGCTTTTGAACTGTGGTGTTGGATAAGACTCTTGAGAGCCCCTTGGACTGCAAGGAGATCCAACCAGTCCATTCTCAAGATCAGCCCTGGGATTTCTTTGGAAGGAATGATGCTAAAGCTGAAACTCCAGTACTTTGGCCACCTCATGAGAAGAGTTGACTCATTGGAAAATACTCTGATGCTGGGAGGGATTGGGGGCAGGAGGAGAAGGGGACGACCCGGGATGAGATGGCTGGATGGCATCACTGACTCGATGGACCTGAGTCTGAATGAACTCTGGGAGATGGTGATGGACAGGGAGGCCTGGCGTGCTGTGATTCATGGGGTCGCAAAGAGTCGGACACGACTGAGTGACTGAACTGAACTGAGCTGAAGGTTAACCCCAGCTCCTAAAGCTGTCATATGGTAAAATGTATCCAGCTATTTATTTCCTGTTTAGATCATTTTTATAAAAAAGAGAAAGGAGAATTTAAATTGTTTAGATTAATATTTATAGTAAATCACCAGCTCTTTAGTGAAACCATTCCTCTATAATTCTGTAAGTACTGAATTGGAGACTTTTAAGTTCAAAGGGAGATTAGTGATCATTGAGCTATCCTTCTTATTATAAGAATGAAAAACTGAGGCCCAGAGAAGTTAACTTATTCCAAGTTTACACCAGTGACCTAGATCTTCAGACTCTGATTAAGTTTTTTCCAGATTATGCATCAGAATTTTCTGTTACTGACATTGGAGAAAATACATGAATAGCTATATTTTTTTTTTATAGACCCTGCAAAGTAGTCTACCTACGTCCCAAGAGAGAAGGAAACTAAGTGCTTTGGAAGATTTAGTTTTCACAGATGGAAAATGGTCAATTGATTGTTTTGAGAAATTGGAGACTAAATTTTATTTCATCCTGTGCCCACATACACTTCCATTGCTGGCGCACATAATGCATTTACAAAGAAAAATCTTGCTTGATTAAACTAACTGATCTTGAAAATCCAATTTGAGATCTCAAAGCTCAAAAGATATAAAAATCTCACTAGAAAAATTTTAATCCTTGATATTCAGTTAATTGTCCCTCCAGGACACAGTCTGAAGCTACTTCTGCCCTTTCCTCTCAAACTGTAGATTTTCTCTACGCATGCACAGAGAGCTGGAGGGTTTCTTCTGGACGCACATACCATTGAGTTGGCTTTCCCTGGCGGTGTTTTATCCTTGTGTTTCATTGCGTGACCTTGGGTGAGCCAGTTAACCTCTTTGTGCCTCAGATAATAAGAACCAGCCCCTCCCTATTGCATAGAGATATGGTAAAGATGAATTATGCTTCAGTGCATTTTGAATAAGAAATCTGTGAAGATAAATGGATAGTAGTGTTTGAACCTCATAAATCCAAGTAGAAATGATAAGAGAGGTGATAAAAGAAACAGAACAGTAGCTTAGAGCAGAGGGCAAACTCACAGCCTCTAGCAACGCAGAAGCCAGTGGTATCCACACCATTTCCTGTTCCCTTCTCTCTTCTTTTTGTTTCTATCTCTCTCCAGTCACTTTTTAATATAGCCATGTCTCAAAGGTTAAATATTCTGAAACCGGATTCCAGTCCTGTTTCTCTTTTCCATCCTTTCAAATGCTGCCAGCTGAGACTATCTGCTGGTCAGCAGAAGATGTCGTGTTAGGATGAGTCTTCCCATTCCTCGCAATAAAAATGCATTGAGTGAAGATGGAAGATGGAGTGGTTTGTCTCAACAGCCGTTCAACCCCCACAAAATGTCTTCCTCTTTTATGTTGGCTGGTATGCTAGGATCTACATGTCCCAAATTCCCTTATTGTCAGGGTCCCAAGCATGACCAAGTGTGATTGAGGGTTGCTCAAACAGATGAATTCTTGGAGGCTTTGATCAGGAACTAAATTGCTGGTTTAAATCATGGCAGAGGCAGTGGTGTCAGCTTCCAGCTTTTCCTGAAGCCTTTCTGATTTGACACCTTCCTCATCCTGGCAGAGCTGAAGTGGTTCTGGAATGGTGGCAGCTCTCTTGTTCTATAGCCTCCTCATTGCAGCAGAGGCAGCAGTTACAATTCTGGAGTGTGCTTCGAGGAATTGTTTTTGGAAGCTCAGCCTGGAGTCTGTTTCATCAGCCTTTCCCTTCCATCATGTCTTTCCCACCTGGAATTGGATACAGTGAAGGAGCTCGGATGCTGCAGACCCTGGAACCAGCATATCATCTGCTCTTGGACTGTCTGCCTCTGAATCGCTTTAAATGAGAGAGAAATAAGCTTAAATTTTTAAGCCTTCAAAATCAAGTCACTGCTTTTTGTTGTTGAAGCCTACTCCTAACTGATATGTAGGCCCCATGGCAAAGGAACACAGTCTGTTAACTGTGGTTCCTTCTGGGTCCTGAGTTATATGTAAGTAAAATGAGGTTGAGAAATAGACCAATGAACAAATATTTTCAAAAGGACACCTTGAGTGGGATGCAGGCTGAACTGGAGAGTCTGGGTAAGGATTTATAGAATGGCTTGTAGGCATGTGTTTCTGCATCAGACTTCCTCTTTATGTCCTTACCAGCTGTCTTCTTGAATCTGTATTTGGCCATTAAGGCCCAGAGTTGAAGATTATTTTGCCCCAGCTCACTGGAGCTTGAGGACAATTTTGAATAAACGTTGTATAGCAGGGAAAAATTTTTATTATCTTAAGAGCTGGCCAGAGAATTCCTCTTAGAGAAGGATTTTTGCTTAGAAAAATATTTCAATAAACTGAATAAGTGGAATTGAGGGAAAAGAAGGAATAGTAGTAGACCATGGAAGTAAGGCAACACTTGGAGTTGATGAAAAATGAGAAAGGAGACTGGAGGGGAGATAATAGCCAGTGATATGATGGGACATTGGGACATGATGTGGGGTGAATGGCTAGCAGAAAATCCACACTCGTAGCGTGGCCAGAGGACTTGTAAGACCAAGAGTATCTCATGTTGATTGTGTTAAGTTTTTCACTGAGTTCTACATTCCTCCTCTTAAAAGGCAAAGACAAACATATATTCTGAGTGCTTTTCCTTTTCCATTCTTTCCTTCTTTTAAGAACCAAAGGAGGAGCTGAATTTAACATCTAAGTTTCACTTCAGTTCAGTTCAGTCGCACAGTCATGTCCGACTCTTTGTGACCCCATGAATCGCAGCACGCCAGGCCTCCCTGTTCATCACCATCTCCTGGAGTTCACTCAGACCACATCCATCAAGTCCATGATGCCATCCAGCCATCTCATCCTCTGTTGTCCCCTTCTTCTCCTGCCCCCAATCCCTCCCAGCATCAGAGTCTTTTCCAATGAGTCAATTCTTCGCATGAGGTGGCCAAAGTACTGGAGCTTCAGCTTTAGCATCATTCCTTCCAAAAAAATCCCAGGGTTGATCTCCTTCAGAATGGACTGGTTGGATCTCCTTGCAGTCCAAGGGGCTCTCAAGAGTCTTCTCCAACACCACAGTTCAAAAGCATCAATTCTTCAGCGCTCAGCCTTCTTCATAGTCCAACTCTCACATCCATACCTGACCACAGGAAAAACCATAGCCTTGACTAGATGGACCTTAGTCGGCAAAGTAATGTCTCTGCTTTTGAATATACTATCTACGTTGGTCATAAGTTTTCTTCCAAGGAGTAAGCATCTTTTAATTTCATGGCTGTAGTCACCATCTGCAGTGATTTTGGAGCCCCCCAAAATAAAGTCTGACACTGTTTCCACTGTTTCCCCATCTATTTCCCATGAAGTGATGGGACCGGATGCCATGATCTTCGTTTTCTTATTTCATAAGAAACAAAAATGGCAATCTCAGACAGTAAAACTATCCGTAGGCTTAGTGAATTCATTCAGATTGTGTACCTCAATCCTGTTCTGTTGGGATTTACATAATATAGCATAAGTTTCGGAGAAGGCAATGGCACCCCACTCCAGTACTTCTGCCTGGAAAAATCCCATGGATGGAGGAGCCTGAAAGGCTGCAGTCCATGGGGTCGCTGAGAGTCAGACATGACTGAGCAACTTCACTTTCACTTCTCACTTTCATGCATTGGAGAAGGAAATGGCAACCCACTCCCATGTTCTTGCCTGGAGAATCCCAGGGATGGGGGAGCCTGGTGGGCTGCTGTCTGTGGGGTCACACAGAGTCGGACACGACTGAAGCGACTTAGCAGCAGCAGCAGCATAAGTTTTAGATGTATAGAGGGGTGTAGACCAGTTGAGGTGGACCCTGGGGTCAAGGAGTCCCAAGCTACAGTTAAGTGATGCTTCTTTCTAAAGCCTTCTCTTGTTTCTAGACAGGTTGTTTGCTATATAGTCACAAGGAGACTGAAATAGCCATCACTATTTCAACATAAAGCAGAAGGTGAATGTTGGAAAGATAAAAAATTATGATGCTCTGTGACCAGGTGAAAGTCTGTGTCTAAACCAGTGTAAGGACAGAGAGCAGGAAGTGGACCATGGGGTCACCAGTAGTAGAAACTGGGAAAAAGGAAGGTAAATAAGGGATAGACTCAGAAAAGCAGGAAAGGGGAAAGCATCATGTCTCGATTGAAAGGAAGAAAGTGCATCACATCTCAAAATGGTATCTGAGCACAAGTGAGAATGGGAGGGACGGTCAGAGCTGGGAAGCATTACTGGTTCACTGTGAGTTTAAGAAATGGGGATGTCTATAAGGAAGATAGAGCAGTATAGTTGTTTTTTATGATCCAACCTTTCAGTTTTAGTAATTAGCAGCACATGGGCAAGTTTATTTCAACTCTTTCCCCCACCTCAACTGGATTAAATGAAAATGCTAGGTATATTATTTCTTCTGTAAATATTTAAAGATATGTCCCTAAGAGATAAAGTTTTTTGATACAGAGCTCTTCTAAACTTAATTTCTTAAAACAGTTTATTGTTCTCTCTCACAGTTCTGTGGGTTCATTGGGTTTAGCTGGGCAGGTTTTTAAAACAGGCATCTGAAGATACATCTGGGCTGGGTTTGCAAGGGGGCTCACTCATGACTGTCCGCTGGTAACTCAGGTGGGACTGTTGATTCTATTTTCTTTAGATGGTTTCTCCATGTAGCTTTCCCTAGGATGGCTTCTAGGTTCCAAGAAGGAGTGTCCCAAGAGCAAGAGTTCCAAGACACCTGGGTAGAAGCTGTAAGGCTTCCTGTGACCTAGTCTCAGAGCTTAAAGTCATTGCTTCCATCACATTCCACTGAAGAAGGGACTCACTGGGGCCATAGGAATCTCAGGTGGGTCATGTAATGGGCCAAGGGAATGATGCTAGGGAAGATAAAGGGAACATTTTGGGATAAGTTCCTGCTAAATGGAAATTGGAATTAAACTACTGTTTTTCCTAGGCTTCCTATGTGGAACCGTGGGAAAGAATCCCCCTGCCAAGCACAGAAGATGCAGGAAACATGGTTTCAATAACTGGGTCAGGAAGATCACCCTGGAGAAGGGAATGGCAGCCCTCTCCAGTATTCTTGCCTGGAAAATTCCATGGACAGAGGAGCCTGGCAGGCTACAGTCCATGGGGTCACAAAAGAGATGGACCTGGCTGAGCATACAGACACACTGTTTTTCTTGCGTATTTAATCTAAGGAGAGTTGCATTGGACTAAATCATGTAATTTGAGATATGTGAAATCTGAAATCATGTTCGCATCCCTGCATCTATTTTTGTGTTGCAGAGTACAATGGAGAAAGTAAGATCTTACCAAATAACACGAGGAAAGCTTTAGGTTTTTAGATCTGTCAAGTTTATCTATGTGTTTATCGAGGTAGAAAGATAGAATGAATGCAGGTTTTATTGGTTGGCAGTAACATCCTCTCTCTTACGCTGTGGTTTTCCTTCTTACTGTGTCACTGGGGCCTTATTCCCACAGGAAGGTTCCTAGGTACAAGGAGGAGTAGCCATTTCACCCCAGAAATCTGCTTTAAGTGTGGCTGGTTCAGGACTACGACAGAAAGTGAAGGTAGTGGTCACAGCAGGCAGAAGCCCCACATGTCCATTTCAAGACCTAAACTTCATCCAAAGATGGAGAGTCACCGAAGAATTGTCCTGAAAAGGATGCTAAGTATGAAGAGAGGATTCAGTATTAGAATGTGCTGTGACTGGAGAGCGAGGCAGAGAAAGGATGACAAACTTGAATCCTGGAGGTGAAGCAGAGGTTCCCTTGGCAATGTGAGTGTGCACGCTCAGTCATGTCTAACTCTTGGGAACCCACGGACTGTAGCGCACCTGGCTTCTCTGTCCATGGGATTCTCCAGGCAAGAATACTGGAGTGGGTTGCTATTTTAGGGGAAGATCCAGGGGATCTTCCTGACCCGGGGATTGAACTTGCATCTGCTGCAACTCCTGCGTAGCAGGCAGATTCTTTTACCACTGGGCCATTAAGGCAGATTCCCGTAAAATATTGGTCTGTAATGCTCTTCATCTAGGCTTTGCAATTAGGCAGACCTGATAGGAATGCCCACTCCATAGCTTACTGGCATGTCCCTTTGGCCAAATCATTTTAATTTGTCTACTCAGCCACAGAACTTAAAAGAATAATAATGCCTACCATACAGGGTTTTTAGGATAATTGAATGAGCACATATAAAATACTTGGAAAAAAGCCAGTACATTGTAAGCACTCTGGTAGTTCCCTGTTTCATCACCGCCACCACCATCATCATTTCTTATGTGCCAGGCACAGGAGACAGTGCTTAATCTGGAATACCAAGTTTCATTGTCATGAATTCTATGAATTGTCACAATTCTATGAATAGGTGTCATCCCTGTTTTTAAAATGACAAAATGTAGATAAATTAAGTAATTTTTTAGGTAGTAAGTGTTGGACTTGCATTTTAAATCTCAACAAGCTTCCTCTAGATGCCCAGTGCTTAATTTCAGGATGTGGTCAGGTATCCAGCACTCACTAATGGCTCCGTGTATAGTTACTACTGTCATACCTTTTTTTTTTTTTTAAACTACTCTCTTCATTTGAAATGGCATTAGTGTGTGGTGGGGGGGAAAGAGTTAATCCAAACAATTAAGATACAAAGATGGGGACTGGTAATACTTAATACTAACCAGATGTCAGAAACAGAAGAGAAATTTCAACATTAATGTTTGGATGCACAGATTGGTGGGGCTGCTGTCGTCTCTTAATTGTCCATTATGTCAGGGCCACAGCCCAAGAGCCAGTAAACTTGGTCTTGATGAGGTGTTTCACATTGGTTTGAGTAGGACAGAAGCAGTAAAGGGATGGCTGTGGGTGTTCTTCTTTGGCCTTGGTGGTGGACCTTGCCCTCTACACTGTGCTCCCTGGGGCCCATGCCAGGATCAGGGTGGTAGACCAGGTGGACCAGGAGGACCAGGAGTCAGATGTGAGTCAGTTCTTATTTTACAACATTGACTTTCAAGGGGCAAAGACCTTCCTTACATAGCATGAGGTCTCAACCTCTGTTTATTCTCTCCTTTTTATGTTCTTTCCTCACCTTTATCTCCAGAGTTTAGCCTGAGGCCTAAAGCAAAGTATCAGTGAGTTTGCAGAAAGTATTTGACAGACTGAATGCCCTCAAACTGAATTTGCTTCTGCTTCTCTTGGGCTGTGTAGGCTATTCCATTGCCTTTTGGTTTCATTCTACTCATTTGCAAAATAATAGGGATAATAATGCTTCTCATTAAAGGTGGTAAGGATTAAATTATATACACATACACACATATCAAGGAGAGGTGAGAAAGCTTTCTTAAGTGAACAATGCAGAGAAATAGAGGAAACCAATAGAATGGGAAAGACTAGAGATCTCTTCGGGAAAATCTGAGATACCAAGGGAACAATTCAGGCAAAGGTAGGCACAATAAAGGTCAGAAACAGCAAGGCATAAAAGAACCAGAAGAGATTAAGAAGAGGTGGCAATTATACACAGAACTGTACAAAGAATGTCTTAGTGACCAGGATAACCATGATGGTGTGGTCACTCACCTATAGCTAGACATCCTGGAGTGTAAAGTCAAGTGGGCCTTAGGGAGCATTACTATGAACACAGCTAGTGGAGGTGATGGAATTCCAGTTGAGCTATTTCAGACCCTAAAAGATGATGCTGTGATGCTGCACTCAGTATGCCAGCAAATTTGGAAAACTCACCAGTGGCTATGGAACTGGAAAAGGTCCATTTCACTCCAATCCCAAAGAAGGGCAATGCCAAAGAATGTTCAAACTAATGTACAGCTGTGCTCATTTCACATGATAGCAGGGTAGGCTTCAACCTTCAGTCCTTTGAGCTAGGCATCAATAGTATGTGAACTGAGAACTTCCAGATGTACAAGTTGGATGTAGAAAAGGCAGAGGAACCAGTGATCAAATTGCCAGTATCCATCAGATCATAGAAAAAGCAAGTACATTCCAGAAAAACATTTCCTTCTGCTTCATTGAATATGCTAAATGCTTTGACTGTGTGGATCACAACAAACTGTTGAAAATTCTTGAGATGGAAATACCAGACCACCTTGCCTGCTTCCTAAGAAATGTGTATGCAGGTCAAGAAGCAACAGTTAGAATGGGATGTAGAACAATGAACTGGTTTAAAATTAGGAAAGGAATATGTCAAGGCTGTATATTGTTACCCAGCTTATTTAAATTCTGTGTAGAGTACATCATACAAAAATGCCAGGCTGGGTGAAGCATAAGCTGGAATGAAGATTGCCAGGAGAAATATCAACCTCAGATATGCAGATGACACTACTCTAATGGGAAAAAGTGAAGAGGAACTAAAGAACCTCTTGATGAAGATGAAAGAGGAGAGTGAAAAAGCTGGCTTAACAACTCAGCATTCAAAAACACAAGATCATGGCATCCAATCCCATCACTTCATGGCAAGAAATGGGGGAAAAAAATGGGATCAATAGCAGATTTTATTTTCTTGGGCTCCAAAATCAATGCAGGCGTGACTGCAACCGATGCTTGCTCATTGGAAGAAAAGCTATGACAAACCTAGACAGTATATTAAAATACAGAGACATCACTTTGCTTGCAAAGGTCCGCCTAGTCAAAGCTATGGTTTTTCCAGTAGTCATGTACGGATGTGAGAGATGGACCATAAAGAAGGCTGAGCCCTAAAGAATTGATGCTTTTGAACTGTGTTTCTGGAGAAGACTCTTGAGAGTCCCTTGGACAACATGGAGATCAAACCAGTCAGTCCTAAAGGAAATCAACCCTGAATTTTCACTGGAAGGACTGGTGCTGAATCTCTAATCCTTTGGCCTTCTAATGCAAAGAGCTGACTCATTGAAAAAGACCCTGATGCTGGGAAAGATGAGGCAGGAGGAGAAGGTTGCTACAGAGGCTGAGATGGTTGGATGGCATCACCAACTCAAAGGTAATGAGTTTGAGCAAACTCAGGGAGATAGTGAAGACCATGTAAGCCTGGTGTGCTACAGTCCTTGGGGTCACAAAGAGCCAGACATGACTTAGTGGCTGAACAATGACAAATACACTTATTTACTTACTGTGTGTTTCCTTTCCTGCTCTAGCAATTAGGGTCTGCCAGAAAACAGACAGACATACAAAAAACAGAACAATTTATGCCCAGAGATTGATTGATTGGGTTACTTAACAGAGGCCCGTGTGGGGTTGGTATTGTTGTTCAGTCACTAAATCGTGTCGAGCTCAGCTGGTGGGATTAAGGATCCACAAAATCAAGGTGACACACTGTGATAGCATCAGGGGAAGACTTTGCCATCCTTACGTCTGAGGGATGAGGGGAGGAAATAGTGATGCCAGAGGCAAGAAAGTGAAAGTGAAGTCGTTCAGTCGTGTCCGACTCTTTGCGACCCAGTGGACTGTAGCCTACCAGGCTTCTCTGTCCATGGGATTCTCTAGGCAAGAATACTGGAGTGGGTTACCATTTCCTTCTCCAGGGGATCTTCCCAACCCAGGGATCAAACCCGGGTCTCCCACATTGGAGGCAGATGCTTTAACCTCTGAGCCACCAAGAGACAGCCGGAATTGTGGGGCTGGTGCTATTCCTATGAAAACATAAAAAAATAAAGTAGGAAGAATTACCCCAACCTGTCTGCCCCTGCGCTCCCACTGGAAGGCCACCAACAGAGAACACCCAAGGTGACTCAGCTCAGGGCAGGAAAGGATGAGAACAGGGTGGGAGTGAGGAGGGTGGATGGAAAATGGAGAGCCACCGGTATCCATTCTGAACAGTAAAGAAAGATTAATAATGAGAAAAATACAACTCTTAATTGCCTGGAAAAGCGCTGTTTTTTGCTTAATGGTACCAAGAGAACCTGATGATGGATTGGGCTTCTAAAAGCAGTGATAAAGGAATTTACTTAGAATACCTTTTACTTAGAGGAATAGTAGTAGTTCTGTGGGAATTTAATAGCTGAGAGTTTTGGGAAAAAAAGTGTTTTCCATGCTTAAATGAGTATGGGAAATGCAGAGCCAAACAAAACTCAATAGATTTACTCCCTGAAATGTTTCTCAGAGCCTTTGCTAAGGAGTAGTTGCATCTCTCTGTGGGAGATGTAATGTAGAGCATTCCCCAAATCTGTTTTCTTGGAGCATTTCATGGATTAATACTCCTTGGAATATGCTGAAAGAAATTCTGGCCTAGGAGTTACCGTTGTCGACTGAAAAAATAAATAAAAAAGGCACAGTGTGAAAGTTGTCAGTTCAGTTTTATTTGAGGCAAAATGAGGACTGTAGCTTGGTAGACAGCATTTCGGATAGCTCTGAGGAACTGCTCCAAAGATACAGGGGATAATGCCAGTGCTATGGATGATATTAGTGAAACAAGGGGTATGTGCAGTCAACCACACATTTTGGCAAAGGATTGCAGCTAGTTACAAGGAGCAGGTATCACTGTTAGTGATTTTAATGCTTTCCTAGATAAGAGGAAATGCAAGAATTTGGACTCATAAAATCCTCTCCAGAAAATATCTAGCTATCAAAAGGATTGTTTTGTCAGGTTTTTTTTTTTTTTTTTTTTTTTTTATTCTAGAGCACAGAGGGCCTCATTCCTAATCTTCACCCTGACTCCTTTCAGAGGGTATTGAAGGTCAGCGGCGGCAGTGGCTAGGGACGTAATCCTTGCAGAGGCAGATGGCAAGTGCCGACTTTGGCACAGCCTAGGGGAAATCCACGATTATCTTCCCTTTGCTTCTCAGGCGCAAGCTGGGGCCTAGGCTTCCTCGGTCAGAACCCTCGGTTTCCATACGTGAATCAGCGTGTGGTTCTAAATGCCTTTATGCCACATGCTCTTTCCCTTTCTCTGACCCCTTAGAAAGGTAGCTGGCTTGGATTAGTTTGGTCTTAGCAAGCGTATCCAAATGGAGAGTTGAGATGTACAGATAGTAGTCTTCACACTAAGACCCCTATTGACAAGGATGCATACCTACTGGACCTCCTTGAGGCAAACTAGCTCTGTCTACTTTCTCAGTAGACAGTGTTTTAAGTATGTATGACAGCAAAGAATACGGAAAGGGCTGGACACCATCTCTGTCGCCGAAGAACTCAAAATCTCTTTGTGAAGGCATATAAACGCATAAACCACTTGGAAAAAAAAAATTCGATGTTGCCTTTGATCAAATGACAAAACCCACTGTAGAACCAAAGGGATGTTCCATAGTTGGTTGTGGTTATGTATATGGAGAATGTAAGCTTCTGAGAGGTTATAAAGCCCCACCTGGCCCTCATCTCACAGGTGGTGGGATTTTAGTAGATAGCTTGGGGAGGGGTGATGGGGGAGGGAAGACAGGGAGAGAGGAGTTTCAGCTGGAAGATACTGCAAGAGTGGAAATGGTAGCGTTTTAGCAAGTAAAGCATGTCTCCCTTCAGGTGATAGATTCATGGAGAGAAAGGAGCAGGCTCTGATTGTTTCACCTCTGTAAGTCAAACAGGCTGCTCTTGGTGGATTTCACTTAAGCGGGCTTTTGGAGTCTTCTTTGAATCAGTTCCTTGAGCTGCTAATGAACAGCATGAGTTCAACTTCTCCCTCTGGGCTTTTGGTGCACTTTTCACCCATCAAAATTAATTAGAGGAAGCCACCCCCCACACACCTCTCACACTGATTCATCTATAAGGAGCTGGCAAATTGGATTGGGGACCAGGGTAAATTTCACTGGAGGTTTTCTCTTTCTGTGGAGAAACTACCCAAACAGAAGCCTTGTGAGGTCTCTGAATTTGAACAGGCAGTTTTCCTTTTTAAATTCTTATGTGTAATAGAGCCGTCTGATAACATGTCCTAATAGTGTGTTAGGTCAGGGGCTAACTGCAGTCCTGGAATGTGGATCCTGCGCATGGAGAAATGAAGACTTGATCCTTGGTGTGCTTGTTTGGTTCTGTTGCTGCTTTTCCTCCATCGCTTCTCTTTCTCACACCAGCCACAGCATACAGAACAGAGCACCAGGGAAGACTGAAACTTTAGTGCCAGTTTTTACTCTTTGCTTTAGGTTTTACTTAGGAAAGGAACTTTATTTATTTATTTTTTTATTGGAGTACAGTTGCTTTACAATGTTGTGTTAGTTTTTGCTGTATAAGCAACGGAGTCAGCTATATGTTATACACACACACACACACACATATACACATATATATATCCCCTCCCCCTTGTGACTTCCTCCCCAGCCCCTGCCATCCCACCTATGTCATCAGAGAGCACAGACATGAGCTCCCTGTGTATATAGCAGGTTCCCACTGCCTGCCTGTTTTACATGTGGAAGGGAGAGTTTAATGCATTAGTGGAAGAGCTCCAGATTTGTATCCCCTGGAGTTTGCTTTGTGGGTGGCCTGACTGTTAAGGAATTTTCAGTTCACAGCTTACTATTAAATGCACTCTTTCCCACTGCAGCAGGGAGGTTTGTATTTCCTGTCTTGACTTTCCTAAATCATGGCATCTGGTCCCATCACTTCATGGGAAATAGATGGGGAAACGGTGGCAAACTTTATTTTTGGGGGCTCCAAAATCCCTGCAGATAGTAATGGCAGCCATGAAATTAAGAGATGCTTACTCCTTGGAAGGAAAGTTATGACCAACCTAGATAGTATATTCAAAAGCAGAGACATGACTTTGCCAGCAAAGGTCCGTCTAGTCAAGGCTATGGTTTTTCCAGTAGTCATGTATGGATGTGAGAGTTGGACTGTGAAGAAAGCTGAGCGCCGAAGAACTGATGCTTTTGAACTGTGGTGTTGGAGAAGACTCTTGAGAGTCCCTTGGACTGCAAGGAGATCCAACCAGTCCATTCTGAAGGAGATCAGCCCTGGGTGTTCTTTGGAAGGACTGATGCTAAAGCTGAAACTCCAATTTGGCTACCTCATGTGAAGAGTTAACTCATTGGAAAAGACCCTGATGCTGGGAGGGATTGGGGGCAGGAGGAGAAGGGGACGACAGAGGATGAGATGGGGGGATGGCATCACCGACTTCATGGATGTGTCTGAGTGAACTCCGGGAGTTGGTGATGGACAGGGAGGCCTGGCGTGCTGCAATTCAAGGGGTAGCAAAGAGTCAGACACGACTGAGCTACTGAACTGAACTGAAAAAAAAAAAAAAAAAAAAGCCCTGCTTTTCATTCACTCGTTTGTTTTTTTCATTTAGTTAAATATTTACTGAGTACCTACTAAGTGCCAAGATGCGGACATGATGCAATGATTTTCCATGACTGAGTTTGTTCTAGGTGATAGCAGAAGACAGGTAAACTGATTTATTTGGTTACTGCATATATGACAACTTCAGGTAGGGATAATTACAACCTTAAGTCAAAAAATACTGGCTAGTGATACGTACCAAAAGAAAACAAGACAAGAAAAAGCTGCAAGTGACTAGGTTTGGGGTGAGGGCCTTGTTTGATGAAGTGGTCAGGGAAGGCCTCTTGGAGGAGGTGGCCTTGAGCTGAAGAACTGGAAAGAATCAGCTATGCCAGGACAGGAGATGAGAGTATTTCAGGCAGAGGGCAGGGTGCTTGCAAAGTTCCTATGGCCATGGGAATGAGTTTCTCTGGAGCATAATGAGGCCCAGAAATGGGTGCTCAGGTTTGAGACTGGCTGCAGGAGCCCTTTTGAATTAAAAGCAGAAAAGCTGGTGGTCAGTAGAAATGGGTGGTTCATGCGCTGTTGGGGGCTGGTTGTGCCTTACTCTTATAAAGCCATGGCCGCACAGTTGTCAGGCATCCAGCAACTCTTATCCAAAGTGCAGGCAAGAAAGTGGCTTCTCAGACTGGCATGGGGGCAGCCAGGCTGAGCTCTGACCTTGTGACTGTCACTGCTTCCTGTTTTGTGTTTTGGTTCAGTGTTAAGGCTTTAAGCCAGCTGGAAAGCTGCCACTCAGAGGGTCCCCTGACCCTGTTCTCAGAGATCTCCCCTAATTGCTGAGGGGCCAGGAGAGGGGAGGGTGCCAGAGATGCAGCAGGTGGGTGAGCTCCAGCTGTTGCCTTGGCACATGGATCAGAATGGGCCTTCCTTGTGGCCTGGGCAGTCGGATGCTGAGATGCAGGCGTACTTGGGTGAGAGGAAGACATCCTTCTCCACCTTGGCTGCACATCTACATCATTTGAAGTGGATATGCTTTAGATACTTAGATCCGGGACTCTGTCCTGCCACCCAAATATTTCCGATTGGAGTGATCTAGAGTGAGACGCAGACTTAGGTATTTTCCCCTCCGCACCCTCAGATGGAACACCACGTGGCCCAGTCACACAGCGAGGCTGTGGACCCATGGTCTAGAGGGATGAGAATTCTGCCTTGTTTGTTTCTTTTTCTTAAGACTTTTCTCCGTGTCTTTGATTTGAGAGCTAGAGACCTTTACCAAGTTCTGAAGATGTGTTCTTCAGACAGAAAGTGGAGTGAGGTGTGGTGGGAACAGAGTGCGTGTGTGTGTGGTGCCCGTGTGCATGCTGCATTTGTATGCTCTTTGTGTGAAATACGGAGGGTGTGTATGTTACACATCGATGGAGCGTGCGAGGTACGCGATGGAGTGTGGAGTAGATGTGTGTTGTGAGTGTTTCCGTTTGCATGCTGCGTGTTGATGGTGCATGTAATATGTGAATGTCAAGTGGATCTTCCATCACATGTGATGGTCTTGCTTAAGTTACTGTACTTCTCTTAATCTTGATTTTCATGTCTGAAATATGGCCTGTCTATAGTATCTCTGTCTTATATGCTTGCTTGAAGGATTAAAGGAGATAATACGCATATAAAATTCCTTTAGCCTGATGCCTAGCCCAGAGGAAGCCCTCAATAAAAGTTATATGATGGAGATGAAGTTTTGATGAATGTTCTTAACCTTCCCTACTTTCTGTATCAGTTAAATGGGGATAACTGTTACAGATAGTGTTAGGGCAAAAATCCTCAAACATCTGTTTCAGGTGAAAGTGTTACACAGAGGTAGGTGTGTCTGTAGGTCTCACTTTATTGAAATATCTTCCCACATCCATTAGGCCTGGCTGATTTCTTTGTTCCAGATAAGTCTCTTCTGTTGCCTCTTCCTGATTCCAACCTTAGGACTGATCGACATGATAGAGGTGGATATGGATGTTGTGCTCACCTCCCTGAAGGTGAAGCACTTAATTTTAGACCCTCCTGAAGGATGTGAGCAGCTCTATTTCTGATGCCCTGATGTGCCTTGTCACAGTTCTGTATTTTCTAGCAAAGGCAGTTTGTACATTTTGTTTGCTCCAAAGCATCCGTTGTCCAGCAATGGTAGCATTGGTGTGATTGAGAGAATTTATTCTTTTAATCTATTTCCTGATCCCAAATCTCCCCTTATCAACCCTCATCTCTGCCTATTGATCCCAGTGTAGCCATTCGACAGGTGGTATGTTTTTGCTTGACATTGATTAAAGTTCCAACTCCATTGCTCAAAATGAAGCATATGCTAAATGTCGAACCAGCAAAGATGCCTGCAGTTTTGGCTGAGAGACAGCATTTCAGATATGTTTATGAAAAACTCAGTCTGTATTTGTTTTCTTGTCAGAAAGGTCCTAGGCAGGTTGGAGCTTGGAGGAAGTAAAGGACAAAAGTAGAATTTGT
Organism: Oryx dammah; assembly: GCF_014754425.2. Classification (NCBI taxonomy): domain Eukaryota; kingdom Metazoa; phylum Chordata; class Mammalia; order Artiodactyla; family Bovidae; genus Oryx; species Oryx dammah. Next base: position 22,857,478 of record NW_024070199.1, on the reverse strand, counting down.
AATAATATTGACCTTGATCAGTCATTAAAATACTGGACTCTTAGATGTAAAGTTATTAGCATTTTCATCTTATGAATTCTCAAACTTTTGTCTGTGCAATTGACAATTGTGAAGATGGTCCTTAAAATGAGAATTCCCTTAAATGAGTTTCTTTTTAATTAAACAAAAGTATGCAAACAAGAAATTATAGAGCTTTTTTTCCTTGCAGGAATGAGCATGAGAATGAAATATTTCAGGCACAGGGTATTTCATATCTTTGTGTTCTTTTTAAAAACTATTCCCGTGGGCTTTACCTAATTATATTTTGAGTGATTTCTCTGATTTGGGATTTCTGTATTTACATAAGACGTACTCATGGAAAAGTCTGATCCTGATTCAGATTTGTTTTCTGTAAGTTTCATTTCTGTCACCCCTTGGAACCTCAGTATGACCTTTCTAAATTATTATTGTGAAATTCATGAGATGTCTCCTTCCTGTTGCTGCAGATGGCACATAAACAATGTGGACTTTTTATGGTCCCTGTAACCTTCTTAGAGAAGATGGATGATAGTCCAGGCATTTAAAATACAATTGTATTTTTATCAGGTATTTTACAAATCATAAAATTGCTAGTGTGTTAAATAGACATTTTTGATTTAACCAGATGAACCATTCATTAAATCCATTTGAGGTCGACAGACAAGCTCACAAAAAATGAGTAGCTTGGTTTGGGACTTTGGGTCTGAGTTAATGGTGTGTGGTGTGTGCGTGTGTGTGTGTGTGTGTGAGTGAGTGAGAGAGAGAGAGAGAGAGAATCAATGTGTCGATGTAGCTGGGAATAACCTAAGATTTGTTTCAGTGGAAGTGGGTAGAATAGACTTGTAAGAAAATTCATTTCATTAAATGGTTATTGAGCATTTGTTGTATACCAGGGGTTCTGCTAGGTACTGGGGAGACAGCAGTGAACAAAACAGACACACTCTATTCATTCTCCTGTAGTTTATCCCCCATAGGGGTTTTGGGAGCTGAAACTAAGGGAAAACAAAGAAAGTATCACTTATTTAATGTTTAGAATGTTCCCAGTTCTCTGATAGACAATTTAATACATCTTATTGCCTTATTTATCATAGTTATAAATAAGTCAGTGAGGTAGTTGTTATCCTCATCTTTCAGAGATTATCAGTTGCCTAAGGTTATTATCTAGAATTGCCTGACTCCAAAGTCTCTCCCGTTTCTAGCACACTGTGCTGTTTCTCTTGAAGAAGTTGAGAAAGCATTCTCACCCCCATAGAAATACTGCTTCCAACCCCTAGGGGCAGCCATTGATTTATCAAGTCCTTTTGACTAGGACTGAGAACCTTGCTATGGGCAGCATTAAAGAGTTCATGTGTGACAGAACTCATGGTTCTGTCTGTCTGCCCATTTAGTAGACAAGATGAAAAGAGCTGTGGAAATGGAATTAGATTGCCCGAGTAATAAGCCATATGGCTCTGTGGCTTTGGCTGAAAGTTTTGATTGATCTGAGCCCTGCTGTGGGTAAAATGTTAGTCTTTATTAAAAACCATTTAGTGAACTGTTAACGTCTCTTGACCAGAGGAGGAGGAATAGATTAATTGCAAGACCTTGTTTCTAGATCTGCTGAAATAGTCAGTGATCAAAAACAACGTGGGCATCTTAGAGAATAATTTCTATCCCCAGGGAATTGTAACATTAAATCTAGGTTGAAAGATGATTGGTCCAGGACCTGACATGGCTGGGAGGAAATCTATCCTTGCAGGCAACTTTTAAAAGCAAAACCAACTGTGAAATCCATTTCAATTCAATCCATCAAGCATTTAGTAAGTGACTATTACCTGCCAGACTTTATGCTAAGTTTTGAGGATACAGAGATGAATAAGCCGCAGTTTCTTCCTTTAAGGAGCACATGCCCAATGTAAAATTATAGATTCTCTTTCAAAGAGACCAGGGCAAAAATATAAAGATATTTACATTTCTTACAGTATTTTTTTTCTATCTGACTGATTTCACTTTTAGCATAATCCCTTCCAAGTCCATCTATGTTGCTTCAAATGGCAAATTTTCTTTTTTTTTTTTGACTAAATGTATATGATTTTTTACGGTCTGAGCCACCAGGATAGGATATCACTTATGTGTGAAATCTAAAAAAAAAAAAACAAAAAACAAAAAAAACAACTAATGAATACAACGAAAAAGAAGCAGACTCACAGATACAGAAAACAAACTAGTGGTTACCAGTGTGGAGAGAGAAGAGGGAGTTGCAATGTATGGGTAGGGGATTAAGAGGCACAAACTGTTAGGTATAAAATAAGCTGCAAGTATATATTGTATAATACAGGGAATATTGTTAGTATTGTATAATTATAATGCAGCATAACCTTTAAAAAATTGAGAATCACTGTAATGTATACCTGTCACATATAATACTGTCCCTCAACTGCACTTCAATAAAAAATCATATCCATGTTTCTTAAGTAGTCAAGAGGAGGGCAAGGTTAATGTAGAGGCAGAGAAGGGGCTGAAGAAAGGCTTCCTGGAGAGAGGAGAATATGTCACCTTCCTGGAGGGAAAGATTTGTAAGATGACAGGAAGTAAACCACACAATTAAAGGACACGTGACAAAGTATTTCAAGCAGTGAGACAAAATTTGAAATGACAGTCTTTAAGAATTAAATTTGTGAAATGCATGGACTTCTATGCTGTTATTGCAATAAAAGAGAAGGAAGTGAGGAGGGTAGACAATGGAAGTTCACACAGGCCATGTTGTAAAGAACCTTGTACTGCAAGGTGTAGTATTCATGGGTCTGGGTTGTCAGCAATTGGTCTATGGATGTCTTAGGGGAGAAAGCTCATCTGACAGTCTCCTGCATTATTTCAAGTAAGAGGTAGTGGCCTGAATTAAGGTAATTAGGATGAAGAGCACAGGTTTAGCCTAAGATGCAAGTGGCAGTTCCTGGAGGTTTCTGGGATTTGGGAGTAAGGTGAAAGTCAGCAGAGAATGATGATCAGGTTCTGGTGCTGCTAACTGAGAAGGGCCTCCAGGAAAAGGAGAGTTTGGAGACAGGAATGATGAGATCGTTGGCTCGTTTCAGACAGGTCAAGTGAAGGGAATTTTAGGAGCTCTATGAAAATGACTAGGGGCTGGGTAAATGGATTGTCTGGAACTCAAAATCAATGGACATGGAGACTTTTGGAAGTGTTGTTAAGACCAGGGTGGCATTTAAAAATATGTCAATATATGAACTTATCTTTGGAGAGAGAACAGAACTGTTAGGGAAACCAGTATTTTAGGAACTTGAAGAAGAGAATATAGCTAAGGAAACTGAGAAATTGTTAAGAGGAAGGAAAAACACCAGGAAAGTGTTGTCCTTGAAATGAAGGAATAGGTTTCAAGGAGGAGAGAACAGGAAGCTGAGAGGCCAAGTCACACTGCTGTAAACTGTCCCTTGAGTTAGGACGTAGGAGTGCATTGTAACCCTTGCCAGGGAGTGCTAGAGACAGGGGCGCAAGCCAGAGGGCTGCAAATGAAAGTGTGAATGAGTGGTTAGGAAGTGAAGACTGAGTATAAATCAAATTTTTAAAGAGCCTTGGTGGAAGTGATGAGAAAATGGATGGCAGAAAGAGGGGGCTATGGAGGGAGGAGAGGCTGAGGTAGATGAGATGAGGGGGGAACTTGAGCATGCCTTAATTTTTTTTTCTATTTTTTAAATTAATTTTTTATAGTTGCTTGACAATGTTGTGTTAATATCTACTGTATAGCAAAGTGAATCAGCCATACATATACATATATCCCCTCTTATGTGGATTTCCTTCCCATTCAGGTCACCTCAGAGCATTTGAGTAGGGTTCCCTGAGCTATACAGTATGTTTTCATCAGTTATCTATTTTATACATAGATAATGTATATATGTCAATCCCAGTCTCCCAGTTTATCCCACCTCCCCACTCACCTTGATGTCCATCCATTTGTTCACTTTGTGTGTCTATTTCTATTTTGTAAATAAGAGGCATGGATGGACCTAGAGACTGTCATGCAGAGTGAAGTAAGTCAGAAAGAGAAAAACATATGTTATATATTAACACATGTGTGGAATCTAGAAAAATGATATAGATGGTCTTATTTGCAAAATAGAAATTAAAGATGCCTTGAGATGAAAGCAAGGTTTTGATTACAATCCAGAGGCCGAAGATGAAGGATGTACTTGAATTTCATATGAATGAATGGGCCCACATAGAGCAGTGTCGAATATAACAGGATTCTTCACCAGGAGTCAGTAGGGAAGGAGGGAATTATGACTATTCCCAAGACATGGAACTCTTTATGTGGAACATAGGGCGGGAGACAGGAAATTGACTGCTCCTGTCTACAGATGAATGAGGCACATTGGAATGGAAAGCATCTGCTGAGTTTATAAAGAGGGTGAAGATTTGAAGATTTGGAGAGAGAGAGAATGTGACTTAGGATACTCAGGAGGGAGCATCCTAGAAGGCAGTTAAAAAAATAAGGTTTTGAAGATGGAATTGTAAAGAAGAAATTTTCAGCAAAGCCTGTTTGAGGATGTGGTCTTGCTCCAGCCATGTTCAGCTGTCTGTTGAGGGAGAGAAGTCTGACTGTAGGATTGAGCTTTAGCTGCAGACATGGAAGTGTGTTTGAGAGAGAGGGATGGTCCGTGGAGCTTCCCTAGGATAAACATTAGAAAACAAGGGAAAATAGGGGTAGCACCAGGGTTCGTAGTTTAAAGAGCAGGTGTGTTAGGAATAGGGAAGTCAGAGATTGGGAAGAGGAAGGAGCTGTGGTCAGGGATTAGGGTATTGGAGTTTAAGGTTCCTGATACAGATCAATTCAAGGTCATGGCAGAACCCAAGAGGTGATTGTGAGAGGGGGACACTGAAATGGACAGGAGGAAAAAGAACTAGATTGGAAGAAATCTGAAGCCTGGAAAATAGAGTGGTCACTGGTCACCCACAGGGACATTGAAGTCAGTTAGGAAAATGCTGGGAATTGGGGCAGCCTTTAATACACACCAAATTTAAAAAATGAAAAATCCTAACCTCTTTAAAATATTTGCCTTTGGCCAATATTGCACTTGTCCTTGCTGACTCATTCCGTCTAAATATCTCTACAGTATTTCATTTTCCTCACATAAATGGAACCTGTAGTATTAGATATATCTATTTGTAATGGAAAATTATACAAGCATATTATAGCAAGCATTGTGTATGAAAGCGAGTGTTTGATATTTGTTGAATGAATTAAAGTGTTTATCATCAACTTCTTTGCATTATGAGAATGACACCGTGAAAATTGACACAGGACAGGCAGTTATATTTATACTTCTTGGTACAACGGTTCTTGCTGAGACATGAGAAGCCAAATTGTGTCTGGCTCAAATGAAAACTGCAGTCTTGAATTGATTATATATGTAAGGTTGTTCAATTTTGAATCCGATGTTCTGACGTCCTTGCTCATTAATAACATATTTTCTTCTTTAAGAAGCAATATCATATGGTAGTTTAGAGCATCAGCTCTGCAGTTAGGCTGCTGGAATGCAAATCCTACCTGTAACACCTTACTAGCTTTATGTCCTTGGACAATTACTTTAACCTCTCTGCCTCAGTTGTCTTAATTTTAAAATGAGTGTAACAGTAGTCCTACAATATAATATAGTTTTAATGATTAAATAAGGATTCAGTGAGATATGAGGATTAAATTGGTACTTAAAACCATACTTGGCCATCCTATATGAGTTTTGCCAATTATTATTTTCCAGCTATACTTTATCAGTTCAGTTCAGTTGCTCAGTCATGTCCGACTCTTTGCGACCCCATGAATCGCAGCACGCCAGGCCTCCCTGTCCGTCACCAACTCCCAGAGTTCACTCAGAGTTACGTCCATCGAGTCAGTGATGCCATCCAGCCATCTCATCCTTGGTCATCCCCTTCTCCTCCTGCCCCCAGTCCCTCCCAGCATCAGAGTCTTTTTCCAATGAGTCAACTCTTGGCATGAGGTGGCCAAAGTACTGGAGCTTTAGCTTTAGCATCATTCCCTCCAAAGAAATCCCAGGGCTGATCTTCAGAATGGATTGGTTGGATCTCCTTGCAGTCCAAGGGACTCTCAAGAGTCTTCTCCAACACCACAGTTCAAAAGGATCAATTCTTCAGCGCTCAGCCTTCTTCACAGTCCAACTCTCACATCCATACATGACCACTGGAAAAACCATAGCCTTGACTAGACGGACCTTTGTTTGCAAAGTAATGTCTCTGCTTTTGAATATGCTATCTAGGTTGGTCATAACTTTTCTTCCAAGGAGTAAACGTCTTTTAATTTCATGGCTGCAGTCACCATCTGCAGTGATTTTGGAGCCCCCCAAAATAAAGTCTGACACTGTTTCCACTGTTTCCCATCTATTTCCCATGAAGTGATGGGACTGGATGCCATGATCTTCGTTTTCTGAATGTTGAGCTTTAAGCCAACTTTTTCACTCTCCTCTTTCACTTTCATCAAGAGGCTTTTTAGTTCCTCTTCACTTTCTACCATAAGGGTGGTGTCATCTGCGTATCTGAGGTTATATATAAACAGTTAATCACTTGAATCCTAGACATGATTCTGCCACCTTGAGATTCCATATTTTTGCTTGGTTCTTAGTTTCATCATGTGATGTCTTAGAGTCCCCATAGTATATGAACTCATATTTATAGAAAGTCAAAACATTCTATTATGCCCTAGTTTTTGTCTATATTCGGAAAATATTTTTTCAGTGTTCATATCATATCCATATTTCATTCAAACTTCCTAATGAGTATGATGAGATTGCATGGGCAGGCAGTTTTTAGTTTAGATGTTTATTATATTCAGTTTTATATATTAAATAGTAGTAAAATCTTGCATCTTTATCCAGGTATGGTTTTTATCGTTCCGAACAGATTTGTGTTTTCATGTTTCCATGTTCAGAAACCAAAAATCCTGGGTTTTCTGAATTTGGAAATATGGTACTAACATTTTGATAGACTAAGAAATGAAGGAATTGAGAAGTTCCTTGATTTGTCCCAGATCACATCATGATCTGTATGGTTTTTTTTTTACTCAACATAGCATTCAGAATGCTTGTGGTCTGGCTTTGATTTCATGCCTCTGTTGGATCTTGGCTCCCTCCCAGCATTATTAAAACAAGATTTTAGTTTCTCTACCCATCCTCATCTCAATAATGTACTCCTTATTCTACATATTCTAGAACTGAGCCTCTGACTTATTTGTATCAATCTCTTTGGAGAAGGAAATGGCAACCCACTCCAGTGTTCTTGCCTGGAGAATCCCAGGGACGGGGGAACCTGGTGGGCTGCCGTCTATGGGGTTGCACAGAGTCAGACACAACTGAAGCAATTTAGCAGCAGCAGCAGCAGCTCATAAGTTCTTAAGCTGTGAACCCTTTTTCTTATTGACCATGTTTGGTTCCACATTAGACATCCTTCTCAGTTTTTCATTAGTGTTAACTAAATAGGCTTGGCTATGATTCATTTAAGTAGAAAATAAATGTATTGGAAAGATCTGGGAGTAGGTTGATGGGAGATGTCAACCAAGGGAGCAAATACACATCCATGATCTTATTGTAGGAATGGCCTGATTAAAATGCCGTGGATGGTACTCTGGCTCTTGAACATTTGCAGCTATATATCTGTTTTCTCCAGCCCTAGACACTCAACATCATGCTGCTGAAGTCTCAAATCTAATTCCTCCTGCAGTGTTTAAGTCTAATTGGTCAAAGTCTTTGATTAACTTCCCAAGAACCAAAGACCATGGCAGAGGCCATCTAATTGTCTCTGCTAAAGTCTCACCTCCATGCTCTAGTTATCCAGGTACAGGGGAAGGGGAACACCTGTCCTTGTTGGCATCTAGAGTGCTAGCTGGGGCTCTCTCGTTGTTGCTATTCAGTTGCTCAGTTATGTCCAACTCTTTGCGATCCCATGGACTGCCGCCTGCCAGGCTCCTCTGTTCTCTGCTGTGTCCTGGAATTTGCTCAATTCATGTCCATTGAGTTAGCACTCTGCCTCCAACCAATCTACAGATCATTGCCAAAATATAAGTATGCTTAGTTGCTGGATAGTTAAGCATAAATGTTCAACATGCCACCATTGGTTCTCCCACTTCTTATAAGAGTATCCATATCCATCCTACCTGAGCCACATGCTGGGTCCAGTTTTCCCACTAGACCATCTGCTCTCTGATCAACACTTAGAATAGGCTAAGGTCCCAAGACCTAACAACCAGATCCCGGTTATTCCTAATGGTTTTAGCAGTTTCCCCAGACACCTCTTGTCCTGCTAGATAATTTGTGTGTTACCCAAAGAGCAAGGGCATTCTCTCCCCTCTGCCCCACAAAAACTACATTTGGATTTTATTAAATATAATCACATTTATCTCTTCAAAGAATACAAAGAATGCATATGGAAGCCTGTGCTCCTCTTTTTAAATGAGGATAGGTAAAAGCTTCAGGGGGGTAATTTAAATTATCAGAAATTGCAACACTGTACCATGTGTGAAACGCTGAGCATCCTCAGCTGGGAGCTACTTTCTCTTCATGGTTTGAGGACATTTTTTTCTCAGCTAATATTTCTTTAGATCCTGGGTATTGTTTGAAATGTCTGTTTGTAAATATCACCTGACATGGTGTTCTCTAGGTTAATTATGAGAATGGGAAGGGTTTTTTTAAATTTTAAATCATTTTTCAGTGTGTGAAAAAAGTTTTAATTTTATCATGTTCCCTTTTGTTCCTGACTAACAGCTTAAAGGAGATAGAGTTTTCTTAGCTACACTCTACTCTAGAATACATTAGTGATTTGTATCTTTCTGGTATTCCACAACTGGCACTTGTATCTGTGTATGTGTGATCATAACATTTGAAGTCCCCTTATTCTTTTGTTTGAAAGAAGCAAATGGAGCTTTCAGGGAAAGTAAGTTATTTGTGAATATTTTAGCAAGTTTTGAGCAATGGATATTTTATTTCAAGGCAAAAGAAAGAAGATTAATAGTTCATTTTCATGGAAACAAAGAAAACTCACACATCACTATTTCTGTAGTATTTGTTACCCAGTTTGTGTTTTGCTTTAGCTCGGCTACAAATAAAAGGTCATCTTTTATCTATATATATTACTGTAATCTCTTTGGGACTTAAGGTCCTTTTATCTTAACATACTGATTTTAAATAACTTATTCAATTTAAATGTGTTTAATTTTCATGCACTTGCTATTTTTAACTGTGATTTTCGCCTCTTGCCACCCTTCACACAAGACCCACAGACAGATACATTGATAATTACTAGTAGCATTTTTTCCCAACACAGCTGCAATCAATACTACATTTTATGAAATCTACTGTATCCAAAATATTATAATTGCAACATGTAACTAATTTAGAATTATTAACAAGATGGTTTACATTCATTCTTCCCACCAAATCTGAAATCCCATTTGTAATTTACACTTGTAGCACATTTCAATTTGGAAGAATACTGTTTGGCTGCATATTGGACAGTGTGGCTCTAAGATGTTAAATGTCTCTCTCCAGGCTTGCCTCTGGGAAGAGAATCTTTATCTCACACTTAGATCTGAGTAGTTCTTGTTTGGTTTTGTTTTATTTTCCTGCTTTAGTGTGAGTTGGGTGAAGGGCAGATGGGGTTGGCTGGAACAGGCTTTGGGTGTGAGAAGTCTCTCAGAATAAGTGAGAGGAATGAGAATGCCGTGAACCTAGTGGGGATGACTAGATTATTATACTTCACAATTTAAGTCTATTCCAGCAGTGTCTTTCTGGTTGTTTCGGTAGTCTTTGAGTAGTACAGTGTATTTATATATATCTAGATATCTTTTTCTAGATATAGCCAAGTTTTCAGATTCTGGATAGTCCCTATGTCATGAAAAAAACCATGAAAAAGGCCCTCAAGAATGCCTTTGTTGGGACCAGTTTCTAAATGAAGTTGGTTGAGTCTGACCTTGAAGATCTCAAGCCTGTTTGACATCACAGATCCATTGGTGGGGCTTGGGGGTAGTTTTATACAGAGACATAGCAGAGCCAAAGACTGCTTATGTATTTGCAACTTTTTGAGTAATGTAGACAATACCCACTAGGTGAGGAATTAGTGCAATATGTACTTTTTGTCTGTATAATTATGTTTTTCAGTTCAGTTCAACTGCTCAGTCACGTCCGACGCTTTGTGACCCCATGAACTGCAACATGTTTTTAATAATCAACAATTTCGCTCAGACTTAATGATGTAGAAGGACATAAATGACAGCTACTGTGTACCCAAGGTGTTTATATTCTAGAAAGGGAGACAAGTTGTACTGCAATAACAGTGATAGAAACTGGTATGATTTAAAGAGATTTACTGAAAAAGAATTTAAACTTGTCTAGGGGACAGTGAGACTTTACAGAGTTAATGATACTGGTCCTAGTTTTGAAGATGACAAGGTACTTGAGAGATGAGAAAAGGTAATCCCAGTGGAGGAGCCAGGTGCTGAATATAAGGGGGATTTCAAAGCAGCTGGTAATAAAGGAGTATGTCAATGTCCAAATGGAGTGGACAGTAAGGAAGATGGGGAGACGAGAGGATTCAGGTGACAAGAGGCCTTACCCACTGTGTTAGGAGCTTCAGCCTCATTCTGTGCGAGTATGCTCAGTCACTCAGTCGTGTCCAACTCTCTGTGACCCCATGGACCATAGCCTGCCAAGCTCCAGTGTCCATGCAATTTTCCAGGCAAGAATATGGGAGTGGGCTGGCATTTCCTCAGCCAGGAAATCTTCCTGACATGGGGACTGAACCTGAGTCTCCTTTGTTTCCTGCATTGGCAGGCAGATTCTTTACCACTGAGCCACTTGCGAAGCCCCCTCATTCGGTAGAGTTTCATTTAAAACAGTGCTTTGGCAATCTTGTTGAGGATATATGGAGAAAAGGCTATCTAGACAGATTTTTTTAAATTAATTTATTTAATTGAAGGCTAATTACTTTAAAATATTGTAGTGGTTTTTGAAATACATTGACCTGAATCAGCCATGGATGTACATGTGTCCCCCAACCTGAACCCCCCCTCCCATCTCCCTCCCCATCCCATCCCTCAGAGTCATCCCAGTGCACCGGCCCTGCGTGCCCGAGACAGATTGTTGTAAAGCTTTTGGGATTGTCTGGATGAAGGCAGTGATGGTCAGAAGTGAATCAGTAGTAGTGAGGATGAATTTGTGAGCTACTATTTAAAAGACAGACATTTAGGAACAGATGGCTGTTATAGACTGATTTGCATACCCTTATATTCATAAATTGCAGCCCTAACCCTCCATGTGGCTATGTTTAGAGATATATAGAAGGAGGTAATTAACGTAAAATAAAGTCTTAAGGATGGAACCCTAATCTCACAGGACTAGTGTCCTTCTAAGAAAAGGAAGAGATGCCAGGAGTGCTGGTACAGAAAGAGAAGGCCATGTGAGAACACAGATGGAAGGTGGTTGTCTGTAAGCCAAGGAGAGATGCCCCTGGAGAAACTAAACCAACTAGTACCTTGATCCTTTACTTCCAACTTCCAGAACTGTGAGAAAATGAATTTCTGTTATTTAAGCCACAACAGTTGGTGACACTTTGTTAGGGCTCCCTTAGCAGACTAATATGGTGACTGATTTCAAATTGATATAAGTAGTAAATACTTTTCATTTATGGGCATTTTCATTATTTTCTCTATCCTCTACTTCATAAGAGGCCTGGGAAACAAAGTTGCCTAAATACCTTTTTGGAATTTGAGAGAATGAGATGTCTAAAGTCAAAGAATTTATTGAGTACTAGAATGACTATGTGAGTCTCAGAATTCTACACACATTACTACTCTTCCTCTTCAAGCTAATCTGAGATTTGAATATCCACTTCAGGTGCCTAGATAACGATGCGGACCTGATCTATCAACCTGATTAGCCTGCACTGGCCAAGACCTGTTTTTTCCTGTTAGGCGGAGTGCACTTAGTACCACACTTTTGATCTTTCATCTAAAGTGCCCCTACTTGTTTCACTTCTGAAGGAAATCATGGTATGATATAAATGCATTAGTCATTTTGGATTTTAAAAATAGAGTAAGGTCAAAGAAAATACAATTCTTCAGAACATTCAGAATCCTCTGCTGTGATGTACTCTCATCAAGAAGATGGAAGGAGAACTGAAATCTTGTAGTGTGTGCCTCATTTTAAAGAGTTATACTACTTCTATCACAAAACCACTTCATGGGATGAAAACGTAGTCAGAGGTGTGGATCATAGTTACATCTTGTAACTTGGTGCTCCTCAATATGATTTCATTTTTAGTAAACATTTCTCACTGGGAACCTTTTATTTTCTTGTTTCCATTCCACTCAACTATTTTGTCAGTGACACTCCTTCTCATGGAAACTTGATTGTTTCTAACAACTTGCCATCAAAGTTCTTTTGATCATAAATGCATTGATTTACTTTGGGCCTGCCTATTCTGCATCCTTGTCGTTATGTGTCTATTTTTGAGCCAGTACTGAAAATAGGATGACCATATGACCCAGCAATTTCACTCCAGGATATTTATGCAAAAAACACACAAAAAACAAAAATGCTAATTTGAAAAGACACATGCATCCCAATGTTCATAGAAGCACTATTTACCATGCCAAGATCTGAAAGCAGCCTTAGTGGCCATCAACAGGTGAATGAGTAAAGAAGAAACTACTCAATCATAAATGGAAGTGAAAGTGAAGGTCGCTCAGTCGTGCCTGACTTTTTGTGACTGCAGGGACTATATAGTCCATGGAATTCTCCAGGCCACAATGCTGGAGTGGGTAGCTTTTCCCTTCTCTAGGGGATCTTCCCAACCCAGGGCTCAAACCCAGGTCTCCAACATTGCAGGTGGATTCTTTACCAGCTGAGCCACAAGGGAAACCCCAAAATACTGGATTGGATAGCCTATCCCTTCTCCAGTGGATCTTCCTGACCCAGGAATTGAACTGGGGTCTCTTGCATTGCAGGTGGATTCTTTACCAACTGAGCTATGAGGGAAGCCCACTCAATCATAAAAAGAATGAAATGTTGCTATTTGTCACAATATGGGTGGACTTGTAGGGTATATGCTGAGAGAAGTAAGTTGGAGAAAGGGAAATACCATATGATATCACCTATGATTGGGATCTAAAAAATACAACAAACTAGTGAATAAAGCCAAAAGAAACAGACTCACAGATATAGAGAATAGTGGTTACCAGTGCAGAGAGGAGAAGGGGGAAGGGGGAGTTCGGAGTAAGAGACTGACAGGTCGAAACTATGTGTAAAATAAATAAGCTACAAGGATATATTGTACAGCATGGGGAATATAGCCAATGTTTTATAATAACCATAAACAGAATATAACCTTTAAAATTGTGAATCACTATGTTGTATACCTGAAACTAAATATTGTATTAAGACATTAACTCTACCTCAATAAAAATGTCCTTTTGATTTATGGCAGCCCCTAGATAAAGCAGATCTTAACTGTTTGGGTAGAGTTGTTACGAATTTTTAGAGGTTGACTTCATAAAACATTACTGTACTTTGCAGCTAATTGTTGGTGCTGTTAAAAGAGGCAGTAGTGATCTACCCCTGCGGTGATCTTCACTTTAGCTGTCTAAAGTGAAGGCAGCTAAAGTGTGGGCCTGTGGTTTTTCTGTTTCTCATTATAAGCTGCTAGGATCTGTGGCTGGGGATATGTCAGTTCCTTAGACTGATAGCAGAAATTTCATTGCCCTGGTGATTTTGTGTAGTTCAACATTTTTACATACTGTTTTTTAATATGCTGGTGGTGTAAAAATGTACATCTCCAGTCTTGAACTCTCTCTTGTGGTCTGATCTTCTAAATCCAAGAGCCAAGTTGACAGTTTTGCCTAAATATCTAATCCACATTTCAGACTAATCTTGTCCATTTTGTTGTTTTGTCACTAAGTTGTGTCCAACTCTTTGAGATCCCATGGCCTGTAGCCTACCAGGCTTCTCTGTTCATGGGATTTCCCACACACAAGAATACTGGAGTGAGTTGCCATTTCCTTCCCCAGGGGACTGAACCCACGTGTCTTGCATTGCAGATAGCTTCTTTACCGCTGAGCCCCCAAGGAAGCCCGTTGTGTCCATAACTGAACTCTTGAACTGCCCCCTGCCCTCATACCTTGTTTCTTCTCCAGTCTTTCCTGTTTCTATGAGTAGTACCCTAATCCATGCAGGAGCTGAAGCCAAAAGTTTGGGTAAAATGAAAGAAAAAGAAAAGACGTGGCACTCTACAACAAATAATGTATTAGTTGGCCACTGAATATAAAATTTGGAATTCTCTTATTAACAGAAATTAACTTTTAGAGTAGTTTAAAAAAACAAAAAATGTTAAGAAAATTGTTTCTGTTCCAGGCTTAAAAGTCTCCAAGGATAAAATTGAAGCTCCTTACAGTGTATATTAATTAGGGATTTTATATATTGAATAGTTGGAAACTGAACCAGTTTAAACAACAGAGGAAACATACTAACTCAAGCAACTGAAAAGTCCAAACATAGGACTGGTTTTGAGAGAGGCTTGGTGCAGTGAATCAGTGATAGGATCATGCACAATTTTCTTTTTCTTCATTTTTTTGACTTCATTTGTACAGTGTTGATTTTATCTGAGGTTAAACCTTCCTTCGTGGTCTGAGAAAGTCTGTGAGTAGCCACATGCCTTTGACTTTTAAATCCTAAGAGGAAAGAGAGAATGCACCCCTGGAACAATTCAAACAAAGGACAAGAGTGAAGTATTGTTTTCTTGAATTGGCCTGACTTGGTTCTGTGCTTTTCTATAAATAGTGTAGACAATGGAATGGGATCATTGTGCTTGGCTTAATGCAGTCACGGCACATTCCTGGGGAGGATATTGGGTCCTTTTTTCCCCAAATACCAAGAATATGAAAATGTAGCATACTGTTAGGAAGGAAGGAATGGCTTGATTATAAGGCTGGCATTTGAGAAATATTCATCATAGATGCCTTTGAAGATACTGTGTATCTCTTCCTGCCTCTGACCTTGTGGGGTTCCAGTCTTCTCCCTTGTTCAGTATTCCCCAGTTAGATTGGTTTTCTTTTTATTCTTTGAACAAATCGATCTCTTTCTTGCTTCAGGATATGTGAACTAGCTGTTTCCTCCACCTGAAAGTTGCTTCCCCCAACAGTTTTTTTTTTTTTTTTTTGGTGACTGGTTCCTGCTTTTCTTTCAAATCCTAGCTGAAAATCATCCTCTTAAAATAGCTTTCTTTTGACTACACACCTACAATAGGCTAAATGCTACCTTCTACCCACGGCCATACCCCACCTTAGATGCTCTGCATCATCCTATTTCCTTGATAGTGCTCAGCAAAAGTGATAATAGTCTGGTTCACTTACTTACTTAATATTTATTGTCTATTTCCTCATTCTATTTTAAATTTTATGGAGAGAAAGATCTTATCAGTCTTATTCCATGCCGCATCCTTAGCTTGTAGAAAAATGTCTAAGAACATAATTGGTGTTTAATAAGTGTTTATAAAGTAATAAGTGAATGGGCTCCTAAAGCCATAAAGATCTCTGGGCTGGAAGGAAATTAAAAAGTTATCTCCGACAAAAGACCATCCAATCTCTGCCTTAACAACTCTGGTGCCATGGAATTTACTAACTCCTCAGGTATTGCATTGCAACTTTGGATGTCTCTGGGCTTCTGATGTGGCTCAGATGGTAAAGACTCCTCCTGCACTTTGGGAGACCTGGGTTCGATCCCTGGGTCAGGATGATCCCTTGGAGAAGAGCATGACCACCCACTCCAGTATTCTTGCCTGGAGAATCCCATGGACAGAGGAGTCTGGTGGGTTACAGTTCATGGGGTCGCACAGAGTCAGACATGACTGAGTGAATAACACACACAGTTGGATGTCTGTGACCTATTAGAATGCTCCTTCTTTGATGCTGAGTTAACATATATCATCTGAGCTATGTATGCTGAGGTTAGTTCTATTCCTTGGAGTTAGGTGGTATATGATAAATTCTTGCAGGGTGTTGAATATAGCTACCACCTCCTCCTCTCTTCCCCTGTCTTATTTTCTTTAGATTTCCCTAATTTTTTCATCTAGGCCTCATCTAACAGGATTTCCTTACCATCCTGGTGACTCATCCATTAGCTTGCTCTAGTTTTTCTCCTTTCACCTCTACCAGTGGTACCTGCAGTATTTCTCATTGTCCATTGAGAGGAACATTTTCCTGCCTTGTTTTAGATGCTGTATCTCTCTTAAATCCACCTAGGGTCTCCGAGCTACTGATTCCAGTTGAAGCTGTGGGCAACTCAAGCTCCTAAGTGTTTTTCCTCAAGTGCTGCTGTCAAACCTGCAGCCATGAACTTGTAAAATCAGGCACGTTTTTCAGTGACTCAGCTTTCCTTTTTTTTTTTTTTTGAAACAGGCAGAAGATTGTTTTCTGAGGAACATTTTTCTGGGTCAGGTGACTGTTCAGGCCTCTGCATTGGCTAAACTCTTAAGTCCAAAAGGAAAAAAACAAAACAACCTCTGAAGTCCTGCTGAAAGACTTCATTGCTGCCTTCTTCCCACATACTTGTCAGAACCTATGAATCAATTCTGTATTGGTGATGCAGTATATCCACTCTCCAAGTTCTGACAAGAGATAAAACCTCGACACTACTATTATATAATTCTTATCAAAAACTCAGGATTGCCTGAAGGATATTCAGTCTATCCGTCATTCCGAATGCTCTAAATTATGCCTTTTAATCTTGCCAGTTCATTGGAGCAATGGCTATTGGGATGTTGGTGCTCATTTTTCCCTTGTATAAAACCACTTTTGTCAAGTGGTGTTTAAGCATATCCCATTGTTTAGGTTTTTACCTTATTGAAGGATGCAGTAGTGAACAAACAAGAGAAATTTGTTGTTGTTTCTATTGTAGGGATGTTGTTAAGGATGTTGCTTAAGGTACTTCACAGAGGACTCACCGTTTTTATTATAAAGATCTAAGAGAGAAATTACTTTACTAGCATGTGAGATGAGTGCAATTGTGCAGTAGTTTGAGCATTCTTTGGCATTCCTTTCTTTGGAATTGGAATGAAAACTGACCTTTTCCAGTCCTGTGGCCACCGCTAATAAAGTAATGCTCAAAATTCTCCAAGCCAGGCTTCAGCAATATGTGAACCATGAACTCCCTGATGTTGAAGCTGGTTTTAGAAAAGACAGAGGAACCAGAGATCAAATTGCCAACATCCGCTGGATCATGGAAAAAGCAAAAGAGTTCCAGAAAAACATCTATTTCTGCTTTATTGACTATGCCAAAGCCTTTGACTGTGTGGATCACAATAAACTGTGGAAAATTCTGAGAGAGATGGGAATCCCAGACCACCTGACCTGCCTCTTGAGAAAGCTGTATGCAGGTCAGGAAGCAACAGTTAGAACTGGACATGGAACAACAGACTGGTTCCAAATAGGAAAAGGAGTACATCAAGGCTGTATATTGTCACCCTGCTTATTTAACTTATATGCAGGGTACATCATGAGAAACTCTGGACTGGAAGAAACACAAGCTGGAATCAAGATTGCTGGGAGAAATATCAATTACCTCAAATATGCAGATGATACCACCTTTATGGCAAAAAGTGAAGAGGAACTAAAAAGCCTCTTGATGAAAGTGAAAGAGGAGAGTGAAAAAGTTGGCCTAAAGCTCAACATTCAGAAAATGAAGATCATGGCATCTGGTCCCATCACTTCATGGGAAATAGATGGGGAAACAGTGGAAACAGTGTCAGACTTTATTTTGGGGGGCTCCAAAATCACTGCAGATGGTGACTGTAGCCATAAAGTTAAAAGACGCTTACTCCTTGGAAGAAAAGTTATGACCAACCTAGATAGTATATTCAAAAGCAGAGACATTACTTTGCCAATTAAGGTCCGTCTAGTCAAGGCTATGGTTTTTCCAGTGGTCAGGTATGGATGTGAGAGTTGGACTGTGAAGAAGGCTGAGCGCTGAAGAATTGATGCTTTTGAACTGTGGTGTTGGAGAAGACTCTTGTGAGTCCCTTGGACTGCAAGGAGATCCAACCAGTCCATTCTGAAGGAGATCAGCCCTGGGATTTCTTTGGAGGGAATGATGCTAAAGCTGAAACTCCAGTCCTTTGGCCACCTCATGTGAAGAGTTGATTCACTGGAAAAGACCCTGATGCTGGGAGGGATTGGGGGCAGGAGGAGAAGGGGATGACCGAGGATGAGATGGCTGGATGGCTGAACTGAAGAGAGAAATTGTTCTCATGGTTCAGTGTCAAAATGAAGAAGCACTAAAGCTCCTTAGAAAGAATGGCTTTTCTTCTTTAAAAAAATTTAATTTTATTGAAGTATAGTTGCTTTACAATGTTGTGTTAGTTTCAGGTGTATAGCAAAGTGATTCAGATACATGTATTCAGATATATAATATGTATATCTTCTTTTTCAGATTCTGTTCCCTTATCAGTTCAGTTCAGTTACTCAGTCGTGTCCGACTCTTTGCGACCCCATGAATCGCAGCACGCCAGGCCTCCCTGTCCATCACCAACTCCCGGAGTTCACTCAGACTCACGTCCATTGAGTCAGTGATGCCATCCAGCCATCTCATCCTTGGTCATCCCCTTCTCCTCCTGCCCCCAATCCCTCCAAGCATCAAAGCCTTTTCCAATGAGTCAACTCTTCGCATGAGGTGTCCAAAGTACTGGAGTTTCAGCTTTAGCATCATTCCTTCCAAAGAAATCCCAGGGCTGATCTCCTTCCGAATGGACTGGTTGGATAGGTTATTACAAAATGTATAGTTCCCTGTGCTATACAGTAGATCACTGTTGGTTATCTATTTTATATATAGTAGTGTATATATGTTAAACCTTAATTCCTAATTTATCCCAAGAATGCCTTGTCCTCATTTTATGATGCTGTGTATCCTGTAACTAAGTTCTTTCTTTCTTGTGACTATTTGGAAGCTTAGGGATACCTTTTGGCTCACACATAATAATGATGCAGGACTGTATGGTAGGCATTTCTCTTGCTGATATTATTGTTGACTTGGCTATTCTGATGCCCGTATTCCTTTACACATTAAAATATATGATTCAGTTTATAATCTTCTATTATGTAATGCATTATGCTAATTGAAGTTTTACTCTGCATGCACTCTTTTCCATCTTCTTTATTCTGGTCTCTTTGGGGAACCCGTCCCTTACTCCCTTTGGGTCTCACTGGGACAGTCAGTCTTGGTTCCTTGGTCGTCTTTTGGCGCACAGGTTCATGTGACCAGTCTGGCCCTTGGGCACATGGGTGGGCATGTGATGCAAGCTGGGCCAACTGGGATAATCCTAAATCTTCTCTGTTGAAAATGTTGGGAAATTTTCTTGTCCCTTTGGTTCATAACTGCAAGGGTGTGGGCTTAGAGGCACTGATGAATATGTTTCCTTGCCCATTGCACTCTCCTGTATCATTTGTCTATGATGCTGTGATAAGAGAATTAGGGTGATATGCAATTAGAAACAGAGGCAAAAATGAGAGAGGCACAAAGACAGAGAGAAAACACCTTAAATATATAAATTGAAATCCAACTAGGACTGAAATCCACCATTACAAGTGACAGTTTTATGCAACAATAGAAAATTCCTATTTTTTTTTCTCCATACAAACTGGACATGGTTTTGTTCATATTTACCTAATATATAAAATTATCTTTTGAAATTTATATTTGTGCATTTTTGTAAGATTCCTTAAATACTTTGTTGAATGAATATCAGTGCATGTTATACATGCAATTGACTTTTCAAGACAGAAATGAAAACTTTAAAATTTATCTCTATATATCTATCTACATTTTTGTGACGTTTACCTCCACTTCTTGGCCTGCTGCGATCCTTTTGGATTTAAACACTGTTATCTAACATTTTTTTCTCATCACTAATGTCTTTTATCAGTCATCTGTATATCCAGTCAATGCAACATACATATTCATAAAATCATTGACCAAAATTGTAAATATAGCAGATGTGGGCATGTGAGTGCTTTTCTGAGGTTACTCTGCAGGTAGGTCCAGCTTATTAATCAGGATTTGGATTAGCTTATTTCTCATCAGTGAATCTAAACAATAAGACTTTGACCTGATCAGTTCGGTTCAGATGTCCAGTCATGTCCAACTCTTTGTGACCCTATGGACTGCAGCACACCAATCTTCCCTTTCCATCACCAACGTCCTCGGACCTTGCTCAAACTGATATCCATCAAGTTGGTGATGCCATCCAACCATCTCATCCTCTGTCATTCCCTTCCACTCCTGCCTTCAATCTTCCCCATCACCAGGGTCTTTTCTAATGAGTCAGTTCTTTGTATCAGGTAGCCAAGGTATTGACCTGATGGCTGTCCTTTAAAAGGTTTTCCTAAAATTCTGAAAAACTTCTTCATTCTAGTAATTGAGTGACTTCACTAAACTTTCATTTATTATTATTATTTTAATTATTATTTTTACTTCATTTTACTTTACAACACTGTATTGGTTCTGGCATGCATTGACGTGAATCCGCCACGGGTGTACATGAGCTCCCAAACATGAACCCCCCTCCCACCTCCCACCCCACATCATCCTTCCAGATCATCCCTGTGCACCAGCCCCAAGCATCCTGCATCGAACATAGACTGCCGATTCATTTCTTACATGATAGTATACATGTTTCAATGCCATTCTCCCAAATCATCCCACCCTCGCCCTCAGAGTCTAAAAGTCCGCTCTACACATCTGTGTCTCTTTTGCTGTCTTGCATACAGGGTCATCATTACCATCTTTTTAAATTCCATATATATGTGTTAGTATACTGTATTGGTGTTTTTCTTTCTGGCTTACTTCACTCTATATAATCGGCTCCAGTTTCATCCATCTCATTAGAATTGATTCAAATGTATTCTTTTTAATGGTTGAGTAATACTCCATTGTGTATATGTACCACAACTTTCTTATCCATTCGTCTGCTGATGGACATCTAGGTTTCCATGTCCTGGCTATTATAAATGATGCTGCGATGAACATTGGGGTACATGTGTCTCTTTCTATTCTGGTTTCCTCAATGTGTATGCCCAGAAGTGGGATTGCTGGGTCATAAGGCAGTTCTATTTGCAGTTTTTTAAGGAATCTCCACACTGTTCTCCATAGTGGCTGTACTAGTTTGCATTCCCACCAACAGTGTAGGAGGGTTCCTTTTTCTCCACACCCTCTCCAGCATTTATTGCTTGCAGACTTTTGGATCGCAGCCATTCTGACTGGTGTGAAATGGTACCTCATTGTGGTCTTGATTTGCATTTCTCTAATAATGAGTGATGTTGAGCATCTTTTCATGTGTTTGTTAGCCATCCGTATGTCTTCTTTGGAGAAATATCTGTTTAGTTCTTTGGCTCATTTTTTGATTGGGTCGTTTATTTTTCTGGAATTGAGCTGTATAAGTTGCTTGTATATTTTGGAGATTAGTTGTTTGTCAGTTGCTTCATTTGCTATTATTTTCTCCCATTCTGAAGGCTGTCTTTTCACCTAGCTTATATTTTCCTTTGTTGTGCAGAAGCTTTTAATTTTAATTAGATCCCATTTGTTTATTTTTGCTTTTATTTCCAGTATTCTGGGAGGCGGATCATAGAGGATCCTCCTGTGATTTATGTCAGAGAGTGTTTTGCCTATGTTCTCCTCTATCAAGACAGTATGGTACTGGCACAAAGACAGAAATACAGATCAATGAAACAAAATAGAAAGCCCAGAGATAAATCCACACACATATGGACACCTTATCTTTGACAAAGGAGGCAAGAATATACAATGGAGTAAAGACAATCTCTTTAACAAGTGGTGCTGGGAAAACTGGTCAACCACTTGTAAAAGGATGAAACTAGATCACTTTCTAACACCACACACAAAAATAAACTCAAAATGGATTAAAGATCTAAACGTAAGACCAGAAACTATAAAATTCACTAAACTTAAAAAAAATTATTTTTAATTGGAGGACATTGTTTTACAATGTTGTGTTGGTTTCTGCCACTTAAGAACACAAATCAGCCGTAATTATACATGGCCTCTTGAGACTCCGTCCCCTCCACTCCCCTCCCCTCATCCTACCCCTCTAGGTCATCATAGAGCACGAGGCTGGGTTCCCTGTGTTGAATAGAAATTTACCATCAGCTATCTGATTTACACATGCTAGTGTGTATGTGTTGATGCTACTTTCGCCGTTTGTTCCACTCTCTCCTTCCTCCATACTGTTCATACTGTTCATGCGGTTCTCAAGGCAAGAACACTGAAGTGGTTTGCCATTCCCTTCTCCAGTGGACCGCAGTTGGTCAGAACTCTCCACCATGACCTGTCCTGGGTGGCCCTACATGGCATGACTTAGTTTCACTGAGTTAGACAAAGCTGTGGTCCATGTGATCAGATTGGCTAGTTTTCTGTGATTGGGGTTTCAGTCTGTCTGCCTTCTGATGCCCTCTCTCAGTCTTACTGGAGTTTCTCTTACCTTGGACATGGGTATCTCTTCATGGCTGCTTCAGCAAAGTGCAACCGCTGCTCCTTACCTTGGACGTGGGGTATTTCCTCTCCGCTGCCACTCCTGACCTTGGACATGGGGTATCTCCTCTTGGCCATTCACTGCTTCAGTGCCCCACAGCTGGAGTATGAAAAGTAGGAAAAGGCAAAAATATAGGACACTGAAGAACTCCCCAGGTCGGTAGGTGCCCAATATGCTACTGGAGATCAGTGGAGAAATAACTCCAGAAAGAATGAAGGGATGGAGCCAAAGCAAAAAGAACGCCCAGTTGTGGATGTGACTGGTGATAGAAGCAAGGTGTGATGCTATAAAGAGCAATAATGCATAGGAACCTGGAATGTCAGGTCCATGAATCAAGGCAAATTGGAAGTGGTCAAACAGGAGCTGGCAAGAGTGAATATCGACATTCTAGAAATCAGTGAACTAAAATGGACTGGAATGGGTGAATTTAACTCAGATGACCATTATATCTACTACTGTGGGCAGGAATCCTTTAGAAGAAATGGACTAGCCATCATAGTCAACAAAGGGTCCAAAATACAGTACTTGGATACAATCTCAAAACCGACAGAATGATCTCTGTTCTTATCCAAGGCAAACCACTCAGTATCACAGTAATTCAAGTCTATGCCCCAACCAGTAACACTGAAAAAGCTGAACGGTTCTAAGAAGACCTACAAGACCTTTTAGAATAACAGCCGAAGATGTCCTTCTCATTATAGGGGACTGGAATGCAAAAGCAGGAAATCAAGAAATAGCTGGAGTAATGGGCAAATTTGGCCTTGGAGCACAGAATGAAACAGGGCAAAAGCTAATAGAGTTTTGCCAAGAAAATACACTAGTCATAGCAAACACCCTCTTCCAACAACACAAGAGAAGACTCTACACAGGACTGTCACCAGATGGCCAACACTGAAATGAGATTGATTATATTCTTTGCTGCCAAAGATGGAGAAACTCTATACAGTCAGCAAAAACAAGACCAGGAGCTGACTGTGGCTCAGATCATGAAATCCTTATTGACAAATTCAGATTTAAATTGGAGAAAGTGGAGAAAACCACTAGACCATTTAAGTATGACCTAAATCACATCCCTTATGATTATACAGTGGAAGTGAGAAATACATTTAAGGGACTAAATCTGATAGACAAAGTGCCTGATGAACTATGGATGGAGGTTCGTGACACTGTACAGGAGACAGGGATCAAGACCATCCCCATTGAAAAGAAATGCAAAAAAGCAAAATGGCTGTCCGAGGAGGCCTTACAAATAGGTGTGAAAAGAAGAGAAGTGAAAAGCAAAGGAGAAAAGGAAAGATATACCCATATGAGTGCAGAGTTCCAAAGAATAGCAAGAAAAGATAAGCAAGCCTTCCTCAGTGATCAGTGCAAAGAAATAGAGGAAAATAATATTATGGGAAAGTCTAGAGATCTCCTCAAGAAAATTAGAGATACCAAGGGAACAGTTCTTGCAAAGATGGGCTCAGTAAAGGACAGAAATGGTGTGGAACTAACAGAGGCAGAAGATGTTAAGAAGAGATGGCAAGAATACACAGAACTGTAAAGAAAAGATCTTCACGACCCAGATACTCACGATGGTGTGATCACTCACCTAGAGCCAGACATCCTGGAATGTGAAGTCACGTGGGCCTTAAGAAGCATCACTATGAGCAAAGCTAGTGGAGGTGATGGAATTCCAGTTGAGTGATTTCAAATCCTAAAAGATGATGTTGTCAAAGTGCTGCACTCAATATGCCAGCAAATTTGGAAAACTCAGCAGTGGCCACAGGACTGGAAAAGGTTAGTTTTCATTCCAATCCCAAAGAAAGGCAATGCCAAAGAATGCTCAAACTACCGCACAATTGAACTTATCTCACGTGCTAGCAAAGTAATGTTCAAAATTCTCCAAGCCAAGCTTCAGCAATACGTGAACCATGAACTCCCTGATGTTCAAGCTGCTTTTAGAAAAGACAGAGGAACCAGAGATCAAATTGCCAACATCCGCTGGATCATGGAAAAAGCAAGAGAGTTCCAGAAAAACACCTATTTCTGCTTTATTGACTATGCCAAAGCCTTTGACTGTGTGGATCACAATAAACTGGAAAATTCTGAGAGAGATGGGAATCCCAGACCACCTGACCTGCCTCTTGAGAAATCTGTATGCAGGTCAGGAAGCAACAGTTAGAACTGGACATGGAACAACAGACTGGTTCCAAATAGGAAAAGGAGTACATCAAGGCTGTATATTGTCACCCTGCTAATTTAACTTATATGCAGAGTGCATCATGAGAAATGCTGGACTGGATGAAGCACAAGCTGCAATCAAGATTGCTAGGAGAAATATCAATAACCTCAGATATGCAGATGACACCACCCTTATGGCAGAAAGTAAAGAGGAACTAAAAAACCTCTTGATATTGCCAGGAGAAATATCAATAACCTCAGATATGCAGATGACACCACCCTTATGGCAGAAAGTGAAGAGGAACTAAAAAACCTCTTGATAAAAGTTTAGGAGGAGAGTGAAAAAGTTGGCTTAAAGGTCAAATTCAGAAAACGAAGATCATGGCATCCAGTCCCATCACTTCATGGGGAATAGATGGGGAAACAGTGGTAACAGTGCCTGATTTTATTTTTCTGGGCTCCAAAATCACTGCAGATGGTGATTGCAGCCATGAAATTAAAGATGCTTGCTCCTTGGAATGAAAGTTATGACCAACCTAGATAGCATATTAAAAAGAAGAGACATTACTTTGCCAACAAAGGTCTGTCTAGTGAAAGCTATGGTTTTTCCTGTGGTAATGTATGGATGTGAGTTGGACTGTGAAGAAAGCTGAGCACTGAAGAATTGATGCTTTTGAACTGTGGTGTTGGAGAAGACTCTTGAGAGTCCCTGGGACTGCAAGGAGATCCAACCAGTCCATCCTAAAGGAGATCAGCCCTGGGTGTTCATTGGAAGGACTGATGCTGAAGCTGAAACTGCAGTACTTTGGCCACCTGATGTGAAGAGCTGACTCATTTGAAAAGACCCTGATGCTGGGAGAGACTGAGGGTAGGAGGGGAAGGGGATGACAGAGGATGAGATGGTTGGATGGCATCACCAATTTGATGGACGTGAGTTTGAGTAAATTCCGGGAGTTGGTGATGGACAAGGCAGCCTGGCCTGCTGCAGTTCATGGGGTTGCAAAGTGCCAGACATGACTGAGTGACTGAACTAACTACTAAACTTTGATGTTAGTTCCTATAGAACTCATAACAAATGGTATACACTTTAGCCCAACTATTTCAAATTTTTTTGTCGTAAAAGAAATACATGTTTACTATTTAACTTGTGTGTAATATGAATATATATTAATGTAAAGATGAAAGCAAATTTCATTTATAATCTAACCCAGAGATAACTATTAACTTCTGGTAGTTTTTATACTTTTACATACATGGTACTTTTTATCTACATAGTACATCACTTTATGGTAAATGAAAGGGGATAATGTGGAAGCACTGACAGGTTTTATTTTGGGGGTTCCAAAATCACTGTAGACAGTGACTGCAGCCATGAAAGTAAAAGACACTTTCTCCTTGGGAGGAAAGCTATGACAGACCTAGACAGTATTAGAGAGCCAAGACATCACTGACAAAGGTCCATCGAGTCAAAGCTATGGTTTTTCTAGTAGTCAGGTACAGATATGAGATTTGCATCATAAACAAGGCTGAGCATAGAAGAGTTGATCCATTCAAATTGTGATGCTGGAGAAGACGCTGAAAGTCCCTTGGACTGCAAGGAGATCCAACTAGTCTATCCTAAAGGAAATCAATCCTGAGTATTCATTGGAAGGACTGATGCTGAAGCTGAAGCTCCAATACTTTGATCACCGATGTGAAGCGCTGACTCACTGGAAAAGACGCTGATGCTGAGAAGGATTGAGGACAACAGAAGGGTGCAGCACAGGATGAGATGGTTGGATGGCATCACCAACTCAGTGCACATGAATCTGAGCAAACTCCAGGAGATAGTGGAGCATAGCGGAGCCTGGCATGCTGCAGTCCATGGGGTCACAGAGTCAGACAGGACTTAGCAACTGAACAGAAATAACATATATACCTCTTGCCTACACAGTACTTACATAGACAGTAACATTTTGTTATGTATACTTATATGCACACAGATAACTATCCCAGAGATAACTAATAACTTTCTGGTGTGTTTACTTTTATTCCTTTCTTTGCACAAAATAAACATGAAAATGCATAATTTTGTAGTTTTGATACAAAACTGTGATAGACTCTTTTATAAATTGCTTTTTTAACTTGACACAAGATGAGCATTTCTATGCATTATTAGCATTTTTAATGCCAGATGGGTCTCTGCTATTTTTTAATAATTAAGGAGGCTGTTTACAACTCTTAGACAAATAGTTTTCTTATTCCTGCTTTTGCCATAAAGCCACAGAGGTCTGGGCACCTTTGCATTTTTAAATCAGAATATATATGCTGCTGTAGCTTTTTCCTCACAAAACCTGTATTATTTTGAGGTATTTCTTGGGGCCCAAAGTGAAATTTACCTATATTAAATTCAATGCTACAGTTCTCTTCTGGGGCTAGGGAGCATGTATTTGGATTTCTAATGTTTTTCTTTTACTCTTCTCCTCCAATTTTTTCTAAATTAGATCAGTCTCCCTTAACGCTTTGTTATTGCATTTGCGCACTGATCTTTTTTTCAGTAAGATACTTTTATTACAGTGAGAGCAAAGTACATTTCTTATGACTTCAACAATTCAAATTATATTTGCATGTTTGTGAACTTCCTCTGAACCTGGTGAAGTGCTTTACTATGAAGGTACTTTATGGTGATCTGGCTTTCAGCGGCCCGAACAATTACACTATTTCAGATTTGTTTTCAACCATTACAACTGTGAAAGTTGCTATGAAAGTCCAAGAAAGCATTTAAAAATTATATCCCAAAGGTTATTTTTTAGAGCTACCTTTTGAATCACTATAGGGTCAATCATGTCTAATCTGATCTATATGTCTTCTCAGCTCCTTTCAATTTCGAAATTCTAAACTCCTTGATATTCGAGTTAACTAAGTGTCCCCAGGACAGTATCAGATCAGTCGGCCAAATGTTGCTGGATTGTTAAGTTTTAGCCCAAGCTTATTAGCTCATCGTATTTGACTTTGTAGTTTCTCTTTCCCATATCATATGTGGACTGTGTGTTGGCGGGGTACCTCTCAACCATTCAAGGCTGAAGCACAGTGCCACAGGCTTATTTGGCTGTGCGCCTGTACAGTTGATAACAGGCTCCTTCTCTAGGATCATATAACTGATCCAACTATAATTTCCTTTCTCTTCTGTTTTCTTGGCTTTGAGAAAATAGCTCATATTTCAGATATTGTGCCCCAAATGATTTTGTTTCCATATCTTATTCTGGGAGTGTACCATTTATTACCTGTCTTGAGGAATTAAGTCTCAAGGTATGTTTGTTAGTATCTTTTTTTCTATTATTTTTATTTAATAATGATATTACTACAAAGAAGGACATTTATGGAATATTTAGTATGTGCCATACCCTGTGACAAGTACTTTATGTACATGTTTAAGGGTGAGGCTATTTCTGCACATTTTTAGAAATGTAACTCTTATATAATTTCTTTTTAAAGGCTGCTTGAAACTTAACCTAGATATTTCTGGGTGGGAGGGCAGGAAAGACAGGCTATTTTTTATTGTTGGAAATTGATGAGACTTACAAGATTTGACTCACTGGCAGGTGTGTGTGGGTGTGTTTGTGAGAGAGAGAGGAAGACATGGAAAGGGAGAGAGATGGGCTGGGAGAAAGGGAGAGAGATGCAAAGCGAGAGATGTTACTTTGCCTTGATTTTACAGAACAGTCTCTTTGAAAGCAAGGTCAAGTTTAGAAACAACAGAGATTAAAGAGTGTGATTTCTTCTATTAATATATTACATTCACATTGCAGTCGAACTCATTCTGCAATATCCCTGAATAGCTACTTCCGTGCCTTTCAGATTTGTTTGGGCTTGGAAAAATTTGACTTACCTACAACTTCTCAGAAGTTTCTGCAGTACACATATCTGCTAAGAGACACCCACTGTTTCGGCCATCCTGGTTAAGGTGAATTATTTGACAGTAGGAAGCCAATGGGGTGAATTTCAGGTTTCTCTGTAGAGGCCAGTTAGGGAAAAGGTAAAATTATTTTTCTGCAAATGTCACTCTGACTTCCAGTTCTCTGTTTTGCTTATAATTAGGTACGTCCAAGGCTCTCAGATTTATAAAGCACTTTCACATTCTTTTTCGAGTTTAACAGCTGATGTATTTTGTCACATGGAGAATGGCACTCTCTCCCCTGCCTGTCAAAACTCTCCCACATTTTAATACCTGATGTAAGTCCCACTTTCTCTGTGAAACCTTCCTCATTACTCCAGAGAAAGGCAGTTCTGTTCCTCTTCTTTTCTTCCCTTTAAGTCAGTTCAACAAGGATTTGAGAGCAAACTATGCACTAGGCGAGATGGATAGGATGAGTAAGGCGATTTTCTGTCTTCAAGAAGAGACATGCCCATAAATTGTGCTTAGTACTGTGTCTGATATATAAGAGGTGACTTTCAGTAAATAATAATTGACTTGATTATTGCCTTGGTGACTAGAGGGGTATGTGTGGGTCTGTGTGTCTCTGTTAGTATTGAAATGCAGTGAAAGGAACCTGAACCAATCTTGGAGGTTATGTGTTTGGGTTCAGAGTAGATTCAAGGAAGTTGCTTAGAGCAGGTAATACATGATCTTAATTGATATGTCTTAACTGATAATAATTGTGACTATTGCTCCCTGCCAGGCTCTCTCCTATATGCTTTGCATGTATTTATTTCTTTAATCCCCACAGTGATTTCCATGAAATAAGTACTGTTATTCTTCCTACTTTACATATTGATTGGCTAAGAAATTTCTCCAGGTCATCTGGCCAAAAGGAATTGAAGTCAATATTCAAATCTGAGAGACAGCACCCTCATTACTGCGTAGGGTATATTATTCATCCAAACTCAGCCAGTCTTGACAGTGAATGAGAGTGTGATTCAATAAGCCAGGATGACAGGCAGAGACTGAGCCTGTCCCAGGCAAGCTTTAAGGTAGGTCCGCCCTACCAAAGAGTCCCTGTTATCAAATTTCACATTTCTCACCAAACATCCATGGTATCTTGCAAAAACTGTGTCTGATAGCTTTCAGAGTTAGCCTTTCCCATCTTCCGTAGCATGTAGTACCGCTATGAGTGGTGAGTGGAGTACACAGTAGAGGACTAAAAAAGTACTTACTGACCTTGATGGCAAGCTAATCAAATGATCTGAAGTGCTATGTGTCCTCTCAAATGATAAGATAGTTGGTTAAATGTGCTCTTACTCTCAAATAATAGAAGTGAGGGACAGACAGTGGGGATGAAAGGACGGAGAAGATTGGTCCAGTTGCGGCAAAGCATGTGGGAGCTTGCAGCGGTTTGGGGGAGGGCAGGAGAAAGTTGCTGTGATCATTTACTGGGTGCATTCAAGTTGGGAAACTGCTTAAGACCTGTTTTTAGTTTTGTGTGTGTGTGCTACAGTTCACATGATGAGCAGAGTCCCCATGTGTGCTCAGGTGAGCTAGCATCCTACATCATTTATGATTTCTCAGTATGGTCTGCAGAATAGAAACAAGAGGCCATAGGTTGTTGGTAATTAGTCCCCATAATCTGCCTTCACTTCTTGCCCTCCCTCTCCAAGAGAGAATGATGATGAATGAGAAGGAACTTAGAGTAACCTTGGAACCATTCTTACTGGCATTCAAGAAGTAAATGATTCTAAATTTCTGTTCCTTATTTATGATAAATCATTGCAAATCACTTTTCCTCACTTCCCATGCAGACAGGCAATGTTGGGACAAAGATGGCCTGGCACCCTGTTTGAAAATCCTGCTCCAGGCTACGAATAGAATATCTTGCAGAAAATTCAAGTTTACTGACTTGCTGTCTAAAATGGGAAGCAGTGTCACCCTGGCCTTCTTTCATTTCCAAAAGAAATATCCTATTCCCTTAGCTCTTTCCTATCACTTCTGCATCCTGGGTGGCTTTGAGAGCTGGTAGCCCCGTTAGCACTTGGAGATGACATTTCCTCATTTGTTTGGCTTCTGAGTCTTTCTGCATGGCTGAATTTTCATTTCTAGCTTTCTTTAGTTTCATGTTTGTGCTCCCCCTTTCTTTTTCTCTAACTCAAGTCACTGTCAGAGCTCGATTTTATTTTGTGACTGCAGGTGTCATATCCTGATACAAAGAGATATGTGAAGGGATTTTTTTTGGCAAAGCATACTTAATCACTGTAAATATTTCCAGTTGTTATTAGAATTTGTGATGAATATTAATCAGGTGGAAAATAATCTTAATTGGTCCAATTTAGAATTCAAAAGTAAGCCACTGAAATAAGGTGCTGGTGTTAAACTTATGCATTTCTCATCCTTAAGGGGAAAAGTGGGCTGCTGGATAGATATTGCCTCATAATCTTTACTTTATACAGTTACCAAAGGGGAAACGTGGGGAAGGAATAATTAGGAGGGATAGCATATACACAGTATCTAGAAAATAGATAACCAACAAGACCCTACTGTATAGCACACGGAAATATACTCAATATTTTGTGATAACCTAAAAGGGAAAAGACCTTCAAAAGTGTAGGAGTGTGTGTGTGTGTGTACATGTATGTGTACGTGTATGTATGGACTTCCCTGGTAGCTCAGCTGGTAAAGAATCCACCTGCAATGCAGGAGACCCCGGGTTGATTCCTGGGTCGGGAAGATCTACTAGAGAAGGGATAGGTTACCCTCTCCAGTATTCTTGGGCTTCTCTGGTGGCTCAGATGGTGAAGAATCTGCCTGCAATGTGGAAGACCTGGTTTTGATCCCTGGATTGGGAAGATCCCCTGGAGGAGGGCATGGCAACCCACTCCAGTATTCTTGCCTGGAGAATCCCCATGGACAGAGGATCTATGTGTATATATCTGAATCACTTAGCTGTACACCTGAAACGTAACACAACGTGGTAAATCAACTATACTTCAATTAAAAAGGATCTTTCCTTTATCTACCATCTTTACTCCAGTTTCAATGTTTGCCACTGAAGTCCCCCATGCTGCTAAGTCACTTCAGTCGTGTCCGACTCTGTGCGACCCCATAGACAGCAACCCATGAGGCTCCCCCGTCCCTGGGATTCTCCAGGCAAGAACACTGGAGTGGGTTGCCATTTCCTTCTCCAACGCCTGAAAGTGAAAAGTGAAAGTGAAGTTGCTCAGTTGTGTCTGACTCTTAGCGACCCCATGGACTGTGGCCCACCAGGCTCTTCCGTCCATGGGATTTTCCAGGCAAGAGTGCTGGAGTGGGGTGCCTTACCCCCTTGGAATACCTTACTATTTTAGTCTTGCTAATTTTAGTCCTCTACGTTTACCTGCAGAGAGAATTGATGGTACTAATGTTAAGGTTTCTTTTTCTTCATGTGTTGCAGTGAGGATTAAATAAGCTCATGCATGTAAAGCAACTTAGTGAAGTGCCTGGTACATAGTAAGTGTGACCTACATGGAACTGTCCAGAAGTTTTTCTGTCTCCAGGTACTTTCTGCACCATCCAGCTCAGAATTCCAACACCTTCACTTTGTTTTGAATTCTCCCTTAGTTGTTCCATTGAAGTAAAACATGTTCCCTCCCAGGAGGAAAGGTGACTGATTAAACAGATGCTTGTCTCAAGAGTCCTTTGTTTTCCTCCTATGAAATACTGGAAATGTGATATCAGTTAGATGTGTAGGTCACCAGCTCTGCTGTGCTGTGCTGTGCTCAGGCACTTCATTCATGTCCGACTCTTTGCAACCCCATGGTCTGCAGCTCACCAGGCTCCTCTGTCCATGGGATTCTCCAGGCAAGAACACTGGAATGGTTGCTGTGCCCTTCTCCAGGGGATCTTCCCAACCCAGGAATCGAACCTATACCTCTGGCATCTTCTACATTGCAGGCAGGTTCTTTACTCACTGCGGCACTTGGGAAGCCCATAGGGCACCAGGGGGGACTGTAAAAAGCTGCCTGTGAGCCACACCCACCTCACCTGAGGATTAGAGCATCCACTGTACTGTGTGATCGATTTCTGCCAGGTGCCCCACCAGTAGCTTGGAACCAGTCAGTAATTGCTGTTGAACTGAAATACTAATCACTTAGTGTGCTTCGGCCTTTAAATTTGATTCCACTTCCATTACTTCATGCAACTGAGGAATAATGAAGGGTTCTTTAAGGAGAGAAAGTCATGAGTCCCCAGGAGCCTTATACACTTTACTTACATTTGTGTCACATTCGAGAGGCGTTGAGCAGACACAGGTTCTCTCTACTCTGTGATGTCATCAACCAGAAGTTTCATTGGTAGCACAAATGTGAATTTCTGGTAGTGTGAATAATGACAGAAACTTCTGAGACTCTTGTGTTTCTGACCATATTGACAAACTCCAATAAGGACTGGCAATAGGAACGAAGAATTCCCAGGATGGAGAAGTCTAACAGTGAATCCAGGCATAATGAGCTCCTGTGTGAAAATAAAATATAGTTTGTTGGGAGTTATACTACTAAACTCATGCTTTCTGGCTCTAGTTGTCTAAATGTGTTTTTCCCCCTAGTGGCAGCATTATTGACATCAGATTCTATGATAAGAGACCCTTCATCTGGTAACAGGATTCTCTGACATTGCCTTTTCCCCAAACCAAGAGGCATTGCCTATGGTCCATGAGCTTTGGCAAAGACTCCTTGAGAGTTATATTGATAGATCACTATGTCAGTGAAGCACAGACATCAAGTTGCATATTCATATCTGGAGAACTTGCTGCAAATGTTGATTCTGGAGAATCTACTCCAGGTGTTCAGGTTTAGTAGACTATAAGTGAGACCGAGGAATCTGCATTTTAAAGAGAATCCTAGTGTTTTTGATGTAAGTTCTCTGTGTGTGTGTGTGCTTAGTTGCTCAGTTGTGTCCTCCTCTTTGTGACCCCAGGACTGTAGCCCACCAGACTCCCTTGTTCATGGTATTTTCGAGGCAAGAATACTGGCATTGGCATCCATTCCCTTCTCCAGGGGAACATCTTGACCCAGGGACTGAGCCCTGTTCTCCTGCATTGCAGGCAGATTTTTTACTGTTTGAGTCACCAGGGAAGCCCTTTAGTTCTCTACAGCTTGAAAATGACTACCCTAAGAACTAGGTCAGTTTTGGTGCTCCCAGTATAAGAAGAATAAAGATGTATGCTTCGCTTATTTGATGTCCTTTTATCAAATCCCTTACTGACTTTTGAAAACTGCATATCTTACTTCTGTGTGACTCTGGAATCCCTCCTTGCTTCTGTTGTTGTTTTGTCACCACTGCTGCTGCTAAGTCACTTCAGTCGTGTCTGACTCTGTGCGACCCCACAGACAGCAGCCCACCAGGCTCCCCTGTCCCTGGGATTCTCCAGGCAAGAACACTGGAGTGGGTTGCCATTTCCTTCTCCAATGCAGGAAAGTGAAAAGTGAAAGTGAAGTCGCTCAGTCATGTCCGACTCTTCCCGACCCCATGGACTGCAGCCTGCCAGGCTCCTCTGTCCATGGGATCTCCCAGCCCAGAATCCTGGAGTGGGTAGCTATTTCCTTCCCCAGAGGATCTTCTCGACCCAGGGATCAAACATTTGTCTCCTGCCATTGGCAGGCAGATTACCACTGAGCCACCAGGGAAACCTCCTCCTTGATTTTGCCTTTTTGAAAATGGAGGTGGATCATTTGTTTGTTTTTTGATATTGAGGTGCATGAACTGTTTGTATATTTTGGAGATTAATCACTTGTCAGTTGCTTCATTTGCAAATAATTTCTCCCATTCTGAGGGCTGTCTTTTATAGTTTTCTTTGCTATGCAAGAGCTTTTAAGTTTAATTAGGTCCTATTTGCTTATTTTTTGTTTTATTTTTATTGCTCAAGGAAGTGAGTTGAAAAAAATCTTGCTGTGTCAAAGTGTGTTCTGTCTATGTTTTCCTCTAATAGTTTTATAGTGCCTGGTCTTACAATTAGATCTTTAATCCACTTTGAATTCATTTATGATATTAAGAGTATTCTAAGTTCATTCATTTACATGAAACTGTCCAGTTTTCCTAGCACCACCTATTGAAGAGGATGTCTTTTCTCCAAGGTGTATTCTTGCCTCCTTTGTCATGGATTTTCTTGCTGTTGTCCAGTTGGTCAGTCATGTCCAATTCTTTGCAACCCCATGAACTGCAGCACACCAGGCTACCCTGTCCCTTCACCATCTCCCAGAGCTTGATCAAACTCATGTCCACTGAGTCAGTGATGCCATCCAACCATCTCATCCTCTGTTATCCCCTTCTCCTCCTGCCTTCAATCTTTCCCAGCATCAAGGTCTTTTTTAATGAGTCAGGTCTTCGCATCAGGTGGCCAAAGTATTGGAGCTTCAGTTTCAGCATCAGTCCTTCCAAAGAACATTCAGGATTGATTTCCTTTAGGATTGACTGGTTTGATCTGCTTGCAGTCCAAGGGACTCTCAAGAGTCTTCTCCTGCACCACAGTTCAAAAGTATCAATTCTTTGGCATTCAACCTTCTTTATGGTCCATCTCTCACATCCATACATGACTACTGGAAAAACCATAGCTTTGACTGTATGGACCTTTGTTGGCAAAGTAATGTCTCTGCTTTTCAATATGCTATCTAGGTTGGTGATAGCTTTTCTTCCAAGGAGTAGGCATCTTTTAATTTCATGACTGCAGGATTAAGTGCCCATAAATGCATGGATTTATCTCAGGACTTTATCAGTTCCATTGATCTACATTTCTGTTTCTGTGCCAGTACTGTTCTGTGTTGATTAGTATTGTGGTTCCTTAAAAAACTAAAAACAACAACAACAACAACAAACTACCACAGGCCCAGCAATTCCACTCCTGGGCATATACCCAGAGAAAATTATAATTCAAAAAGATACATGCACCCTGATGTTTATTGCAGTGCTGTCTACAATAACCAGGGTCATGGAAGCAATCTAAATATCCATAGACAGAGGAATGGATAAAGAAGATGTGGTACATACATACAATGGAATATTATTCAATCATTAAAAGGAATGAAATTGTGTCATTTGCAGAGACAGGGATGAACCCTAGAGACTATTATACAGAGTGAAATAAGTTAGGAGAAAAATAAATACTGTATATTATGCATATATGTAGAATCTAGAAAAATGGTATAAATGGTCTTATTTGCAAAGCAGAGATAGAGACACAGATACAGAGAATGAGCATGTGGATGCCAAGGGGGTGTGAATTGGGAGACTTGGATTAACATATATACACTGCCTCCCTGGTAGCTCAGACAGTAAAGAATCTGCCTGCAGTGCAGGAGACCCAGGTTCAGTCCCTGAGTAGGGAAGATCCCCTGGAGAAGGGAATGGCAGCTTCACCCAGTATTCTTGCCTGGAAATCCCATGCATAGAGGAGTCTGGTGGACTACAGTCCATGGGGTTGCAAAGAGTTGTACGTGACTGAGTGACTAACACTTCCAACTTCCATGTATAAAATAGGTAACTTATGAGAAACTAATGTGTAACACAGGGATCTCTAGTCAGTTCTCTGTCATGACCTAAATAGGAAGGAAATCCAAAAAAAGAGGGTATATGTGAATACGTGTGGCTGCTTCACTTTGTTTTATAACAAAGGACACTGCAGTGTAAAGCAACTAAACACCAATAAAATAAAAATGTCCTAATGCTAAAAAACAAAACCAAAATCCAAAATAAAGCAAAACACCTCAAAAAGAAAAAAAACCTCAATGGCTTCCAAACATCCAATTATTACTAAGGACCTTTAGGTTAATTGTGGTGACATTCTCTGTGAGGTCAGCCTGCTAGTGTGTGTCTCATCCTGCTTGCAATAGCACGTGAGCAGAGGTATGTGATTTTTTTTTTTTTAAAGGAAGTGCAAGACAAGCATAAATATACATGCACATGAATTTTAAGCCTCTGCTTATATCTGTAAACATTCAGTGTCCAAAGCAATTCACATGACTGAGACAAAAAGGCAAGGGGATACAGGCTTCCTTTAGTAGGAGCTACAAAGTTACCAGGGCCGAGAGTGTGGATCCAGAGAAATGTGAAGAATTGGGACCAGTGATGCAATCTATGATACATTTGATCATTTGGTAGTAACATAATATAAAATTAGAATGATGGTGAATATCCATTACACCTACCATTACTATTACACCTATCTGTTACTCTAGATAATACCTATTATCTAGAGTAAATAATAATTACTCTATAAGTAATAATAGATGTTTAACAAGTAAGTGTTACATGAATGTGTATGCATGAAAGAACTTGAATGAACTTGTGATGTTAGAACGAACAGTGATTTGCAATTTACTTTCTTGACCATCAGAGTAGTGTAAGGAAAAGAGACTTTCTAAAAAGTTAATTTGATACCATCTCATGAATTGCTCAGTTCTGTTGCAATCAGCCGCTGTTCTTGGTCGCTTGTCATGCTCTCAGAGCTCCCTCCTACCCAGCTAGTTTTGCTCTATGTCCTGCTGTTGATCCCTGTGCTCTTTAGTTCTTGTTTCAATGTATGAGTTTTTGGTGTTTCTGTATTCACATGTTTGTAAATACATAGTTGCTAAGTGCAGGATATATCTTCTCTCAATGCATGTTTTTATAATATGCTGCAGCCCTCTCTTGGTGCTCAGGTTTTAAAATTTTTCTTTTTTCTTTTCTGTCTTACTGTTTCCTTCTTTAGCTTAGTTGAGGAATACTTTCTGAATTTTCACCCTTCTTGTCTATAGGCAGTCACCTGCTGCTTATTCCATATGGCTCCAAGATGTAAAAGTGAAGATAAAACCAGAGTGGAACTCTTGGGGCTTATGCCCCAAATCTATCTGATTTTAAGACTTTCTTGAAATTGATAGCTTTATACTTTGAGCTTTTGATAAATCAGATTATACTCTTCAACTTCATGAAAGTCTCATATATATTTTTGTGAAAGTTTAATTTTTGGCGCATTTGATAATTTTATTTCTTTAGATAAACTTGCACTGTCAATATTTTATACATCAGTTTTCTTTATACTGCTTGTCCCTATTTCGTGAGTAAAATATAATCTCTCTTGAAAAGATGATTGTTTTGATTAATGTATTTTTATTTTCTAGCTTCTTTTTTTCAGAAACATGGAGGAATACAGTTTGAGTAATTTTTTAATGTCACAATTTAAGATAAACATGACTAGTATGGGTTCCTTGCTGCTGCTGCTGCTGCTGCTGCTAAGTCGCTTCAGTCATGTCCAACTCTGTGCGACCCCGTAGATGGCAGCCCACCAGGCTCCCCTGTCCCTGGGATTCTCCAGGCAAGAATACTGGAGTGGGTTGCCATTTCCTTCTCCAATGCATGGAAGTGAAAAGTGAAAGTGAAGCCGCTCAGTCCTGTCCGATTCCTAGCGACCCCATGGACCACAGCCTACCAGGCTCCTCTGTCCATGGCATTTTCCAGGCAAGAGTACTGGTCTACCTAATAAAGCCCTTTGATCAATATTGCCTATAAAAAGGAACCCAAATTTAAAGACTAAGCTTGTTTCCCACCATCTTCTGCTTTTCTATCCTCCAAGAATTCTTTTCCCAATAGATAATAATAATGTTATTTTAAGCAGTAGGTAATAATAATAATAAAAATCTAATCACGCTCCCTGAAAATACTGGGAAATTGTTCAAGTAGCCAAGTTTGTGCATGAGTGTTATATATTATGAAGATATGAATTATTCTAGGAATTTCTGTAAAATAAACCACAAGTTTCCTCGAAGGATACTACAGATTGTACTTAGAAGTGATGTTTAGAAAAAACACACTTTATGTGTGAACTCAATGTCTATTTGCAGTATAATGACAATTACACAGAATGTTTTTCCCCCCATTACTTGTTTTGGATAAATGAAGAGCAGTCTTCTTAATCTCCATTATGTCTCTAGGACTAACTTAGTTCTTGGGCTTCAGTAAGGTATATTTATCCACTAGTCATGATAACCATCTCTCTAAATTCCTAGGCACAATGTAACTAGAACTTGGCTTAAAGAGAAGACTCGATATATAGCCTCTCATTTGCTTCCAGGAGCTACATTTTTCATATAGTTTGAGTTAGGAGGATCATATCCCCTCTTCCTTTGCAGCTGAAATAGAGGACAGTATCTGTGCAACAGTGTCGGACATGAGTGAAAAAACTTTCTGGAAAGGGCCACATAGTAAAATATCTAAGTCACGTAGTCTGGGTAGCAGCTACTCAAGTCTGATAGTGTACAGCATATGTAAACAAAGATGTACACAACTCTGTTCCAATAAAACTTTATTCTCAAAAAGAGGTAGCTGACTGGAGAGCTGGATTTAGCTCAAGGGCAGTATTTTTCCCTCAGGTCATCATTTGCAGATAAATGGTTAAGACACAGTTTTGTGTCTGTATGCATTGGGCAACACTACAGATTCACAGATTTAGGAGATGAATTTATGGTTGCCAGTGGGGAAGGAAATGGCAACCCACTCGAGTGTTCTTGCCTGGAGAATCCCAGGGATAAGGGAGCCTGGTGGGCTGCTGTCTATGGGGTTGCGCAGAGTTGGACACGACTTGAAGCGACTTAGCAGCAGCAGCAGCAGTGGGGAAGGATGGGGAAAGGGATAGTTAGGGAGTTTGGATGGACTTGTACACTCTGCTATATTTAAAATGGATAATCAACAAGGACCTACTGTATAGCATGGGGAACTCGCTCAATGTTATTTGGCAGCCTGGCTGGGAGGAGAGTTTTGGGCAGAATGGATACATGTATATGTATGGCTGAGTCCCTTTGCTAGACATCTGAAACTTTCACAGCATTGTTAACTGGCTATACCCCAATACAAAATGTTCTGTGCTGTGCGTAGTTGCTCAGTCACGTCCAGCTCTTTGCAACCCCATGGACTGCAGCCTGCCAGGATCCTCTGTTCATACGGCTTCTCCAGGCAAGAATACTGGAGTGGGTTGTCATGCCCTCCTCCAGGGCATCTTCCCAACCCAGGGATCAAACCAGGTCTCCCACATTGCAGGCAGAGTCTTTACTGTCTTTACTGTCTGGGGAAGTCCCCAATACAAAATAAAAAAAAAATTAAAAATATTTTGCTTTCTTTATAGAACTAATTTGTATTACATAATCTCTGATTTATATCCCATTATCTAGAAGAAAAAATCAAAACCTAAGATTGTTTCTGAAGTTGAGTTTATAGTAGATGCTTCCTTTTTTTTTAATTCCAATTAGTGAGGGCTAATTGGAAAACAATTTTTACAATGGTTGGAATGTGTTCTGATCTAAGATTAGTAATTTGTGCCCAGTTCTTTTTGTCATGCTATTGTTCATGATTTTTACCAGAGTATTTACATAGAAATTTCTTTTGGCCTCTAATGTGGTTTCTGAACAATCAAAAATACTTTAAGATCAAGAATAGACAATTTTTCTTTCTGTGGAAGAGAAATTAGTTGGGTCATAATACAGAAATCAATCATCCATTTCTATTTATTTACAGCTGGGAGCTGTTTAGGGCTCAATTTAGAAGGAGGGTTTCTGTTCTTTCTCTGGCTGATGAGTGAATGTACTAGCCTCGTCCTTTCTTTGAATTTTGTTTCAAAAGCTCTTTTGTTGTGATCATCCAGTCCCTTCTATTTGTCTTTTGTGTGTTTACTGTTGCTTCTTTGGGCCAAGACTTAGGATCACTGCTCTGGTCAGGTCGTCTGGAAGCCCTATTACAAATCTTTTGTCTAAGTTTCCAGCTATTTTAAAGAAATCCTCTTCCATGGATTCTCCTAATAATTGAACACCTTATTTCAAAAGAATGTCCTGTGCCTAGGAAACAGTGCTTTCTAGGCGAATCCTGAATCTCAGTCCTTACCTTCTTGTCTCATCATTCATGTAGTTGGCATTAAGCACTAAGAGAAACTTCTTTGAAAGCGAGGATGCACCTGAGTGCCCACAGGTCCATATTAAAGTTCCATCAGCCTTTAGTTAGCTGAATTCTCCCTGTCCCCAAGGTAACATTGCAGGAACCAGACCAATTTTAGATCTTCGAAACTGAATTTGTACTCATCATTGAGATTCTGCAGGCTCTCCTTTGACTGATATCGGGGAAGGAGCAATAATTTTGTATTGAATTGATACTGAAAAGCAAAAGAAATAGCACAAGGCGAAACTAGACAAGTGAGTTTATTCAGGGGATATTTATTGAAAGGAGAAAAGAAGCTGCTATTTCTTGAATGCCTACTAAGGGCCAGGGCTGTGTGGCTCTGAGCAATCTGAGGCTGAGTAGTTAGTTAATTGTCAGTTTCAGAGGTAGAAGGTGGCAGAGCTGTATTCAGAACTCAATTCCAAATTCAAATCATTCTCTTTCCCTTTATCTCCGTGGTGCATTAGGAGAACATACTGCTTTAAGGAGTGAGCTGGGGAATGGCACCTCTTTTACTATCTCTGAACCCTGTACTCAGTAAGCAGTTTGCATTTTTGTAGCCTTAGAGATAGAGAATGTCTCCATTTAATTTTGTTGCCATTTGCTCCTCTTTTTTCCCTCAATTATAGGGAGTTAAGTGTTCTCACTTTCTTGACCGGACCACAGCAAATTGCAAAAACCTCAGATCTTCATTTAAAGAATAGAAAATGTAACACCTTAAATTATTATCATTGCTTCCTCCCTTTTAGTGCACCACATGTCAGAGGCTTGTTTCTGAGTATACATGGTTCATCCTGGGAGAAGACTAGCTAAAATTTTAATACCGCATCTATGTGTTAGATATCCCTCTAATACTTGACATATATTGACTTATTTAATTCTCCCAACAACCTTACAGTATTGGTACTATCATTATCGCAAGTTAACATATGAGAACAGAGACACAGAAAGGTGAACTAATTTCCCAGCTAACTTCATACAGCTATTAAATGGGGGAGATGAGATTCAAACCCTGGCTGTCAGACTCCAGGGACCATGTTCTTAAGGAATTGGGTTCTTTGAATTTCACAATTAGGGTTGACCAAGGAGACAGAAACAATACCAGTTACATTAAAAGAGGGATTTAATATGATGAACTACGGCTATATACTGAAGAAGTGAAGGGCCAAATGAGGATTTTAAGGTACCACCAATAAAGCATCTTCTGGAAGCAGGTGAGCTGGGAGGACCAAAGGGTGAAGATGGAGCTACTAACATTTTAGAAGTTTGGTGAAG
Organism: Oryx dammah; assembly: GCF_014754425.2. Classification (NCBI taxonomy): domain Eukaryota; kingdom Metazoa; phylum Chordata; class Mammalia; order Artiodactyla; family Bovidae; genus Oryx; species Oryx dammah. The sequence goes on along the minus strand of NW_024070199.1, from coordinate 22,815,606 downwards.
CTGAAACTGAGCTCTCCGAGGAGAGGCTGTTCTTTAGCTGCTGCTAGTACCTTTGAGAGTGGAAATGTGGTATCATGGGACTGGTCCATGGATGTGTAAGGAGAAAGTGTTGCTCAGCTGCTCTTGATATCTGGGGGCACCATAACAGTGGTTCTTCAAGTGCTGGAAAAGCTTCAGACTACAACCAACTGATGCTATTGGCAGAAAAATATTGCTGTTGGATCAAAGAATTGTTGCTAGGATAATGCTGACAGGAAGGAATCAAAATGAAAACAGATAAGAAGGATGGCATCCCTTCTTGATTCCCTCCCTGCATCCTTACGGGCAGAGCCTAACAGACTGCAGCTGGCAGAACAGAAGCATGGTTCCCAGTCCCAGCATCACAGGACTTCCCAGGTGGCTCAGTGGTAAGGAACCCATCTGCCAGTGCAGCAGATGCAGGAGATGCGAGTTCGATCCCTGGGTTTGGAAGATCCCCTGGAGAAGGAAATGGCAACCCACTCCAGTACTCTTGCCTGGGAAATCCCATGCACAGAGGAGCCTGTCAGCTTGCAGGCCATGGGACTGTAAAGAGTCAGACATGACTGAGCATGCAAGTACGCCCAGTCTCTCAAAGCAGTGCCAATTTGACTCAAAGAATAATGTTCAAATAGGGAAATCTGTTTAAAATTCAGGGTGGGGGGAGTTTATTTGGTTCCCTCAGTACAGTGAAATCTTATAAACTTTTTATGAGCATGATCTGCCTCTCCTATTCAATTACAGATTCTCTCTGACAGTGTCTGAGTTAGACCTTTTTCAAGGGCCAGCCCAGTCCAGTCCACATAGTGGGTACGTAATAAATTATCTTTGCTGAAGTGATGTCAGAAAGACTTGAGTATAGATTTCAGAGCATCTGTTCGTGGGGTCAGCTGAACAAGTAAAGCTTGAGTTTATTATTCAGGATAAGGGCTCGTTACATCCCTGTGGATGCTCAAGAGAACTCCAGTGTTTGCAGAAAAGTTTACAAAGATTGAAACAATATCCACTGTCTCTCCCCTGGTGAGATGATCATTAATTAAGGAAATGGAGGCATCGATCTGTTTGACAGCATTCCATCAGCAGAACCACTGCCTGTGAAAAGGCAGGTTGTGATTTTCATTCATATTTCCGGGAGGCTTCCCAGCTGGGTGGCAGTGTTCTGATCCCCCATGTTACCTGTCAAAGGATAATGAATATCCCTGATGGGAACAACACTGACCCGACAGCTCTTCTTTCATTTTAATAATGTGATTAGAATCAGGTTTGTGGTGCCAAAGTGAATAGGATTAGGAAACCAGTCATGTCTTTGAACAACAACAAAAACGCATGTGAGAGAAGGTGAAAAGAAATAATTCCTTTAGTCTGAAACAAAAGAAGAGAAACAGCAGCATTTCTGTTACTGTGAGTCTTACTGTAGGATCACAGATAGTAGAAGAATAATTTTCTGTTTCCTCATTTGTTGGCCCACAGTATATTTTCCAAGTTGAGTGTGGGCAATGTGCGATAGAGACAGAAGCCCCATCCTATACTAGGCTGCTCGAGAGCCCTAAGTCAGCCCGGAACTGCTGTGTGAGCTTGGCTGAGTCACTTGGCTTCATCGGCCTTTCAGTTTTCTCTTTTGCAGAATGAAGAGGTTGGCCTTAATCAACATGCTGCATTTTCTCCCTCATTCCTATCGCCTCTTCTCCTGAATTATTTTCCTTGACATGCTAACATGTATTGTTTCAAAATAGTCATTTGAGAAGAAACTCTCACTTTTTCAAGACCTACATCAATACCTCTGGGCGGTGGTGGTGGGGGGAATAAAACCCATGTGTCATCCCCTCAAAGAGTATTTCTCAACCAAATGACTTAATTTATGATATACAAATTTTCCTAACGTGAAGGCCGTCAGTCCTATTGATGTACAGGTTTTCATTGAAGTGAAAGCCATATATATATTTTTAAGTCATGTAGTTTTTAGTTTAGATACTAATTTTTGAGGTGGCAGATTTAAAGCCATGCAATAATAGAGTGACTTCACCTTTCTAAATATAATCTTCGAAAAAATCTATATGCCATATGAAGTAAGTATGTGTTACATCTTCAGATGGAAACTTCAAATATAGCATTTTTCTCTAGTTTTGCATTAGCATCAAGTACTGCTTTGCTCTAAAGGAGCTAATCATGTAAGAATTGTCTTCTCTTGAGCTAGATCAATGATCTGTCTTCATTGAGTACATCCATCCATCTGTCTATCCATCCTGAGGGCTTGAATCTGACAGGATCACCCAGAGGCATTGTAAAGAAAATGTTTTCTTTCTTTCTTTCTTTCTTTTTCGATTGTTCACTTTAATTGGAGGCTAATTACTTTCCAATATTGTGATGTTTTTGTCATAGAATGACATGAATCAACCACAGGTGTACGTATGCTCCCCATCCTGAACCTCCCTCCCCGTCCCATCCCTCTGGATTGTCCCTGTGCCTTGGCTTTGAGTGCCCTGTTTCATTTATTGAACTTGGTTGGTCATCTATTTCATATATGGTAATATATATGTTTCAATGCTATTCTCTCAAATCATCCCACCCTCACCTTCTCCCACAGAGTCCAAAAGTCTGTTCTTCATATCTGTGTCTCTTTTTGCTATCTCGTATATAGGGTCATTGTTACCATCCTTCTAAATTCCATTTATATGCATTAATATACTGTATTGGCATTTTTCTTTCTAACTTACTTCACTCTGTATAACAGGCTCCAGTTTCATCCACCTCATTAGAACTGACTCAAATGTGTTCTTTTTAATAGCTGAGTAATATTCCATTGAGTATATGTCCACAGCTTTCTTATCCATTCATCTGCTGATGGACATCTAGGTTGCTTCCATGTCCTGGCTATTATAAACAGTGCTGCGATGAACACTGGGGTACAGGTGCCTCTTTCAATTCTGGTTTCCTCAGTGTGTATGCCCAGAAGTGGTATTGCTGGGTCATAAGGCAGTTCTATTTCCAGTTTTTTAAGGAATCTCCACACTGTTCTCCATAGTGGCTGTACTAGTTTGCATTCCCACCAACAGTGTAAGAGGGTTCCCTTTTCTCCACACCCTCTCCAGCATTTATTATTTATAGACTTTTGGATAGCAGCCATTCTGACTGGCGTGAAATGGTACCTCATTGTGGTTTTGATTTGCATTTCTCTGATAATGAGTGATGTTGAGCATCTTTTCATGTCTTCTTTGTCTTCTTTCTATGTCTTCTTTGGAGAAATGTCTGTTTAGTTCTTTGGCCCATTTTTTGATTGGGTCATTTATTTTTATGTTTTGAATTGCATGAGCTGCTTGCATGTTTTTGAGATTAATTCTTTATCACTTGCTTTGTTTGCTATTATTTTCTCCCATTCTGAAGGCTGTCTTTTCACCTTGCTTATAGTTTCCTTCACTGTGCAAAAGCTTTTAAGTTTAATTAGGTCCCATTTGCTTATGTTTGCTTTTATTTCCATTACTCTGGAAGGTGGATCATAGAGAATCTTGCTGTGATTTATGTCAGAATGTTCTGCCTATGTTTTCTTTCTTGATGTCCACCAAGATTATAAACAAACAGTCCAAATATCACTTGTTTCAATTTTTTGTAATTTGACTAGGGACATACTTATACTCTATTCCAGTCTGTTTCATTTCTAGGCACTTAACCTGGGCAAGCTACTCACCCCCTGAATTTCAGTCTCAGTCTGTGAAATTGACATCCTATTTCTCACCTCACAGGATTACTTTGAGACTTAAAAGCAATGCTAGGTATAAAGGTCTTAATGCAGCATCTGGCTAGCATCAGTTTCTTCCCTTCTCTTTTTTAACCTGCTTCCTACTTAACAATTATTTATGAGAAAGGGATTACCTTGCAGCACCATATCTGGCCTTTGATGAGTATATCTGTTCCTTAGAATTATCTGAAACTGACTCTAATTTAAACAAAAGGGACTTACTGCAAGGCTATCAGGAGCTCATATACTTGCTAGGGAAGATGGAGAAACTTCTATAGAAAGGACTGGACTCTAGAGATTCCTAATGATACAGGAAGAAAGGAATAGTTCCATAGCAAGAATGGTTTAATGGTTGAACACAACCACCACTTTCCCTGCCCTCTTATTTCAGTATCTTTCAAAATTGAGAGTTGAAGCAGAGGAGGAGTCTGATTGTCTGCGATTAGGTGACATGACTTCTCAATGGCGTTATGGGATCTTTTGAAGGGAAGGCCCCATTCCCTCAGATCCTAGGTAGGAGGGAGATTCCTGAAGTTACTCGTCCATCACAGTACACGCAGTAGTGGTGAAGGACAGAAAGCTCCCCACAAAGAAACCCAGATACTGGGGAAAAAAGAAATGGATGCTGGATGGACAAAAAATAGCAAGTGCCAAGGACAGTGAGTATATACATGATTGTACTGTCTATCTCCAGATATTTTTACAGAGTCCAAATCCATCAGTTCTCAGTCTTTATCTTGGTAAACTTAAAGGGTCTTGATTGATTTTAGTTTGTTCTTCTAGGACAGCCTTTTCCATCTCTGAGGATGTTTTAATTGCCCTTCTTTGGATCTTTTCCAAGTCTTGTTAAGTCCTTATTGAGCTGCGGCAATCAGAGCTGCATAGTGTTTTGAGTACTGATGCAGTTTGATTGGTTTCAAGGAAAGGACAATGTGTTTGGTTTTATGGTCAATATTCTTGGTCAACATTAATGTTATTTATTGGAGGATTGGAGACAATATATTTTGTTTCTGCATTACTTAGGCACCCAGCAACGTATGCTTTGCTCGCTCCACAAGACCTAATATTTTTGAAACAGAGAAATATGAATAAACAATGAAGTTATTTGACACTACTTAGGAGAAGGGGAAAAATAAAAACCCACATTTCTGCACACCCCCAATCTGTTCTTTGAGCAGAAACTCTTTGGTTTGGGGTTTAGATCCAAGTAATCAACCTGGATTTGGTTGTCAGTTCTGGTTTTCCAAATGTGTAACCTTTGGCAAGTCGCTTTAATTCTGCCTGGTTTCAGTTTTGTCATCAGTGAAATAGAAATAATAATAGCTTGACTGGATTATATGTAATTTCATGTGATTGCGGTAACTGAGGCTACAGCAAAATACCTGGCACATGGTAGAAATAGAAGTATAAGTCTCCCTTTCTCTTCCCCCTATATTGAAGAGACAAGAGAAATCTGAGATAATTAAAACCACTGGATCCTTTGGGAGTTAGTTAAGGGAAGACCTTTTTGGACTTCCCAGGTGGCTCATTGATAAGAATTCTCCTGCCAGTGCGGGAGATGTGAGTTCAAGCCCTACACTGGGAAGATCCCCTGGAGGAGGAAATGGCAATCCACTCCAGTATTCTTGCCTGGAAGATTCTATGGACAGAGGAGCCTGGTGGGCTACTCCATGGGATTGCAAAGAGACGGACACAACTGAGCATGCTTGCATGCTCGCACACAAACACATACGCATGTGTTTCCTTTAACCCGGGTCTCTGGCAGGATCCTGTGATACTACACAGTGGCAGTGGGCAGGTTGATGGTTGAACCAGCTATCTTCCTGGGTCAAGTCCCATAAAACCTTAATGCCTGGAGTCCAGCTGAGTCTCTCCCTGTCCCCTCCAAGTCCCCGACTGCAGGGGCCCTCAGCACAGCTCAGTGTAGAGCAGTTGTGCCTAGGATTCCTTCTGCTAGTAAGACATTCATTCATCTGAATTTATTCATGCAATCATTCATTCAAAGGGAAGACTTTACAGAAGTGAGCTTGGAGCTGGTCTTTGAGAGAGAGAAGTAACTTCAGGGACTTCCTTGAGTTTATGAAAAGAGAGAGTGAGTACATGAATAGAAAATTCAGCGTATCTGAAAGTTGAAAGTAAGGAAGACCAACCACTTTCCCTTCTGGTTTTCAGAGGAGTTAGTTAGAAAAGGATGGAAGGTGGTGGTGAGATATCTCCTGGTGAGGTATTAGGAGGTTTCTGTGCCCAGAAAAGCATACAAAGTAACATTTGAGATAGTAAATTCATTCATGATGCCCAGGCTTGTATCAAAGAGTAGACTGAGTATTAAGCAATGAACACTTTCCCTTCAAATTTGTTCTTATTTATTTTTAAATTTCATACAATATCTTTGATAAAAAGTGTTGACTCTGTTACTTGTCACAGGCTCTATTCTAACTTCAACATTCCGAGTTGTCTCTGTGAATTGTAACTCTGTGTCTGCCCCAGGATTGACTTATTCAGATTCATAGAATGTTAAAGGTTAGGCTACTGTAATTCCTCTACATTCCAGATGAAATATCTGAGAAAGGACATGAAATGCCAAGCACTATGGACTTTTTGAAGCACCATGTGACAGAAAAACCATGGATTTTAGGTAGATTTCTTGCACTTACCTAAATGCATGAACTTCGACATGTAATCTGACCTTGGGAAATCCAGTTTCCTTTCTATTTAAGAAGGTAGACAATGCCTGCCTCAAAAGATGATTGTGAGACTGAAATAAGGGAACATTTGTCAAAAGATCTCAATCACAATTAGTCTGCTTCCCCTTCCTTTGGAACTGATTTACCTTCTGCAGCGTAAGGAGAGGGTCGCCCCCTACCCCATACACTTTAGGGGAAGGAGCACCAAGGGGTAGGTCAACTCACGGAAAGAACCTCAGGGTAAATGACTATGTTTCTTGATTCTGTTCTTTTCAAAGCAATATCATTTTGGGAGAAGGAGGTGAACAGCATTTCTTCCTTAGTCACAGCTTCTGGGGCTGAGACACTTCTCATGATTCTGGCAGAAATTCAGACTGACATTTGAGGGGCAAGGCAGATGGCCGTCATCTCCATTAAGAATAACTGCACCCCAGCCCTTTATCCACGAGTCTGCAAATGTGTTTGGCTCCCATAGAATATTTATGTGTTGGCAGTTTCAACCAAATGATTGCTTCCAGCCTGAACATATAAGGACTTTCAGATGGCTCTGTGGCTTTTTTCTCTCACCTTTACTTATTCCTGTGGTCTCTAAATTTATAACCCTTAAGGTGTAAAAAACCATTACCCAGAACTGGAAGAACTACTGAACTGGGATTCCCCTCTCCCCCTAATTAAAAATTTTAAAAGCATTTTATTTAACTGAAAAGAACCAGAAATGAAAGCAAAGTATAATATACAGGAAGGCACAGTGAATAGACAATGGATGTGCAAATTAGAGAAACTAGGTTTAAGTTTCAGAATTTTCACTCACCTGCTCCAAGGCCTCTGGCTGTGTGAATTTGACTGTCTGATCAGTATTGAATTCAGTATTTTAATAATCCGTTGCAGCATAATCTTTTTGTGACCCTATAAGTATATTCCTTTAGTATGTTCAAAACTATTACAAACATATAGGAAAATTGAGAGTCTAATGCAATGAACAATCTTGTACCTACCATTGAATCCTATCAAATTTAACATTTTACTATCTTGCCATATATACTTAATAAGGTTCAGGTAGCATTAGATTGCTTAGATACCTTTCTTGGACCTCATTCATCTTCCTATTTCTCCTGAATTTATTACTTATTTCCATTCATATTTCTATATTATTACTGTCTATCTATATATTTATTAACACTATGTAGTATTCTTTGACTTGTTTCTTACATTACAGATATGACATCATACTGCATATATTCAATTGCCATTTGCTTTTTCTTTTGCATTTTTTGCATGTTTTGAGATTTATCCACGTTCATATATGTACCTCCAGTTCATTTTAATTGCTATGCAGTAACTAATTGCATGAATAATCCACAATTTACTCATTCTTTTTTCTGTTCACTAGTTTTTGCAGTGGCAAATAGTGCTAGATTTAGTACCCTGGTGTAAGTCTGCAGTGTGCATCTTTAACTGGTCTTCATATTGTCACATTGCTTACAAAGATTGGAATACCATTGTTACCATTGCTTATTCCTAGTTTGTTTTTTTTGTAATCACTTGGTAGCTCAAGGAATTATTAACAACCCTAAATTTACTCTCTTTTTAAAATTCAGCACACATTGCATGTTCTCTTTGGCACTGGATTGCACTAAGTATAAAAATCAGAAAAGTGTTATAACTTGATTGCAGCAAATTCTATACTGTCGACAAGCCATATACATTTATTATCCTACCTGTTATTATCACATATGATAGTAAGAATGTCTCCTCAGTCCATTGGGCTATACTAATTTACCAGAACCATTCTTAAGTTTAGTTGAAACAAATTAACTTACAACAGTTTTTTGGTGTTCTACTCTGGTTTTTATTTTTTGTATTTATTGTTTCTGTTTTTTACTTAGAGTGCTTCTGGCATTATAAGAAACACATAATGGAGACCCAGATGTATTTTAATTCTTAATAAATGTGCCTTGTTTATGGTCGGAGTCCTCTGGATATACTGCTTAGCTATGGAATGCTGGAACTATTACCAGAAAAAGAAAGAAGACTTTCTGTTGTCCTTTGAGTTTCACATGGATATTTGCTTGTCACATTTAACAGTATCGAAACTAGAGTCTCAGGACTGGTCCTTGTGCAGGTTGAGGAAAGATGCTCAGTCATTTGTTGACCCACACAACAGATCATGTTTCCAGTTGTGCTGTCAATCAGATTGACAAGGCATGATAGTTTTATGCAGCAGCAAATTATTTAGCTTTAAGAAAGGATATAGAACAAGAAGTACCTGCACAGCTAGTAGCATCATAGAGGCCTCAGACACCTAGATGCAGCTGCTGGTGTCCCATCCTAGCATGGGGTTTGTTTTGGTTTCAAGACATGGAAACTGACTGTAGTCTGTGTCCCTTCCCTGTCAAAGAAGACGCTGCATGTTATATTGGGCATATTCTAACGTAGCGGTATAATTGAATGACTTGAGAACATGGGTGGACTTTGTGGTCAAACAAATTCCAGCCCTGGCTGTAGAGAAGCTGCAAAGTCTGTGAACATTCAGCTTAATTTCTTGAGGTCACCTAGTACATGGAAGGAAGTGTGCCCAGTCAGCATTCTGAAGTGCAGCTGTTGACTTAGGGACCTAACTATTCTGATTATTACATGTGATGCTCCACAGCAGCCTTGAATCAGAAATCAGTACCTGGTAAACCTAGCGAGATCCTCATTTATTTCTAAAGGTTGTATTTCCTCACTTGGTATTGCAGAATGTGCACTCAGGGATCAGCTGTTCCTCATCCATTTCCAGAGGCTGGAGGAAGAGGTTATAATCCAGATGTTAACTCTTATCTCTTACGTTGCCTCAGTTTACAAAGCCTCAGCAATTCAGGCGGATAGTGGGGGATAGAATATAGTAGAAATGGTGCTTTCTGCCTTCCTGGCAGGGAAGACTTTGCATGTCATATGGGGCATATTCTGAGATAGGAATAGAATAGTGATTTGAGAGCACAGGTAGGCTCTGGGGTCAACAAATTCATGTTCAAACTCTGGCTGTACTACTTCCTAGCCATCTGTCTCTGTGATAGCCAGAATATGAAGGTATCCATGTCCTAACCTCTGGAACTTGTTGATAACTTAGTTTAGAAACAAAGAAGAATTAAGGTCGAAGGTGGAATTATGGCTTCTCATCAACTGACTTTGAGTTGACTTCATTTTCCTGAATCATGGGTTGGCCCAATGTAATTGCAAAATTTTTTATAAATGAAAGAGGGAAGCAAAAGAGAGAACCAGATAGATGGCATCATGAAGGAATTAGCTAGGCTGGTTTTGAAGATGAATGAATGGCCATAGGCCTAGGAATTCATGCAGTCTCCCTGGTGGCTCAGATGGTAAAGAATCTAGCTGCAATGCTGGAGAACTGAGGTTTGATCCCTGGGTCGGTTAGATACCATGGAGAAGGGAATGGCTACCCACTCCAGAATTCTTGCCCGGAGAGTCCCATGGACAGAGGTAGTCCATGGGGTAGTACATAGAGTCACACAAAGTTTGAGAGGACTGAAGTGAGCTAGCAGGCTCACAGTAGAAACTTGAAAAGGTGAGGAAACATTCTTCTCCAGAGCACTACCTCTGTGCCACCACTGCCTCCCCATACCCCGACCTGGGCAAAAGGGAACTCAACTCTGTTGATACTTTGATTTCAGCCCAGTGAGACCCGTTTTGGACTCCCTGACCTCCAGAATTGAAAGATAATACATTTGTATTTCTTTAAAAAGCCTCTTGGTGAAAGTGAAAGAGGAGAGTGAAAAAGTTGGCCTACAGCTCAACATTCAGAAAACGAAGATCATGGCATCCGGTACCATCACCTCATGGGAAATAGATGGGGAAACAGTAGAAGCAGTGTCAGACATTATTTTTGGGGGCTCCAAAATCACTGCAGATGGTGACTGCAGCCATGAAATTAAAAGATACTTACTCCTTGGAAGAAAAGTTATGACCAACCTAGATAGCATATTCAAAAGTAGAGACATTACTTTGCCAACTAAGGTCAGTCTAGTCAAGGCTATGTTTTTTCCAGTAGTCATGTATGGATGTGAGAGTTGGACTGTGAAGAAGGCTGAGCACCAAAGAATTGATGCTTTTGAACTGTGGTGTTGGAGAAGACTCTTGAGAGTCCCTTGGACTGCAAGAAGATCCAACCAGTCCATTCTGAAGGAGATCAGCCCTGGGATTTCTTTGGAGGGAATGATGCTAAAGCTGAAACTCCAGTCCTTTGGCCACCTCATGCAAAGAGTTGACTCATTGGAAAAGACTTTGATGCTGGGAGGGATTGGGGGCAGGAGGAGAAGAGGATGAGATGGCTGGATGGCGTCACAGACTCGATGGATGTGAATCTGAGTGAACTCTGGGAGCTGGTGATGGACAGGGAGGCCTGGCGTGCTGCGATTCATGGGGTTGCAAAGAGTCGGACATGACTGAGCGACTGAACTGAACTGAAGCTAAGTTTTCTGTAATTTTAATAGACAACTAAAACTTTGCCCTTTGCTTCTCTGTGATTTATTTTCTCGTTTTGTAAAATGATGTTTATAACAGTCCTGTCTCCCGCTACCGTGGCTATGAGGTGTAAATGCCTGTGCAGGGCTCTGTGCTCACTCTTGGTGAGACCTAATCTTTGGTTTGTGGTCTCAGGCAAAATGAGGACAGTAGTCATTTCTTGCCTTTCTTATAGAATTGATGTGAGAAGAAAATGGAGTTGTCTTAACTTTTATTTTTTAAATAAAGTATTGAATACTATTAAATATAACTTGTAATTTAACTCTACATTTCAAGTATCTTAAAAGATAATATTTCAAAAATGTATGAAAAAAGGCAAAATAGTACACATGAAGCACTGTTCATTTCAGGAAATAGTATTGGAGTAATGGGTGGTATTAATTCCATTGATTGGTGCTGAGAATTGATGCTTTTGAACTGTGGTGTTGGAGAAGACTCTTGAGAGTCCCTTGGACTGCAAGGAGATCCAACCAGTCCATTCTGAAGATCAACCCTGGGATTTCTTTGGAAGGAATGATGCTAAAGCTGAAACTCCAGTCCTTTGGCCACCTCATGTGAAGAGTTGACTCATTGGAAAAGACTCTGATGCTGGGAGGGATTGGGGGCAGGAGGAGAAGGGGATGACCGAGGATGAGATGGCTGGATGGCATCACGGACTCGATGGACGTGAGTCTGAGTGAACTCCGGGAGCTGGTGATGGACAGGGAGGCCTGGCGTGCTGCGATTCATGGGGTCGCAAAGAGTCAGACACGACTGAACGACTGAACTGAACTGAAGTGAATATGGTTTTTCTTGTTAGGTATTCTGTATTTATTGCAGTATTCATTTCCTATTTATGTGGTAATAATTATGGTTCTTCATTCCAAATCCCAGAAATGTGTATTATCTTTTAATTGCAAACTTTGCTTATAATTTCTAAATGTAAATATAATGATCTTTATTTAATTCAACTGAGGATGAAGCAGAAGAATCGTCTCTTTGGCCAGGATATAATTATCATACCTCCACTTACACATTTCAAGTATTTTAAAAGGTGTGTTAATTTTCAGTAGGTGAAATGACAAAATTCTCATTGTACTGCTTGCTAATGATTAAGTAACTCAAAAATATTTATTGTGAGTTTGAATAAATTCAGGTAGATATAATTAAGGCTTATTTGTCTTGATTGTTTTTTAAAAATACAGCTGACCCTTGAACAACTAGGGAGTGAGGGGCACTAGCCCTCTTCATGGTTGAAAATCCACTTACAATTTATAGTCAGCCTTCATATCTGCAGTGCCTCTGTATCTGCAGGTTCAACCAATCGTGGATTGTGTAGCATTGTTATATGAATTTAGTGGGAAAAATTACATGATTGAATGGATCCTTGAAATCATTTTGTTAAAAAGTCAACAGATTCCCTTTATTGAGATCAGGAGTACACTACACTTATCTCTCTCTGAGTGCATATGGAATGAAAAGTGAACTAGGCTATTATTATAATTATCACTGCTTCTGTTTTCACAAAAATGTGGCAATCTGTAGTGCGATAGAGGTATTATTTGCATGTTCTGAATTTTCAGGTGACTAGTGGTCACTGTTAGAAGGACCATTTTATAGTGATAAATTTTAAAAATGTATGTTTCCTGTGGAGATTTAATGTGCTTTGTTTTGATTCCATACCAGAAGCTCAGAAACTTTAAAAGAAGGCCAAGAAGGGGGTATGGCCACACTTTTATGGATCAACAAATAGTCCCGTCAATAGTGATTCCATCAGATCTAGAATCTGAGCTGTTTCAGTTACCTCTTAGGGCAAAGGTATCACAACATGTCCTCATCCATTTTTCAGTCTAAAGATGAAGAGCAAATTGGACATCTAGGAATCTGTTAAGGTTTTTTCAGGTCATTTCAATGTTTTTAAACCGTTTAGCACTGAGAAGTGATAGCCAATTGTAATATTTAAGCAATTAAAATGAATATAACTAATGTACACGCTGAAAGTTATTTCTTGTCATTTCTTCTCTTCTTCTAAACATAAAATAATGGTAAAGACTCTGGCTATTTGACTACTCCTATGTGAAAATTTAAAAGTTAACATTGAAAAGATAAATGGAGTGATTTTTAATGTTGCAAATAGTTGATTTACCTTACACAAGAATACGATTCTTTTTCAAAGAAGTTGGCAGGCAGAAAGCTTAAATTTGAAATATTTTGTAGATACTCTCAAATCAATTGGAAATAAAGAATGAAGTTTCTCCTGCTATTATACAATAAATAGGAAACTGGATCAGTCTTCAATAACTAGGTAAGGTTTTGTTCTGAATGCAGACCCAAATAAATAAATAATAGGAATTTTGTTACAGAAATCTTGAAAAAAAATCAATAAATATTTGAAAATGCTTTTTCATTTTAGAGCCAGTCAGCATCTTTGGCATAGCCACAAGGAAATAAAGAGACATTTGAGAAAGAAAGAAAAAAAAGTCTTTATAGAGGGAAAAATCCTCCTGTAAGTAAATCTAAAATAGAAGCATTTCAGGAACTTTGTGTCCTGGAGATGCTGGATAGTTTTAAGTGGAACTTCTACAAAGTTACCAAACACCAGAAAATTTCACAGATCAGAAGCCATTTCATTTGACGTTCTGATTTTTTTTTTCTCCCCCTTTGAGTGACAGGGATAAAGCAGAGGTTTTAGAGACTGTCTGCTGCTTTCACTTTGGGCACTGCACAGGGAGAAATTCGAATCAGATTTTTAGATTGCTAGGATGTGTCCTACTTAATGGAAAAAAAACCTCATGGTGTTTATACTTGCAGTTCTTAGCTTTGTAGGTTTTATAGGATTAGATGCCGGCTGCACTGGGTCTCCTCTTTGGGGAAACTCAACAGATGTAAATAATTTCCATTCCATCAACTTTCATTGCTGTTGAGCTACAGAATAGTTTTAATGTCAGTGTCCTTCACATTGGAAGATTCCCCAGCTATGAAGCAAAGTCCATGGCTGAACACATTGACCTTTACTTTGTTAAATTCTTCCTTTAGGACAGACTAATGTTAGTTATCGGTGGCATTTTTGGGTGCTCTGTCTCCTGCTGCTGTGCCTGACCTGTGGCCTCCGTATTTCCTAATTCCCACCCTGATACCCACCTAACAATCTCCAGGCTGGAGCTCTTCTCTGCAGTTACACTTGTCTTTTGTGAATCAGTTAAGCTGTGGCCATTTGCCTGAAATAGGCCGAGTTATTTTCCCCAGTTTTATCTTGTAGAATAGATATTGGGAAAGGTTCAACAGAAAGAGCAGATAGCTTGTTTGTTCTCAACCTTCACTTCTTTCCTGGGAGATTTTTAAAAAATGCTTACATCTGGACCCACCATGAAAATTCTGATTCAGTTGTTCTGATATGGGCACTGGTTCATTTTTAAAAACTCAGATGATTTTATATGTGGACAAGAAGATCTAGGAGCTAGATCTAGGCTTAGGACTTTCAAAGTATAATTCCTGGACCAGAAGTGTCACTATCACTTGGGAACTTATTGGAAATCCAAATCCTCCGTATCAGGAGGCATGCCAAAGTTTGAGAAGAATTGATGCTTTTGAACTATGGTGTTGGAGAAACTCTTGGGAGTCCCTTGGACTGCAAGGAGATCAAACTGCTCAACCCTAAAGGATATCAACCCTGAATATTCACTGGAAGGACTGATGCTGAGGCTCCAATACTTTGGCCACCTGATACAAAGAGCTGACTCCCTGGAAAGTACCCTGATGCTGAGAAAGATTGAAGCTAAAAGGAGAAGAGGGTGACAGACAATAAAATGATTAGATAGTATCATGGACTCAATGGACATGATTTGAGCAAACTCTGGGAAATACTGGAGGACCGAGAAGGCTGGCATGTTCTAGTCCATGAGGTCACAAAGAGTCAGACATGACTTAGCCACTGAACAACAACAGTGACAAAGTTTGAGAACCACTGGTCTAGAGTAACCTCCTAAGGTGGGAAGAAATGACTTGAGGGTATGCTCCACTGATACGCCTGTATTATACGTGAAAAGTGGGTCAGCACAGAGCCACATCTAGGAATAAGTCTGATACTAACCACTGGGAAGTAGGCAGAATACTGAGATTCATGCTAGTACCCCGGCATCTCAGGAAGTTCTCTATCAGGAGATAGGACCCAATTCCAGCCAGTGGTATTTAGCGTGTGAGCTTTAGAAAGATACTGTATTGGTTTCAAATCCTGGGCTTTACTTTTATTAACTCAGCAAACTAACCTCTGAATTTCATTTTTTCACACAGGTAAAACAGGGATGGTAGTTACTACCTTTCTAGGTTACTGTGACAGTAGAATAAAATTGGGAATGGAAAATATCCAGGAGGAGTAAATGTCTAGGACATGTCACGACAAAAATGCATTCTCCAGAAATTATTGCTATTATTATTTCCGTGTAAGAATAGTCATTACATTGTATGTGGTACTGTCTCTGTTTCCCCTTGCATCCATGGTAGATACTATGAATGAACCCCAGCAATCTTCCTTGTGTACTGAGGCTTTGAGTGTTTTCTGATACAGCACTCTAGGCAAACACATTCAGACCTGGTTTTCAAATGAATCCTATTTTAGAGACTGCTGCTTTCACTGTGCCCATTGCAAAGGGAGAAACCCATATCAGAGTTTTAGATTGCTGGGTATATCCTAATTTTATGGGGGGGAAAAAAAACAACTTGGGATTAAGAATGCAAAAATCTTCTTAGAGGTACTCCTGTTCCTCTGTTTCTTTCCTCCCCACATTTAAGAAACACCTGATATACAGCAGTGTCCAGTAGATGCACCATGCTGGGCACGCATGCGAAGTCACTTTAGTCGTGTCCGACTCTTTGTGACACAATGGACTGTAGCCCGCCAGGCTCCTCTGTCCATGGGATTCTCCAGACAAGAATCCTGGAGAGGGTTGCCATGCCCTCCTCCCGGGGATCTTCCCAGCCCAGCGATCAAACCCCCATCTCTTATGTCTCCTGCATTGGCAGGCGGGTTCTTTACCACTAGCGCCGCCTGCACAGTGCTGCTGCTGCTGCTGCTGCTAAGTCGCTGCAGTCGTGTCTGACTCTGTGCGACCCCATAGACAGCACCCCACCAGGTCCCCCGTCCCTGGGATTCTCCAGAAAAGAACACTGGAGTGGGTTGCCATTTCCTTCTCCAATGTATGAAAGTGAAAAGTGAAAGTGAAGTCGCTCAGTCGTGTCTGACTCAGCGACCCCATGGACTGCAGCCTTCCAGGCTCCTCCGTCCATGGGATTTTCCAGGCAAGAGTGCTGGAGTGGGGTGCCGTTGCCTTCTCCACCTGCACAGTGCTAGCCACATTTAAAAGTTCTGATAGCCACAGCAAGAAAATAAGAACTTTAACTTGAGAGTTGTGTGTCCAGAGCTCATATTTCTAATCCCTTCACTTTATCACCTTTAGAGAGGACAAAACCTTATTTCTGACCTTTATTTTTGCTCTAACCTAGAAATTCTTCAGAAAAACCTTTGGCTCTGCTCTGATTTTCTCCTTCCTCCCCTATTAATACATTGCTAGACAGCATCAACCAGAGGAACTGAATATAGAATTTGTGACAGGTTTCACCAACTCTATAAACATATACCTTGAAATTCCCAGGGAGGTCATGTAGTTGACAAAAATCTATTTTTGAGTGTTGCAAAATTGCTCTTCCTTAGGTTCATTTTAGGGTCTATCTATGTCAAGTGATAACTGAAAATACTGCAGAGAGAAACAGTTTGAAACTACTGACAGGTAGTGAGTCATCCTTTAGCATTCCTCATTCTGAAGATGGAAGGCTGTCTCAGAGGAATGGACACAGTCTTTCCAGGTGCTTTGATCTCATTTTATCCCAGCTCCACAAAAACCTCATTGAGTTTCTGTGTCCCATCACACCATGGGCACAAAGCCATGGATACTGTCCTGGGAATCCATTGCTGTCTGATGGACACCTCACACTTAGTCATGTTAAACCACCATTTACTAAACTCATAAATTCTATGGGTGAATAATCTAGACAGGGCCTGGCAGATGGCTTACATCTCCTTGATACCTGGGCCTCAGCTGGGAAATCTTAAAGGGCTGGGAAGAACTCTCAAACAACTGAGCACTGCCATCTTCCGAAGGCTTCTGTCCTCACGTGTCTGGTGCCTGGGTCAATATTTCTTGAAGGCTGGGCTCAGCTGGGACTGTCACCTGGAGCCTGCACACATACGTGCCTGGCCTTGTATCTTCAGCCTTTCACCACCTGGCACTGGGTTCTGGGAGGTAACGTCCTGGGATGGGGCATCCAGAAACTGCTAGACTCTTTCTGACCTTCACCTTGGAAGTCATGTGACATGGTTTCTGCCACATTGCCTTGATTACAAATGCATTTGTATGGGAGGAATAGATTGGTCTCCATGACTCAGGGAAGGGTGAGATTATATTGCAGAATAACATGTGAGTTGGGAGATATGGTTTTGTCCATTTTTAGAAATTCTGCCACAGGCCCAGAGGAGAAGATGGTACTTGTTACTATCTGTAAACATCAGGGGAGTTACCCAAAGGTGGAGAGATAGGCATGGGACATCTATTTTATGCAGCTTCCTTTTCCTTTGGAAGGAATCCTGGTCCACAAGTACATATTCATTATGTAAACGGGGTTATTTCCCCTGCCTGTGTTTCCATGCCATGGAAACATTGGGGCAATTTCTATAGAACCGTCACCTTGCTGTAATGATTTACTGGATGAACTCTAGTGTTGCTTTGACAGTTAGACTCAGTTTGTTTGCTGTTTTATTTATAATTATTTTCAAAGTTTATCCCCTGTATCACTTTGCCTAGCTAACTCCCATTAAATTCTTTCATTAAATGTCACTTCCTGTAGAAAGTCTTCCCTAACTCCTCACCTGGATTGTGTTCTCTTGCTGTGTATTATTATTATTTCTAGTGCTTACTATCTGTGACTAGAAGGCTTGATTTTTCTCTAGATAATAGGCTCTAAGAAGAGCCTTCCTAAGAAGACAGGACCAATGTCTATCTTTACCTTTGTATTCCCTCTGCTGAGCACATTGTTAGCACATAATATATGCTGAATAATCACACACTGTTGAAGAAAGTTGCTTTCGAAATCTATTCTTGAATGTGTCTGGTCTGGAGGGGTAAAGAAGACAAAAGTCAGGGAGAGGACCACAACATTTTCATGACGTACTTCTCTTCTTCCTCTACCTCTTCCTCCTTTTTATTTTTCCACTTCATTCAAGGAGGAAATCGATTGCAGAAACCTCCCAGCACACTTTCCTAAGCCCACTGGGCCCCCAGTAATCTCAGGATTAAGGATCATGGAAAGTAGCTAATATCATACACTATGCTGGGTAGACTCTCCCAGTAACAAGAAAGGAAGAGGGCAACAAATTATGGATGGTCAACCAAGAGTGTACCTTCCAGTCCATGAGGCTGAGAAAGCTTAGTGTCTTCTTACATATGCTCTAGGGATTTTCTGGCTCTAGGTGAGAGATCATACCATCGTGATTATCTTGGTCATGAAGATGTTTTTTGTACAGTTCTTCTGTGTATTCTTGCCACCTCTTCTTAATATCTTCTGCTTCTGTTAGGTCCATACCATTTCTGTCCTTTATTGAGCCCATCTTGGCATGAAATGTTCCCTTGGTATCTCTAATTTTCTTGAAGAGATCTCTAATCTTTCCCATTCTGTTGTTTGCCTCGATTTCTTTGCATTGATCGCTGAGGAAGGCTTTCTTATCTCTTCTTGCTATTCTTTGGAACTCTGCATTCAGATGCTTTTATCTTTCCTTTCCTCCTTTGCTTTTCGCTTCTCTTCTTTTCACAGCTATTTGTAAGGCCTCCCCAGACAGCCATTTTGCTTTTCTGCATTTCTTTTCCGTGGGGATGGTCTTGATCCCTGTCTCCTGTACAATGTCACAAATCTCCGTCCATAATTCATCAGGCACTCTATCTATGAGATCTAGTCCCTTAAATATATTTCTCACTTTCACTGTATAATCATAAGGGATTTGATTTAGGTCATACCTGAATGGTCTAGTGGTTTTCCCTCCTTTCATCAATTTAAGTCTGAATTTGGCAATAAGGAGCTCATGATCTGAGCCACAGTCAGCTCCTGGTCTTGTTTTTGTTGTTGAAAAGCAGAGACATTACTTTGCAGACTAAGCTCCATCTAGTGAAGGCTATGGTTTTTCCTGTGGTCATGTATGGATGTGAGAGTTGGACTGTGAAGAAAGCTGAGCACTGAAGAATTGATGTTTTTGAAGTGTGGTGTTGGAGAAGACTCTTGAGAGTCCCTTGGACTGTAAGGAGATCCAACCAGTTCATTCTGAAGGAGATCAACCCTGGGATTTCTTTGGAAGGAATGATGCTAAAGCTAAAACTCCAGTCCTTTGGCCACCTCATGCGAAGAGTTGACTCATTGGAAAAGACTCTGCTGCTGGGAGGGATTGGGGGCAGGAGGAGAAGGGGATGACAGAGGATGAGATGGCTGGATGGCATCACTGACTTGATGGACGCGAGTCTGAGTGAAATCCGGGAGTTGGTAACGGACAGGGAGGCCTGGCGTGCTGCTATTCATGGGGTTGCAAAGAGTAGGACACGACTGAGTGACTGAACTGAACTGAGGGATTTTCTTGTTAATACAGATTCTTAGGAATACTCATCAGAGAGCTGAGACAGTACAGACAAATTGTAAGCGTGTTTCAAGTTTAATAGATACATACTTCAATGTTTTTAGAATGACACTTCCTTTGATAATTGGCCTGACATGTGTGTGTGTATAAAATTAAATTTATTGAAGTATAGTTGATTTATAATATGTTAATTTTTTGCTGTTCAACAAAATGATTCAGTTATATATGTATATGTGTGTGTGTATACATGTGTGTGTGTATATATATATATATATATATTCTTTTTCATTTTTCCATTATGGTTTATCATGGGTTATTGAATGAGTTCCCTGTGTTATACCATAGAACTTGTTTTTTATCCATTCTACATATAATAGTTTGCATCTGCTAACCCCAAAGTTCATTCCATCCCCCCACCCCACCCTTTCTCCCTCTTGGCAACCAAAGGTCTGTCTTTTATACGTTTGAGTCTGTTTCTGTTTTGTAGATAGGTTCCTTTGTGTTATATTTTAGATTCTACATATAAGTGCTATCATATGGTATTTGTCTTTCTCTTTCTGACTTACTTCACTGAGTACAATAATCTTTAGGCCCATCTATGTTGCTCTGGAGGAGGGTATAGCAACCCACTCCAGGATTCTTGCCTGGAGAATCCCTTGGACAGAGGAGCCTGGCAGGCTGCAGTCCATGGGGTCACAAAGAGTTGGGCATGACTAAAGCGACTGAGCATGCAAGTGTGTTGATGCATATGGCATTATTTCATTCTTTTTTTAAGACAGACAGGTATTCCTTTATAAATATGCTCCACATATTTACCCATTCATCTGTCGGTGAACACTTAGGTTGCTTCCTTGTCTTGGCTATTGACAGTGTTGCTATGAACATAAGGGTGCATGTATCATTTTGAGTTATAGTTTTGTCTGGATATATGGCCTGGCATATTTGAAGTATTCTGATTTTCAGAGTCCTAGAGCAGCTACATTAAAAAACAAACTACCAGTTACTGAGCATCTAGTATTATGTATTAGCAACTGTGCAAACCTTTCAAATTAAATCTTTCTTAATATTCCCAACTACACAGCAAGTAGGTAGCATCATCTCTTTTTAAAGATGGGGATATAGGGTCTCAGAAGGGTTAAGTGACTTACTGATACCTTAGAGTTGCTTTCTGTAGGGACTGGTTTTCAAAGTCAGTATGTGTGTCTCAAGTACCTGCTCTTCCCTGTACCCTGAAAACACTGTCACATAATTTCATTATGAACTTTGTATCCTTGGCCCTCTTCCTTTCAATCCTCCAGGGTCGCTTTTCTAGGAAACATGAGGGGCATCAGGACTTGGTTCCCTGCTGTCATCCTGGCACCTCAGTGGTTGAACAATTGAACGTAATACTGGCCAATTAGTTTCCTGGTGCTGCCATAACAAACTGCCACACGCTGAGTGGTTTAAACCACAGGAAAGCTCTTTTCTACCTTGGAGGTGAGAATCCAAAATCGAGGCGCCCACAGGGCCACACTCCCCACTGCCCCCCCGTCTCCTCTGTCTTCTAGGGGCTGTGGTGCTCCGTGACTGGCGGCTGTGTGTCAGGCTCTGTCTCCAGCTGCACGTGGCCTTCTTCCTGTTATGTGTCCTCTTCTTGAAAGGGTACCAGTCAGTGGACTTAGGGTCCACCTTCATCCATTTAAGAAAGATATAAGCATCTGAATGCAGAGTTCCAAAGAATAGCAAGAAGAGAAAAGAAAGCCTTCCTCAGCGATCAATGCAAAGAAATCGAGGCAAACAACAGAATGGGGAAGACTAGAGATCTCTTCAAGAAGGTTAGAGATACCAAGGGAACATTTCGTGCAAAGATGGGCTGGATAAAGGACAGAAATGGTATGGACCTAACAGAAGCAGAAGATATTAAGAAGAGGTGGCAAGAATACACAGAAGAACTGTACAAAAAAGATCTTCACGACCCGGATAATCATGATGCTGTGATCACTCACCCAGAGCAGGACATCCTGGAATGTGAAGTCAAGTGGGCCTTAGAAACACTTGAACACTATGAACAAAGCTAGTGGAGGTGATGGAATTCCAGTTGAGCGATTTCAAATCCTGAAAGATGATGCTGTGAAAGTGCTGCACTCAATATGCCAGCAAATTTGGAAAACTCAGCAGTGGCCACGGGACTGGAAAAGGTCAGTTTTCATTCCAATCCCAAAGAAAGGCAATGCAAAAGAATGCTCAAACTATTGCACAATTGTGCTCATCTCACATGCTAGTAAAGTAATGCTCAAAATTCTCCAAGCCAGGCTTCAGCAATAGGTGAACCGTGAACTTCCAGATGTTCAAGCTGGTTTTAGAAAAGGCAGAGGAATCAGAGATCAAATTGCCAACACCCGCTGGATCATGGAAAAAGCAAGAGAGTTCCAGAAAAACATCTATTTCTGCTTTATTGACTATGCCAAAGCCTTTGACTGTGTGGATCACAAGAAACTGTGGAAACTTCTGATAGAGATGGGAATACCAGACCATCTGACCTGCCTCTTGAGAAACCTGTATGCAGGTCAGGAGGCAACAGTTAGAACTGGACATGGAATAACAGACTGGTTCCAAATAGGATAAGGAGTTTGTCAAGGCTGTATATTGTCACCCTGCTTATTTAACTTCTATGCAGAGAACATCATGAGAAACGCTGGGCTGGAAGAAGCACAAGCTGGAATCAAGATTGCCGGGAGAAATATCAGTAACCTCAGAAATGCAGATGACACTACCCTTATGGCAGTAAGTGAAGAGGAACTTAAAAGCCTCTTGATGAAAGTGGAGAGTGAAAAAGTTGGCTTAAAGCTCAACATTCAGAAATGAAGATCATGGCATCTGGGCCCATCACTTCATGGGAAATAGATGGGAAACAGTGTCAGACTTTATTTTTGGGGGCTCCAAAATCACTGCAGATGGTGACTGCAGCCATGAAATTAAAAGACGCTTACTCCTTGGAAGAAAAGTTATGACCAACCTAGACAGCATGTTGAAAAGCAGAGATATTACTTTGCCAACAAAGGTCCATCTAGTCAAGGCTATAGTTTTTCCAGTAGTCATGTATGGATGTGAGATTTGGACTGTGAAGAAACCTGAGTGCCGAAGAATTGATGCTTTTGAACTGTGGTGTTGGAAAAGACTCTCGAGAATCCCTTGGACTGCAAGGAGATCAACCAGTGCATTCTGAAGGAGATCAGCCCTGGGATTTCTTTGGAAAGAATGATGCTAAAGCTGAAACTCCAATACTTTGGCCACCTCATGTGAAGAGTTGACTCATTGGAAAAGACTCTGATGCTGGGAGGGATTGTGGGCAGGAGGGGAAGGGGACGACAGAGGATGAGATGGCTGGATGGCTGGATGACTCGATGGACGTGAGTCTGAGTGAACTAGGAGTTGGTGATGGACAGGGAGGCCTGGCGTGCTGCGATTCATGGGGTCGCAAAGAGTCGGACACGACTGAGCGACTGAACTGAAGTGAACTTAATCCTTTATGGCCTCATCTTAACTAATGCTGTGTGCAAAGGCCCTGTCTCTTGTTAAAATCACATCCTGAGTTTCCAGCAGACATGAATTTGGGGAAGAAGCATTATTCAGCCCACTACACTTGGGGATGTTGAAGGAATTCAAAAGGAACAAAGGGACATACTGGAAAGCAGGGTAACAGGACTAGCACCTTTTCAGGGTTCCGTGTTTCCCTTCAATTGTATTCTCTTTTTCTCTGGGTCTTTGTGGGCCATCTGAGCCCCAGAGCACAAGGAAAGTCATAATCATGTATTAAAACGGGAGCAAAAGAGAGTTTTCCATTTGGCCAGCCTTCTTCCCAGATTCCTTGTTTTTCTGCACCATCAGCTTGCTTCAGACAAAGACCAATACATTCGTGTCAAGAATTCCTGAAGGAGAAGGCAAACTTCTGTGATAAATAAAAACATCAATACAGCATTTGTTTTCTCTCCATGTTTCATATTTAGACAGTTTTCTTCAGAATCTCTCCGGGTAGTTGTGGAACCTACACAATAGTCATCCAGCCTCTTCACAGCAAAAAGAGAAAGGGGTCACTTTGGGGACGCTTTTGTGACCATTCTGTAAAGCCAAAGTCCAACAGCAGTTTCACATCTTTATTTTATTCTCATTTTGGATATTTCTATTGGATAGGTGTTTAAAAGAAACCCAGAAACACTGGAGTGCAGTTCAGCTCTTCATTAATTTTGTAGTTTAATGATGCATTGGTAAATTAGCCCCGTGGAACAAAACTAACATTTACTGAATCTGTATTGCTTAGCTTGTACACATTAGACCCTTCATGCTCGATCAGTTACTCTTCCCAGCAACTCTGCATGATGGATCTTATTGCTTCCAATTTTTGGCAACAATGGTGAGATTCAGAGAGCAAGCAGCAGAGCTGGATTTGGATTCAGAGCCTTGGGGACATAAATGAAAGTAAGAAAGCTCCTAGTAGTATCTTCCTATAATTATTGAGGAAGAGCTCATGGAAAACACAGGCCAACGTCACACCGTGATGATGTTGATCATGGTGATGGTGGTGGCGGTGGCCTCTGCCATTTTTGGAGCATCCACTATGCGCCCAAAATAATTTCACAAAGTTTATTTCACAAAGTTTATTCCCAATAGCATTCACTGTATAAATGTTTTCTGAATGTCTTTTTCATAGTATAATCAGTATAATTTAATAGTATAATTTGGATCTGATGAATCAGACACTAAACCTGGCTTTCTACTCCTAGTCATGCTATCACTGTCTGTTTTACATTCGCAGAAACTGTGATGCAAAGAATTTGTCAAATCTCTCTGGGATTTGTATCCAGTACTAAGATTCACATGCAGATCTGTCAGCCTCCAAAACTTTGTCTTTTCGATACAAACTTGGTTGCACTGAAAGCATTTTCTTTTTCCTTAAAAAACAAACAAATGAGCACTTTTTTTAGCAATAAAAGATACATGTTGTTTGTAAAAAATTCATAAGTACAAACTGAATGAAGTAAATAGTAAAATGCCTTCCATCTATCCTCTATCCAACTTCCCAGTGTAAATCATTGCTAATGGTTTAATATGCATTTTACAGATGTTTTTATTCATGTACAAATATGTGTAAATGATTAATATATATTATATATAACATGTCATACTTTATATATAGTACTGTATATCCAAAGAGAAAAGCACTTGATTGAGTTAACTACACTGTGGTTTGTTTCTCCCTGCTGTGGAGGAATTAGGATATATTTTACAGAAACTAATAATAAAAATAAAAGATTATTTTATGCAGATCACACACACACCAGAAGGGATGGGAACTGGCTTGTTTCCTGTCACTTTGTTTTTGCTTCTGCGGTGATTCTGCCATATCTGTTCTACCCATATTCCTACTCACAGTTGTGAGTTGAGAATAGCTTTTGGTCCTGGAGACCCAAGCCTCTATGCCAATGGGAAGACTTGGTACACTTTTTTCTGGAAACAGTTTAAGTGTCTACTGACAGATGAATGGATAAAGAAGATATGGCATATATGTACATATATAGTGAAATACTAGTCAGCCATAAAACATGATATCTTGCCATTAATGACAACATATATGGACTTTGAGGGCATTGTGCTAAGTGAAATCAGTCAGATGGAGAAAGACAAATACCATATGATTTCATTCATGTGAAATGTAAAAAACAAACTAAAATGAATAACTGAATGAAAACCAAACAAAATCAAACATGTAGATACAGAGAACAGAGGAGCAATTACCAGAGGCGAAGGTTTGGGGATGCAAAATGGGATAAGGGGGTCAACTCTATGGTGACAGAGAGAAACGGAGTTGGTGGTGGTGCACACTGAAACTCCAATCCTTTGGCCACCTGACGCGAAGAGCTGACTCATTTGAAAAGACCCTGATGCTGGGAAAGATTGAGGGCAGGAGGAGAAGGGGATGACAGGATGAGATGGTTGAGTGGCATCACCGACTCAATGGACATGAGTTTGGGTAAACTCTGGGAGTTGGTGGTGGACAGGGAGGCCTGGCTTGCTGTGGTTCATGGGGTTGCAAAGAGTCAGACATGACTGAGAGACTGAAATGAACTGACACTGTAGTGTATACAGAAATAGAAATATAATGTCATATGCATGAAATTTGTATAGTGCTACCTCATTTTTTTATAGTTTATCTCATTTAATTTTTTTTAAATGTATTTATTTTAATTGGAGGCTACTTACTTTACAATATTGTATTGGTTTTGCCATACATCAACATGAATCTGCCACAGGTGTACACGTGTTCCCCATCCTGAACCCCCCTCCCTCCTCTCTCCCCATACCATCCCTCTGGGTCATCCCAGTGCACCAGCCCCAAACATCCTGTATCATGCATTGAACCTGGACTGGTGATTAGTTTTTTATATGATATTATACATGTTTCAATGCCATTCTCCCAGATCAGCCCATCCTTTCCCTCTCCCACAGAGTCCAAAAGACTGTTCTATACATCTGTGTCTCTTTTGCTATCTCGCATACAGGGTTATTGTTACCATCTTTCTAAATTACATATGTATGCATTAGTATACTGTATTGGTGTTTTTCTTTCTGGCTTACTTCACTCTGTATAATAGGCTCCAGTTTCATCCACCTCATTAGAACTGATTCAAATGTATTCTTTTTAATGGCTGAGTAATACTCCATTGTGTATATGTACCACAGCTTTCTTATCCATTCCTCTGCTGATGGACATCTAGGTTGCTTCCATGTCCTGGCTATTATAAACAGTGCTGTGATGAACATTGGGGAACACGTGTCTCTTTCAGTTCTGGTTTCCTCTATGTGTACGCCCAGCAGTGGGATTTCTGGGTCATAAGGCAGTTCTGTATCAGTTTTTTAAGGAATCTCCACACTGTTCTCCATAGTGGCTGTACTAGTTTGCATTCCCACCAACAGTGTAAGAGGGTTCCCTTTTCTCCACACCCTCTCCAGCATTTATTGCTTGTACACTTCATGTCAGTCAGAATGCTACCTCATTTTAAAAAAGAAAGAAGAAAAAATTAGAGACTGAATCTTCCAGAGAGAACTGGGATTATAGGGCTTGGTATCTGGGAAGCAGTAAAAGTAGTCTAAGCTACGGTAGTTTAGGCCCAGGAGAGGGAATATAGAGGCCTCTAGATTCTTCATTGGTGTCCCCAAGAGAGGGTGAATAATGGGTATACACTGGACCCCCAAATTCAGGTTCTAACTACTGGAGTACCTGCTCTTGGCAAAGATTTCAGCACCTGAGTTTAGCAGGTGAATGGCAGGGCTTGATACTGTTCATGGGGTTCTCAAGGCAAAAATACTGAAGTGGTTTGCCACTCCCTTCTCCTTGACAGTGTATTAAAAAGCAGAGACATTATTTACCAACAAAGCTCCATGTAGTGAAAGCTGTAGTTTTCCATTAGTCATGTACAGATGTGAGAGTTGGACCATAAAGGTTGAGCACTGAAGAATTTATGCTTTCAAACTCTGGTGCTATAGAAGACCCTTGACAGTCCCTTGGACTGCAAGGAGATCAAACCAGTCAATCCTAAAGGAAATCAGCTGATTAACTTGGAAGGACTGATGCTGAAACTGAAGCTCCAATCCTTTGGCTACGTGATGTGAATAGCCCACACTTTGGAAAAGACCCTGATGCTGGGAAAGATTGAAGACAGGAGAAGAAGGGGGAGACAGAGGATGAGAGAGTTGGATGGCATCATTGACTCAATGGACATGAGTTTGAGCAAACTCTGGGAGATGGTGAAGGACAGGGAAGCCTGGTGTACTGCAGTCCATGGGGTAATAAAGAGTTGGACATGACTTAGTGACTGAACAACAACAAAGCAGGGCTTCAAGCCTTCGTTTAATCGGCCAGAGTAATAACCAGTGTGAAAATCAGACAGCCTTCCCTCAAGGTTTCACCTGAGACCCACAGAACCATGATAGAATCCCAGAAAGGGCAAAGCAGGGTGGAGTGGAGTTTAATAATAAATGAGATTTAGTTGTCCATTCTGGCAAATAGAGGGCTTACATGGCTTAGAGTTGTATTTATTCTGACTTAGAAAGTTGTTTCTCAAATTCATGCACTGTGTTAGATTGCAAAGACATTTGTCCTTGGGCCTAAAGAACAGATTTTCAGATTTCACGTTTAAGAAACTGGGAATGAATGAATTATATATATATTTACTTCTTCCTCCTTCCCCCAATATTACTATTAAATAAATGTTGATTTTTCAATTAAGGAAATGTGGCATGTCCCTAGGATATTAGCAAAATAACTAACATTTCTAATCCTTCTTTGCAGAACATTTCACCCAAGAATGATATCTGATGAATCTTTCCATCCTTGTTTTAAGACATGGCTAGAGACAAAAATGCCAGTTTAATTAAGAACTTTATACTTAGTAATTTTTAACAGCTTTATTGAGGTATAGTGTATGTAGCATAAAGTTCACCTCATTAAAATGTATACTTCAGGGAATTCCCTGGCAGTCTTGTGGTTAGAACTGCACATTTCCACTTCATGGGACCCAAGTTCGATCCCATCTTGCAATACGCCAGGTGTGGCTAAAAAAATAAGCCCCCAAACAAGCAAGCAAAAAGAAGAAAAAAAAAAACAGTGTTTTACTAACCCACACGAATTTGAACAAAAATTATCTCAGTGAGAGTGACAAATTCAAACAAACAAAAATCTTAAATAAAAGTACAGTTCAGTTGTTTTAAGTGTATTTTCAGAGTTGCACTTCCGTTATGATACTCTAATTTTAGAACATTTTTATCACCGCAAGGAGAAAACTTGTATCCATTCCCTTGAACTTAGCCCTAAGTAGCCACTTACCTAGTTTATGATTCGATAGATTTGCCATCTGGATATTTCAAATAAATGAGAACGTAAAGCAGGTGATTGACTTCTTACACTTAGCAGATGTTTTTGAGGTTTATTCATGATACGTGCTGTTATATGTAGCAGTGCTTCATTCTTTTCTTTCTTTAAATTTTTTTTTTTTTGCACCGCACTGCATGTGGGCTCTTAGTTCCCCCACTGGGGATTGAACCCACACCCCCTGCATTGCAAGTGCAGTTTTAACCCCAAGATCAGCAGGGAAGTTCTGCTTCATTATTTTTCATTACTGAAAAATATCCTGTTATATTGATATACCACATTTTCTTTATGCAATAATCTGTTAATGTCTTTATGGGTTGTTTCCACCTTTGGCTTTTATGAATGATGCTTGTGTGAACCTTTGTGTGGATATATTTTCATTTTTCTCAAGTGTATGCCTAGAAGCAGAATTGCTGGAGCATGTGGTAATCTTATATTTACTACTTTGTGGAACTGCCAAGTAATTTTCAAATATTTCATTCCCATTAGCAGTGTACAAGGGATTCAGTTTTTTCTTTTTTATAGGTAATTTCTATTGTCGGTCTTGATTCTAGTCATTCTGGTGTGTGTTAAGTGGTCACTGTGGTTTTGCTTTGGGTCTCCTTCATGACTAAAGATGTTGAGTATCCTTTCACGTGTTTATTAGAGATTTATATATATGCTTTAGCAAAATGTCTGTTTAAATACTTTTCCCATTTTCTAATTGGGTTACTTTTTTATTACTGAGTTGTAAAGGTTCTTTATATTCAAGATTGCTTAAAAGATTCAAGTTGCTTAAAAGATGCATGATTTGCTAGTATTTTCTCAGAGTCTAGGAGTTGTGTCTTTAGCAAATGTTTATGAACAAAGTGGCCTGCCTCAGAGAGAGCTCCTTAAACCTCATTCCTTTTTCCTTTTCCTACAGTCACTGTGATAAATGAATATATCAACACACCATTACCTGATTGTATTTCATTTATAAGTTCTTCCCATCTAAGTTTTCCCCAGCTGCCTGATTCAATTACCTATCCCTTTTCTTAATTTTCCTTGCTGTCGTTGTTCAGTCGCTCAGTCATGGCCAACTCTTTGCGACCCCATGGACTGTAGCCCACCAGGCTCCTCTGTCCATGGGGATTCTCCAGGCAAGAATACTGGAGTGGGTTGCCATGCCCTCCTCTAGGGATCTTCCCAACCCAGGAGTCAAACCCAGGTCTCCCGAATTGCAGGTGGATTCTTTACTGCCTGAGCCACGTATTATAGGGGAATCTTTCTGAGCAAGGTAATTAAGCATTCGTTTCTCTGAGGAGGTGAGGACTGAACTGGATACCCAGGATAAGCAAGTGTTAATGTGGCTAAGAAGGAAGAGCGTGTGAAAGTGTCTGTGACTCAAGGGGACAAAGCCCTTTTGAAACCGGAAATAAAGCACGGTGGTAGGAGCTGAGCAGACAAATGTGAGAATGAACTGAGGGAGTCAGGTGCGGGCAAACCCGTGACGGGCTGAGGAGGTTATATTAAAAATGTTTGTCCACATTTTAAGACCAGTGAAAAGTAATTGAGGGGTTTTAGAAAAGGCTGTAAGATGATCACCTTTGAATTCCAAAGAATGAATTGAAAAATGAACAGTGATTATGAGAGTTCCATTTAGAAGCTATAGGAAGAGCTCAAGTATTGACTGCTTAGATGTGGGTAAGATGATGGTAGCTTTGATGAAGGTGCTAGAAATGAATATAAAAGAATGAATCTGAAAGAAATTTAGAAAGAAAAATCAATGAAACTTGATGGTTTGATAAGGGATTATGGTGCTAATTCTTCTGCCATGATTTAACTGTAACTGTCTTGGTTTGACTCTCCCATTCTACCCCTTGGACCACTTAAAACCTCTCTTTTCCCATTTCTTCATTTAGAAAATATGGATGGTAGTATTTAATTCATATGAATGGTACAACACTTTTTTTTTTGAGACCTTGTTTAATACTTTATTTTATTTTTTTTTTTTAATTAATTTATTTATTTTTAATTTTTACTTTACAGTTCTGTATTGGTTTTGGCATAGATTGACATGAATCCACCTTGGGTACAACACTTTTAGAGCAATACCTAAATCATAATGTCTGCTCAAAAATATGCTAAACAATTAAATGTGTTTATGTTTATGAAAAATTCCGATTATTAGGGATTTGTCTCTTTGAAAAAGTGAAGGAAAGTGAATATTTTCCTAAAAATTAAACACACTGAAGACTTATGGTTCTGGTCAAGTTGGACTATCCCCATTCTTCCCAGGTTCTTAACAACTAAAAAACCCTTGGATATAACACAACAAATGCCCGGGTAGACTCTGAAGGGTAGGTAGAAGATGGACTACCTAGCAACTCTGGGAGATGAACAAGAATGCGTTGAGTTCCCTGCTTTTGTTTTGTTTTTGGTGTCTCTCAGATGGGGAGCTGAAGAAGTCTGGAACCTGAATCCATAGATAGGCTCAGAGGAAAGACTGCTCCTAGAGAAAGAACGAGAAAAGGGAGTCTAACAGAACAGAAAACCTTTCTGAAAACTCACCCTCCTTGAACCATATGATAGTAGGAAATCTGCTTGGCAGAAGCAGGTGGTGCTTTAAGTCCCTCTCTGTGGGCATTTTTTTTTAAATTTATTTATTTATTTTTAATTTTTACTTTACAATTCTGTATTGGTTTTGGCATAGCCCCACATGGAGCTGGGCCTCCCCTCCTGTCCAGCAGCACACAGACTGTGCAAAGCCAGGGCAAGGCAAGGTTGATGGGCAGTCTGTCTCCCCCCAGCTTCATTGCCGGGGGGTCCATCAGAACCTCCACCTCCACCCAGGATGGACAAGGCTGTACAGCATGGAGCTACCATTACACTTAATGCTGAAAGACTGATGAGTTTCTCCCTAACATTGGGCACAAACCAGTGATGGTGTGCTCTCACTCCCGTGTGACACAGCACTGGAAATCTTGCCACAGAATAAGGTGGCAACACAAGGAAATAAAAAGCATGCATATCAAAAAGGAAGAAATAAAGCTAATCCTATTTACAGATGACATGCTTGTCTATGGAGTCAATTCCGAGGAATCTACAGGAAAATCTTACAACATAAGTGAGTTCAGCAGTCACAAGCTGTACAAGATTAACACACAAAATTGATTTTATTCCTTTGTACTATCAGGTGATACATAGAAATTAAAATTAAAAAATAACATCATATAGTCACTCTGAAATAAAGTGAATTCCTAGTTATAAATCTAATGAAACATGTACAGGGTCTGTGTGCTGAAAATTGCAACACACCAATGGAAGAAATAAAAGTGTAGGTAAATGGGGAAACATACTGTGTTTACAGGTTAGAAGGTTCAATATAATAAAGATGTCAATATTCCACAAACTGATACATTTAATAAAATTCCTGTGAAAATCCCAACAAGATTTTCTCTAGAAATGGGCAAGCAGTATCTAAAATGTATGCAGAAAGGGAGAGGAACTAAGATGACTAAAACAAAATGGAAAGGGTAAAATGAAGGGAATTACCGTTATATGATATGAAGGCTTTCTATACTCACAGTACTCAAGGCAGTGTGGAATTGGCAGTGGAATACACACACAAATCAGTGAAACAGAATAGAGAATCAGGAAAGAGAAGAACACAAATACAAACAATTGGTTTTTTACAGAAGCTTTTGCAATTCAATGAAGGAAAAGTAGCCTTTTCAACGAATGACATGCATAGGCCAAAACCTAAATTTCTTACCATATGCAAAAATAAATTCCAAATGGGTCACAAACTTATAATCTAAGAGGCAGAAGTACAAAACTGTTAAGAAAAAAATGGGAGGAAATCTTTGAGATCGAGGGCTAGAGAAAGAGTTCTTACATGTGATATCTAATGCACTATTAATAAAATGAAAAATAGGTAAATTGAATTTCATCAAAAGTAAAATATTTTGCATTGTGAAAGGCTGCAACCAGAATGAAAATACAAGCTAGAGACTTTGAAAACATCTGCAAATCACATATCCAATGAAGGCTTTATATCTGGAGTATATGAAGAATTCTCAAAACTCAACAGAAAAGAAAAAAAGATCCAGTTGTAAAATCAACAGAAGACATTTCACCAAAGATATAGATGGCAAAGGAACATTGGAAAGATGCTATTAGCATTGGCTGTTAGCAAGATGGCAAATTAAGATCTTAATGTGGTATCATAACACACACAATATGAATGACTAAAATCATAAAAATGACATTTCCAAGTGCTAGCAATGATGTAGAGAAGTGATCACTCATGCATTGATAGTGGGAATGTAAAATAGTACAAGCACTCTGGAAGTTCATTTGGTAGTTTCTTACAAAACAAAACATGCCCTTACCAGATGCCCCTATAATCACACTCTTGGATATTTATCCCAGAGTAATGAAAATATAGCCACATAAAAACCTGTGCACAGATGTTTGCAGCACCTTTTATCAGAGCTGTAAAGCACAGGAAACAACCCAAGTCCCTTCAGCAGGTGAAAGGTTGAACAAACTGATACATTGTTCCAGTGGAATACTACACAGCAGTAAAAAGGGATGAGCTATTGAAGCTACAACAGTCTGAATGCAACTCAAGGGCATTAAATCTATTTTTGAAAAAGTCGGTCTCAAAGATTACTTAACTGTATAACATTGTCTAAATGACAACTATGGAGAACCAGATTAGCGGTTGATAGGGGCCAGGAATTGGGGGTGATGAGGTGTAGTGTGGATAGGTACAAAGACAAAGACATAGCATGACTGTGGTGGTTGTGGTTACACAATTTATACCAAGTTAATATTGCTTAGAACTGCACCCACATATACACAAACACAACGTGAATGCAGGTGGGAAGCAGAGTATGAACTGAATAGTTCTGTAGACTGCTCAACAGTGACACATGGATGCCAGTTTTCTGCTTTAGATATGACACTATAAGACGGCACTATGGAGAGAAACTGGGTGAAGGAGATAAGGGGCTCTTTGTACTGTGTTTGCAGCTTCCTGTACGTCTATATATATATTTTTTTAAGGTAAAAGAAATTATCTACATTGTGCCCAACACTGTAGACATTTGAATAGCTTCATAATATTCTGAGAGTTTGGAAAGAATGCAGGAGAAAGAATGAGGATATTGGGGTTTGATTCTTTGACATACACCTTACTATCTATGTATGTATAGATGCTCCAAACTCCAATTTCATCTGTGAAATATTACTTATAAGACCTGCTCGGCATATCTCAGTGAGGTCACTATAGCTTTTTTTTTTTTTTTGTAAAATGCAAACTAGATTGCTTTGAACAAAGTGAAGCTGTAGCCAGTCAGATCCCGAATGTAAGACATTTGCAGTCACAGCTGTAGTGACTGTTTCAGTAGCTTGTTTGGATGCTGTTTAATTCACTAACAAAAAGTGTATTAATTGAAAATGGCTGTTGATTACAATGTTACAGAAGTAGGTGGGAGTCCTTCTGAGCCATCCCATGAAAAAGAGAAGAAAGGAGAAAGGACCCATGTGATAATGACAATGTTTAATGAGTACTCATTCAGAATTAGCCAACTAATTAATTAAATATTAATTAAATTAAATATTAGCCAACATAGCAATAATTATCATCAGTATGGAGAAGGCGATGGCAACCCACTCCGGTACTCTTGCCTGGAAAGTCCCATGGATGGAGGAGCCTGGTGGGCTACAATCCATGGGGTCGTGAAGAGTCAGACACGACCGAGCGACTTCGCTTTCACTTCTCACTTTCATGCACTGGAGAAGTAAATGGCAACCCACTCCAGTGTTCTTGCCTGGAGAATCCCGGGGACAGGGGAGCCTGGTGGCTGCCGTCTATGGGGTCGCGCAGAGTCGGGCACGACTGAAGTGACTTAGCAGTAGCAGCATGGAGAGTTTCACAAAATCATTATTTCTTTGTCCTGAGTGGTTTGATACTCCAAATTTACTATAATCAAGCTGATTTGTATGTCAACAATCCTAAACATAAATCCTTCACCTTCCCAATCTATAGTCTTGTTTCTTGGGAACTATAATTGAAGCTAAGCAAATATTTCTTTGTTTAATATCTTTGTGACCCGATGGACTATACAGTCCATGGAATTCCCCAGGCCAGAACACTGGAGTGGGTAGCCATTCCCTTCTCCAGGGGATCTTCCCAACCCAGGGATGGAACCCAGGTCTCCTGCATTGCAGGGAGATTCTTTACCAGCTGAGCCACCAGGGAAGCCCAAGAATACTGGTGTGGGTAGCCTATCCCTTCTCCAGCATATCTTCTGACCCAGGAATCGAACTGGGGTCTCCTGCATTGCAGGTGGATTCTATACCAACTGAGCTATGGGGAAGCCCAATATCTTCAAAGAGGTGTTCTAATTTAAGTGTATTTAGAATTCTAACTGTTCATAGCTTTCCTGCCTGAACTTCCAGCCCTTAAAGAAAAAGTGAATTTTCTTAACCAGCTTAACCACCATTCAACAATGAAGTCTGCTCACAAGTAATAATAGTGGGGAAAATAGCAATACTAGTAGTAGTGGTAACAAAAATAATCAAATAGTTTACACTTATTGAGCACTTACTAGTTACAATGATATAATAAATATCATATCTATATTAACTGAGTCCTCATCACAACCCTAGGCGATGGGTTGTATCCTATTCACATTTTACATATGGAAACTAAGAAGACACGGGCTGTTTGAGTCACTCAAATGCCTATAGCTAGTAAGTGGCATATCCAGGATCATCTAACCCAGGCTGTGTGCTTCTAAAGCCTCTTGTCTCTCTGTCCTGCCACCTGTCACACATGCTTGTCTCACACTGTCTACAGCATCCACAGCAGCTGGAAGGGGATTTGAGATTTTTAGGAGACCATTTCTTCTGTCGCCATCTCTGTCAAACATAGTTTTGAAAGTGCCGATTACTTTGAAAACTTAGGCGTGACTAAAGATAATAATGGGGGAATGTTTTGAAACCCTTGTCCTTTGAGGATAGATTGGATTTTCAGTGGGTGTTTGGGGCCAGTACAGGAAAAGACAGTCTTTATCCTTGGCATCATGGCATCACTTCCCCAGTGTCTAGAGTCACAAGTCCAAACCCCTCCACTTAGTAGTTTTGTGATGTTAGAGTATTTAATAATGTAATCTTTAAATTTAATAATGTCTTCATTCCTTAGTTGTAAAAATGAGCATATTTCATGTGGTTGTTGGGAGAATTAAATGATACATATACGATAATTTTAGCTCAGTTGGAGAAGGAAATGGCAACCCACTCCAGTATTCTTGGGAAATCCCATGGACAGAGAAACTGGTGGGTCCATGGAGTCACAGAAGTCAACACAAC
Organism: Oryx dammah; assembly: GCF_014754425.2. Taxonomy (NCBI): domain Eukaryota; kingdom Metazoa; phylum Chordata; class Mammalia; order Artiodactyla; family Bovidae; genus Oryx; species Oryx dammah. Next base: position 22,779,754 of record NW_024070199.1, on the reverse strand, counting down.
TTATTAACTAAACCACTACTGCCACCATTTAGCTCAGTGCTGGGCACTCTGGGTTCACTATCATTATGTGAAGTAGGGCTTCTCAGGTGGAGCTAGTGGTAAAAATACACCTGCCAGCACAGGAGACATAAGAAACCTGGGTTTGACCCTTGGGTTGGGAAGATCCCCTGGAGGAGGGCATGGCAACCCGCTCCAGTATTTTTGCTTAGAGAATCCCATGGACAGAGGAGCCTGGTAGGCTACGGTCCATGCGGTTGCAAAGAGCCTGACACAACTGAAGTGGCTTAGCACAGCACATGTGAAGTAGAGGGAGGTAAAGTCTGGGTTATAGAAGATTGCTACAGTTTGTCTCCTCAAGGTTAACTAGTTCATAGGGCATTCATGATAAAGCTTGCAAGTCTCATCACCATATATTGTGATACCGTTGCCTCCAAAGTGATAAAAGATATTAAATTTATTAAAAGCTCCAAGATGGGTTAAATTCATATGGTGTCAAGAGCACATGGAAGCCTGCACGGCAAGAGTGCTCATATGAAATGGTATTTGAAGCCAGGCAAGGGCATAGATTTTTCACTTCATTATGAGAGTACTCTGAGTCCAGGAAAGTCATGACAAGCTAGAGAGCTAGTAATTAACTTATACACTTGCAAGATAGTGATAAGGCTACCTCATTAGAGAAGGGGCTTTGCATCAAGGATATTGAGAGATAACAGGATTAGTTCAGTTCAGTTGCTCAGTCGCATCTGATTCTTTGTGACCCCATGGACTGCAGCAGGCCAGGCTTCCCTGTCCATCACCAACACCTGGAGTTTACTCAAACTCATGTCCATTGAGTCAGTGATAGCATCCAACCATCTCATCTTCTGTCATCTCCTTCTCCTCCTTCCTTCAATCTTTCCCAGCATCAGGATCTTTTCAAATGAGTCAGCTCTTCACATCAGATGGCCAAAGTATTGGAGTTTCAGCTTTATCATCAGTCCTTTCAATGAATATTCAGGACTGATTTCCTTTAGGATGGACTGATTGGATCTCCTTGCAGTCCAAGGGACTCTCAACAGTCTTCTCCAACACCACAATTGAAAAGCATTAATTCTTTGGTGCTCAGCTTTCTTTATGTGAGTCCAACTCTCACATCCATACATGACTACTGGAAAAAACAGCTTTGACTAGACAGACCTTTGTGGGCAAAGTAATGTCTCTGCTTTTTAATATGCTATCTAAGTTGGTCATAAGTTTTCTTCCAAGAAGCTTAATTTCATGGCTGCAATCACCATCTGCAGTGATTTTGGAGTCCAAAAATAAAAGTCTGTCACTGTTTCCATTGTTTCCCCATCTATTTCCCATAAAGTGATGGAACTGGATGCCATGATCTTCGTTTTCTGAATGTTGAGCTTTAAGCCAACTTTTTCACTCTTCTCTTTCACTTTCATCAAGAGGCTCTTTAGTTCCTCTTCACTTTCTGCCATAAGGGTGGTGTCATCTGCATATCTGAGGTTATTGATATTTCTCCCAGCAGTCTTGATTCCAGCTTGTGCTTTATCCAGCCCAGCGTTTCTCATGATGTCCTCTGCATGTTCGTTAAATAATCAGGGTGACAATATACAGCCTTGACCTACTCCTTTTCCTATTTGGAACCAGTCTGTTGTTCCATGTCCAGTTCTAACTGTTGCTTCCTGACCTGCATACAGATTTCTCAAGAGGCAGGTCAGGTGGTCTGGTATGCCCATCTCTTTCAGAATTTTCCACAGTTTATTGTGATCCACCCAGTCAAAGGCTTTGGCATAGTCAATAAAGCAGAAATAGATGTTTTTCTGGAACTCTCTTGCTTTTTCGATGATCAGATGGATGTTGGCAATATGATCTCTGGTTCCTCTGTCTTTTCTAAAAGCAGCTTGAACATCAGGAAGTTCACGGTTCATGTATTGCTGAAGCCTGGCTTGGAGAATTTTGAGCATTACTTTACTAGAATGTGAGATGAGTGCATTTGTGCGGTAGTTTGTGCACTCTTTAGCATTGCCAAAGAATGGTTCGTGACATTGTACAGGAGACAGGGATAAAGAGCATCCCCAGTAAAAAGAAATGCAGAAAAGCAAAATGACTGTCTCAGGAGGGCTTACAAATAACTGTGAAAAGAAAAGTGAAAAGCAAAGAAAAAAAGGAAAGCTGTACCAAACATTTGAATGCCGAGTTCCCAAGAATAGCAAGCAGAGGTAAGAAAGCCTTCCTCAGTGATAACAGGATATGTGTGTTAATTAACCCAATGGGATAATCCTTTTTGACTATTTATCAAATTATTACATTGTACATTTTCAGTATCTTTAAATTCTGCTTGTTAAGTATGCCTTTATTAAGCTGATGATGGGAGTGGAATGGTTGGAGACTGGAAAGACAATAATAGACCAGACTTCTGGAATGTTGCATAAAATCATACATTTCTCCACACTGTTGTTTCACCTGGAGTACCCTTCTTGAGCATTTCTGGCTGAGAAATCCGTGATCATTTTTAAAAGGCTAGTTCAAATACTATGTCTTTCAAGAAGATTTTTCTGCCTATTAGAAGGCATTTCTTCCCTCCAGTGAACTTCTTTTCGGTTTACCTTTGTTTCTCTTAGCAAACATGAGCACACATGCTCGTTTGCCTAGGTCATTCTGAGTTATGCCTGTTATTCCAGTGTAGTTATTAGCAAAGTCCCCTTTCACTCTAAAATATGTTCTGTTTATATGATAAAATATAAGGTCACCCACTTATAACTCCTTTCGCTTCTCTCTTGTGTTCTGGTTAGTGACATATTGCTGTCTGCTGACCTCTATTATAATGTTCATGTGAGCAGGGACTGTATCTACTCATTTGTAATACCAATACAGACTCTAATAATTATTTATTAAGTGGATTTAAATAAGTCTATTGAAAACTCTTGGAGTCTAATCCTTTATCCTTAGACTTTTTTGTGTTCCTAATGTCTCCTGGTATTGCACCTGTACATATGAGGTGCTTGCTAGGTCTGTAAATGTGGTCGGACATTCACAGGACTCTTCTGTTTCTGGAACAACCTGAAGATGATTTGAACACTGACTAGAAGTGTGTCTTCATAAATCTCCTCCCCTCACACCGCTTGCTAACCTGTGCACATGTCTCTCTGACAGTTTGATTTGGGCTTCCGGCCTTAAGAAAAATTTTCTTTGGAGAAATGCAAGCTGTTAAGAGCAGTGGGCAAGTATCTACTTGACCTTTTTGCTTGTGGGTGACTGAAACAGCTCTACTTTGCAGAATTTAACTTTTCTCTAGGACCCGTTAACGTAGTCCCTATTAGGAAATTTAAAATAAAAAATTCATGAAGATAGGCGTTATCTCATTTGATTGCTACATTGATCTAATAGTTTGCTTAACAAAGTATATTGAGTGTTTAGTTTTGTTCAGTTAGTATTGTTTTCTTTGAGGTTTCTAGCTGGGATTTCAACTATTGTTTTATAGCCTTTTATGACTTCAATAACCCTACTTGATTTTTCTCCTCAAAATTTCTAAGTCATAGTAGCAAATGTTAAAGGGAGTAAAAGGCATAAACTTTCTCACATTATTTATTTACAGAGGAGTCATTTAGGTGAATATAAAAACTTCCCAGTGATGAGGGGAGAGTGTAGTTATCTGTGAAATCTTGATTTCTGACTTGGAATCTTTCAGTCCATTTCATAGTGTTAGATATACTTTCCCCTGTGTCTTGTGCTTTGGAGCCTCTGCAGAAACCTTTGCAGCCATGAATGAAGCAGTGAGCTCAGAGCAGCACTTAGGAATCATTGTCACTTGGATAAATCTCTTGACTTCTCTGACACTCAGTCTGTTTCCCTTCAAAGTGAGGATAATAACATACATCTTAGAGCTGTTGAGATTTCAAGGTCCCAATACATGGTAGCCACTTGCATTCTTACCTGGTGAGTTCCAGCTACCTTTTCCAATATCAGAGATTCCGACTTCTGAAAAGGTGTCTCTCTTTCTTGCCCTGCAAACAGAGCACGACGACTGTGGCAGCGGGCAGCACAACTGCGATGAGAATGCCATCTGCACCAACACTGTCCAGGGACACAGCTGCACCTGCAAACCGGGCTACGTCGGCAACGGGACCATCTGCAGAGGTAGGCTGGGTGCTGCAGGGGTGAAGCCGCCCGTGAGCTGGCTCCCTGCCTGGGCTATTGGCGCTCCTGTCACAGGTCCTTTGTGTCCTTCTGGTGATTGACCCCGCCCAGGGTTCCTGTCTCTGATGGGGTCAGCGGGCAAGGGAGCTGTGCAGCAGAGAAGACTAAGAATGCTCTGAGTCTGACTTTGGGCTAAGAAGGAAGAAGGTGTGCTTGTGGGTGGAGCATGGTCCCGTATTTTGATGGCTGTCTCCAGCTTTGCCTGTTGGCTTGTGTTTGTGATGGATGTGCTGGTGGCTGAGGTGAGCGTCTGTTCTCTGAGAGCCCTGCTCAGACAGCAAGAGGACCCCACTCATGGCCACTCTCTAGGTGGGATATGATGCTAAAAGTTTCAGCCCCTCTCTGTGTTTGGAACAATTCAGAGGCCAGTGCTCTGGCTTTTGTCTGCATTCAGGATAAATTCCCCTTACTCCTGCTGTCTAATGGGAACAGTCAGAGTCTGGTCCCTGACTCCACTCAGCTTTTCTCTCTTCTCTCCCTTGAGCTCTCTCTGTACCAGCGCCTTATTCCTCGCTGTTCCTGCACATGCCAGCCACATTCCGATCTGAGGCTGTGTGCTTGGGCTCCCCCACCCCGCCTCCACACTCATCTCCTTCAGGCCTCTACTCAAGTCTCTGCCATCCTCAGAGACTTAATCTGATCATTCTGCCGGAAATAGACCTCTAGAACTTCTCAGTCCCACACCCTCCTTTATTTTTCTTAACTAACCCGGCCTCTCCGAACATTATACATTATCTGTCCCCTCATAAGCTCTGTGAGAGGGACTGCTTGGTCATGTCTCCCTGCTCTGTTCCCATCAACTAGAATGGTACCTGGCACACTGTAAGTGTCAGCGATCACTCACTGACTCAATCAGCCCAAGAGGAAACAGACGTCACACTGAAAAAGAGGCAAGATCTATATATATATATATATATATATATATAAAAACAAAACAGGAAATAACCCTTTGGTATTATTATTCTCCCCATTTTAGAGGTCACACTATTGAGACACAGAAAGGTTAAGTAACTTACTCAAGGACACACAGCACTCTAGCAGTATTCTTCAGCAGAGATGACATACTGATGATGAGAAATAATATACAGTGACTAAGTCACCATATTCATGCATTAGATTAGAGCAGAATCTTATTATATTGATTGTATTCTGTCTCAGTGAGGTTGGGGTGAACAGCCTCATGCATGACTGAGAGGTAAATGGGTGAAAGTTTTTAATGGCAAGTTGACAAAATCAATCTACTTTTAACGTACATCTGAAGGATCTTAGAGAGATTCTTTTGATTCCATTGATTTTACTTCTCGAAATATGTTCCAAGTATATGCTTTTGAGGGAGAAAAAAAAAATGCGTGTACAGGGGTATTTTCGCTACATTATTTGTATTCACTGAAAACCAAAAACAGCCTAAGTGTGTGGCAGTAGTGGAATGATTTAATTTATTTGGAGTATTGTTTCATGGAATAGAATACAGTGGTTTGAAATTCTGAGCGTCTGTATGCACACACGTGTGCATATGCATGTACACATCCATCCTAAAAGACATACTTTCCAGAAAAAAACAAATAAAACCAAGTTATAGGACAGTACATATAGTATCATCACTTGGCAAATGTATTGTTTATAAATATCTATACATATACTTATGTACATGCAGTGACATGGCAACCGTGCAGACTGTCCACCTTATTAACCATGGGGACAGGGGAAAAAGAACATTCACTTATTGCTATGAATTCAGTATTGTTTGTGTCTCCTCTGGTGGGGGTTTATATATGTGATATTTGTGTGTTTTTAAAAAAGTTCCATGAGGTAAAGAAAGAAACTAGTGCTCAGTGTTTAAAAGAAGACTTGAATATATTTCTAAAACAAAATGAGAAAGGAACATAAACACTAATCTAATTCCATGGAATATCAAGCCCCTGCTGGTGGTGCATGTGATCTAAGGCCGTAAATCTGAGGAGCAACGCAGGGAACTGATCTTACTGCATTTTGTTCAGAATGATCTCACCTCATAAAATGATAGTGGTTGCACCAGGTGAGTGAGTTTGTTTGCCAGCCCCTCTCTTGCCATATGAGCTAGGTTGTGGCTTCACCTTTTGTGGAGTTTGAAAGTCCCCACTGCAAAAAATATGAGTTCAAATAATATTCCTGGTGTCCACAGACTGAAAATACATCTTCCCCCCAAAATTATAAATTAGGGCTAATAATTTTCTTAACGTAATTCTCATGGTCAGTCATGTTAACCTCAATAAAATCAGGAGAATCTTGCATTTTGTCAGTGTTGTGTGGGGAGCCATTGCTGCGGAGATGAAAAATTTGACAAAGGACTTGGCAAGGTGGGGTTTAGACCTGATTTCCTTACTGGTGGGTTGTCACTTCTGTATTTTTACATACTACAATTGGGTCAATGTCACCTTCAAAATTTATCCAGTAGTGTTATTGCAAAGAATTATTAAAGGAAGATATATCACTGTTTTAAACTATCAAATGCTATAAAAGTGAAAACAGTATTGTTGGTGGTACAGTGATGAAGGACAAGGAAAAGGCAGTCCATGAGTTGGCTTGAATCTCAGCCTTGTGACTGAGGTACCCAACTGTGTGTCTGTTTCAAGGTGTACATTTTACCGTTGAGTTTTCCACTTGTAACTGAATCATTTCTAGAGGGAGTTGGACCAGGAGAATCAGACAGCTTTAACTAATTCTTTTTTTTCTTTAATGTTTAAAGCTTTCCTAGACATGGTGTTGTTCATGGAATTGGCTACATCTGGGTAGAAATGAACACTGCTAACACTTCTATTAACAAGCAAAACACAGGCAACTGTCTCTTGAACAATGCTAATTAGTGAAAATTCTCTTAGATGGGCTTTCCTGGTGACTAATGCCCATGTAAGGAGTTTTGGTTTGCTTTGTTTTTTGTCACAGAGATGGAAAAATACTCTCCCAGCTTCAACAACAATCATCAAGTGTGCCGAGAGGCACTTCAGGCCCACTCCCTACACATACACTTGGCGCATGAACCTGGCCCACTGACTGCAGGGCTCCCATGTGCCCTGACCGAGGTGCTGTGACTGGGTTGGGCAGGGAAGCTGAGCCAGCTGTCTGCCCTTCCCTTGAGCCCGCTGCCCCAGTCCACAGCCGATGGGCAGCTCAGGGGACTGTAGTCCCTGGATCACTGAGGACTGCGCCTGCACGCCGCCTGCTGGGGGCGGGGGGATGGCGTGGCCATGCTCCCCTGGAAACACCCAGAGCCTGCGAATCCAAGCCTCACCCTCCCCATGTCTATGAGCAGGACCCTGCTGGAGAAACAGAGCGGCACTTGTCCCTGTGCTGAGGGACTGGGGAACAGAGAGCTGAGAACCCATCCTGGAGAGGGAGGAAGAAGTGGGAGTTGTGTTGGGCAGTCCCGACGTGTGGTCCTCTGTCCCACTGAACCTCACTTGGGAAACTTATATGCAGAGATGGAATTATTAAGAACTTGAAGATGGTGACCACAGAACATGAATTCTCAGTCCCTTCTGAATCGGGAGTTCTGTGCAGCTGTGCTGGTTCCATGCTTGTGGAGGAACACCTGTCTATCAGCATTAGTGAGCTTTCCAGGCGGGTCATAGAACCTGAAGCAAAATGGCGCTTGGGACCCAGGATCAGGTGTCCAGGAGCTGGGCTGCTGTGAGAACTCACTCGTTCTGTCTCCTTGCTGCTGCTTTGTGTTGGCTTCATACCCTTATTTGCAGTCTGGCTTCTGGTTTGTTCATGTTGCTGAGAGTCAGATCCTCTATTTTGTAGGTTCAAAACACTGGCTGTATCAGCATACCTGAGATGGTTCATCTCTTGAGGATCAATATATTAATTTTCTATGATAACTGTCAGGGTTTGAGAAGAGCATAAAAATGACACCCTTGTTTTCCCCAGCTGCATTGAGAATCAGTTAGGAGGCAGATGAAGAAATCAAGCCAGTGGAGACCAGAATGTTAATATGAATATTGGTAAAGAAGATGCCAGAGAACACGGCTTATGTATATGACAATAGTATTCATAATACTAGACACCCAAATTAGGCCGATTTATGCAACCAGTCACTATTGAACCAGGGCACCTCATGGAGGATCTCTGCTAAGGCTTCCTATGCAGTTTAGGGCAGGAGCCACAGCCTAGAAAGGGTGTATCCGGTGAGCCTCCTGACTCCTAGAGCAACAGTGAGGCAAGAACTAGGCTGCACATATCCAGTTCCTCTCTCCACACATCAACAGTTGGGGGAAAATGAGAAGAAGGGGCTGGACAGGGCAATGGCACCCCACTTCAGTACTCTTGGCTTGCCTGGAAAATCCCATGGATGGAGGAACCTGGTAGGCTGCAGTCCATGGGGTCACTAAGAGTCAGACTCTAAGTTGCTAAGCGACTTAGCAGCAACAGCAGCAGCAGAGAAGAAGGGGCAAGAGGCCAAGGGGAAATAACTCCTAGGAAATCAGATAAATGGAAAAGAAGCACCTCTCCCCTCCTCCCCCCGAATCCACCAAGAATTTCTATTAAGACGTGGCAAAATGTTTGTGTTTCTAGTTTTACCTTTATTAAATGAAAGATAGGCAGGGAGCCACTTCTCAAAATTCAGAATTGCTTAAGTGAAAAATCAGAGCCATTGGGTTAAGTGGGAATTTTATTGGCTCTTCCTCTTAGTATCTATTCACCTGCCACAACCATCTCCTTGGTGGGAATAGTCTTTCTAGAGTCAGTCCCAAAGCTAGTGTGATACCCTTGCTCAAAAGCCACCAGCATTTCAGGAAACAGGGACTGGTGTCACACTCCTGGTGCCCCCACAATGTCCTCTGTTTTCTGAAGAAGTAGATTAATTAGCCACCCGTTGCTCAGTGTGTATTTTTGAACCATGCAAGGGGCTCTTTAAGTACTATATATTTTACGGCAATGTGGTTTTGTTTTTCCTAGTCTTCTAAGTCCAAGAAGCCCACCTTGGTCTCAGTCTGGGTGAGCACTCCTCTTCTGTGCTCCAAAGAAACCCTTTAAATACTACTGCAGTCTTTATAATCTCCTGCTGCAGTTGCCTGTTGACCCATCTCTTGATTTGGAGGTCATGGCTGTGCATCTCTGTTTAACCAGCATTTAGCACAGAGCTAAGCGTGTTATACTGCTTAAGAGTTTCTTGATGAATAAATACATGAAGATGCCTTTCTGTTGGAACATGCACTTTTTTGTCTAGAAGATTTTACAAGGAAGTGAAAGTCCACCTGGGACACAGAGGTACCTAGCTTCTAGAGCCTTACCCCAAGCTTGAGGAAATCATTGCTCCCACAGGTAGATGTGCAAACTGACTTTAATATTGAGTCTGATTGCTAATGGATGATTGACTTTCAAAGAAAATCTTTGCAATAAGATTCAATTCACTGTAGAAGTTCCTGCAACATAGGTGAATTCTTAAGACACTTCAGAATATCATGGTACTCCAAACTCATTTATTACGAGCATGCTTGCATTGAGGTGCATGTGCAGAGGGGCTGCTTCTAGAAATTTCTGTTTGAGGGGATGCTGGATCAGTTGTACAAGAAAGATACACAGTTGGGAGAAGAAGGCCAGAGAAGTTTTGATATAGACAGAAAGGTTAGTATGACCCCTCATACTAAAGATGTAAATGAAGTCCTGAGTTAATAAATAATAGACGTATCTCACATGTACAAAGATGCTTTCAGAGACTTGAAGGCAACATGAGAGGAAAGGAGAGGGAGCATAAAAGGAGAGCTGTTTTAATAACATATCACTGAAGATAATAAAAATTGGTCAACTGCTAGGCTATGAATCAGAGAAGTGATATTCACAGATCTTGAAGGAAAATAGCAAGGGGCCTAGGAACGCCTTTGGCAAAAGTACTTAGAGTACTCTAGACAGAGTTTTGCAATGTGGTTAACAGAATGAAGAAGAATTCAGTAAGATCTCAGTCCAGAAGTCTGCCTTCAGGTGTGCAGACAAAATTCTGGCAAGAATGGTGCAAGGCAAGATTGAATGATTTTGTGGGATGGCTTGACCCATTTAGACCCAAGGCTATTTGTAAAAACACATTCATATTGATAAATCGATGAGGGTTGTGAGTATATTTCTGAGTTCTTTGGAGTAAAGCCTAAACTCTTCAGCAAGGCACTCAAGACCCTATGACAGCTTGGCTGCCTCTGAATATTCCAAGCCTCATCTCTTAAAATATCATCTTCCCCCATTTCCTCACCAGTCATGCTTATGAGTTAACTAACCTTACTCCTAACAGAACAGCCACATGACCGCATGCTCCTCTCCTCTCCTTGGGATCATTTATTACCCTGGAGTGAATTTGTTCATCCTCTTCTTATTCCGGTTGAAATCCTGTTCATACTTGTTAGGCCAGCTCAAGACCTTGTGCTTCCTGGGTGCTCAGTAATTAGGTAATGATGCAAAATGAGACTTGGCCAGTTCATCTGACACAAATCAACTCTGTTCTTGTAGCTTGATGTATTAATTACTACTAAATCTAGACCACCAGTGAGAAAATCAAAGGAAAATTAAAATTTTAAAGCCTGTGCTTGGGCAATATCTGTTCAATGTTTTAGAAAATCATCAATGGACCTGCTACTTAAGTTCAAAGACATTGTCTGTTGTACATAGAAAATTCATTTATTCTATTTTATGTTTCATTCCTACAGATGCTGAATGCCCCATAAATACTGAATGTCCTGTGAATACTGAATATAATTATACCAGAAATCACTAAATTCTTTAGCCTATTTTGAGAGGCACTAGGCAGCCCAAGTAAGACTGCTGCTGCTGCTTCATTTTTTTTGCATCTATTAATATTTTCATTTATTATTTTTCCATCTATTTCAACAACATTTTTTTTTAATTTGACCTCTTTTTAGACTCATTCACTTATTTACTCTGCAGTTCTAATGTGGGCTATGTTTAGAGCTGGAAGGCATGTCACATGCTGGAGAGCCAAGGTAACAAGGGAAACATGACAGGTTACCAAGCATTTGCCCTTCAGGTTCTGAGAAATTTCTGTTTCCATAGCCACCCGCCCATCCCCGTGTGGCTCGTGCTTTTGGAAGAGCCATTGCCTTTGCATACTGTGTCCTGGCTTTACGTGAGCAATGGAAAATGTTCAGGAGACTCAGATTAGTATTCCACTGTGTGGCCCCAAACAGCATGGAATCCTTTTCTTTGCTGCTCATTTATCACTTTGTTTCATAAAAATGGAGTTGTTGTTTTTTTTTCTTTGTTTGTTTTTACTCTGAGTGCATGTTGGAGGTTTAGAGTGTCTCCCTCCCTACAGTTTCAGATCAGTAGAAAGTAGATGTAGGTCAGCAAGAGAATCAGAGTGTGGCCTGTATCTCGGGCTTTCTGGGGTCATCAGGCCCCATTTCAGGGTCACCCTCTCCCACATGGTCAGTTGTAGGGGGAGGAGCTGGAAGAGAGGATGCAGAGTCCTGATGCACAGAGGTGGGCAGTCCTGGGGATCTTACTGTGCCTCCGTGTAGCAGACCTGAGGAAAAGGTGACTTGCATTGTGCTGGGGGCATGGTCTTAGGGGCACACATGATCCAGTCTTCATCACATTTGCCAAACAGACACTTCTCATAAGGGAAAAAAGCTATTACTTGGGTATGGAAATGCAAAAACTGAAAACAATCATTCTACTGCCATTCCTTCCTGAGGGCTGGAGAAGAAAGCATGACAAAGACTCTCTCACCTCCACTGTTCCACCTCCAGAAATGCTAACCTATTTTAGATGCATTAATATGATCGCTAATAAAAGTAGATTGATAATAACAGTTGCATGAGTATTGTGGTATCAGTACTGCAGTGTTAAGCAGCACTAAGATAACTTCAGCCTTATTTGTAAACTCACTGTCATGAAAATCCTCACCAAGGACTAACTTTAGATCTGTATGTATGTATTACAGTCCTTAAAGGGGGCAGGAAGAATGCTTTATAATACTGATTTAATTCTAAAAGAGAGGGAAAAGTCTTTAGGCCCATGGATGTATTATTATGCTTAAAATTTCGATAATACTTCCTATAAAAGATGAGACTGGAGCTTGAAAATAGAACTGATTGTATAGTTTAAGCTATCAAGAGGCATTATGTTCATCAGCTTGATAAAGAAAGGCAGAAAGACACAGAAGCTCTATCACTGTCTTGAAATGAGCAGTGGTGCATTAAGAAGACAGGTACAAAAGGGAAGTTTGTGTGGTACAAGGTGCAAAATACTGGTTGTGTTATTTTGACTTAACAAGGAAGACCTTGATGTAGTCTTTTCATAGCCTCTCCCTTAAAGTGCATTTTTTCCTGGGCAAAATAGAGTCTCTTGGATGCACTTAGAGCACTTTCTATCACTTACCAAAGTCAGTGCTTACCTTTTAAAGTTTGCAGTCCAGTAGACATAACCACATCCCTAGGGCCTTAAGGGATACACGTTAAACCAGCCTGTATCTCAGAGGGCGTAGAAATCTGACATTTAGACAAGTGTTGATTCTTTTGAGTGCATTTTGAGGTTGCACTTTCATGAGTTACATAGATGTTTCTTATCCATAATTGTCACATCCAAAATGACTCATGAGATTAGCAGAGACATATAAATATATATCACTTGATTTTATTTTAAAACAGGCTACTGAACATTGACTTTCTGGTGCAAAATCAAGATAAGACTGTCTTTCTTTCCTAAGGAACAATTCTCAATGGACCAGGAGACTTCCTTTAGGCAACATTATGGAAAGATGCCACAGTTGATCTATAGGTTCTCTCTTCAGTGATGATCTGTTTAGGGGAGCAATTATTTCCAAAATATCTAAAATATTTCACAACTGGTACTTTTATAGATGGCATCAGCTATACTTGGCATACCCATCTCAGCTCAGAATATACACAAAGGGCATTTACCTTTTGTAGAACTGAACAAGTCTAGTACCTGGATGGATGCCATATTTTAAGGCAAGATTAGTATGCTTAGATCTGATTCTTCTTAATGACTATTGCATTATGAAAGCTAAGCAGTCAGGAGCCTAGAACACGTTCTGATGCTTGGTCTGCTTGGCCCAGAAACTTCTTAATGTTACTTTAGAGGCTTATATTGATTCAGATCTTTAAAAAAAAAAAATATATATATATATATATTTTATTGAAGTATAGTTGACTTACAGTGTTTTAGATATAGCAAAGTGATTCAGTTATAATATACACATATATTATTTTCCATTATAGGTTATTACAAGTTATTGACTGTAGTTCCCTGTGCTATATAGCAAACCTTTGTTGCTTGTTGCATATCTATGTTTTAGTTAGAAATATCACATTCTATTCATACTAAGTCAAACAAATAGAATAAAAATGTCATAAATTTTTAGATAGGCAAAAATTCATAAGTTTTCTAAAATATGTATTATATATATTGTTTATATTTATGCATATAAAAGCTTTTCTACTATGCTTCATAAAAGCTTGAGAAAGAACATCAGAAAAAAAAAGAATAGATGGAGAAGTTGGAAAGCAAATTAAATGAAATGGGAGCATTGAATATGAAGTAGAAAAAGTGAAGCAAACTAGATAAAACTAAAAGATCATTATATAGTCCAATTGTTTTTAAACATGACTGCTCATTAGAAACATCTGGAGCTCTGGAGGAAAAAAAAGCAATACCTGGGCATTTGTATTCTTCAAAATATTTCAAGATAGTTCTGATATGTATCTGGATTTTAAAAAGTGAAAATCACAGGTTTTTCTATTAAATCATAGTTTTGGTGATATAGCCTTCTATTATTTTCTTGTTGACGAATCATGATCAGTTCAGTTCATTCATTCAGTCATGTCCGACTGTTTGCAACCCCATGGACTGCAGCACGCCTGGTTTCCCTGTGCATCACCAACTCCCGGAGCTTACTCAAACTCATATCCATTGAGTCTGTGATGCCTTCCAACCATCTCATCCTCTGTCATCCCCTTCTCCTCCCACCTTCAATCTTTCCTAGCATTGAGGTCTTTTCCAACGAGCCAGTTCTTCGCATTAGGTGGCCAAAGTATTGGAGTTTCAACTTAAGCATCAGTCCTTCCAATGAATATTCAGGACTGATTTCCTTTATGATGGACTGGTTTGATCTCCTTGCTGTCCAAGGGACTCTCAAGAGTCTTCTCCAATACTACAGTTCAAAAGCATCAATCATGAAACAATGATATTAAGTAATAGCTACATAATCACAGTTGTGAAAGATGTTAATTAGTTTTCAAAATCAATAGCCAGATAAAAAAATAAAAGATACTTAGAATTGCAGGCCTTAATTGGAACATAATTAACTTAAAAATAAAAGATAATTATATACAATTTGGGAGGTCAAGCAGAGTGCTGTGGGAAATGGAAGTGCGTATTCACCTGTTTTCATCCACCCAGCCAGTCTATGTCTTTTGGTTGGTTCATTTAATCCTTTCCATTTAAGGTAAATATTGATATGTATGATCCTGTTAACATTTTCTTAATTGTTTGGGTTTATTTTCTGTAGGTCTTTTCTTCTCTTGTTTTTCCTTCCTAGAGAAGATCCTTTAGCATTTGTTTTAAAGCTGGTTTGGTGGTACTGAATTGTCTCAGCTTCTGATTGTTTGGAAAAGTTTTGATTTCTTCATCAGATCTGAAGGAGAGTCTTTCTGGGCAGAGTATTCTTGGTTGTAGGTCCTTCCCTTTCATCACTTGAAATATATCATGCCATTGCCTTCTGGCTTGTAGAGATTCTTTTGAGAAATCAGCTGATAAACTGATGGGAACTCCCTTATATGTTATTTGTCATTTTCCCCTTGTTGTTTTTTTAATATTTTATCTTTGTCTTTAATTTTTGCCAGCTTAATTACTATGTGTCTTAGTTGGGTTTTATCCTGCCTGGGACTCTCTCTGCTTCCTGGACTTCACTGACTATTTCCTTTCCCATGTTCAAAAAGTTTTCAGCTATTATCTCTTCAAATATTTTCTCAGATCCTTTCTCTCTTTCTTCCTCTTATGGGACTCCTACAATGCAAATGTTGGTGCATTTAAAGTTGTCTCAGAGGTCTGTTAGGCTGTCTTCATTTCTCTTCATTCTTTTTTCTATATTCTATGACAGTGATTTCCATGATTCTGTCCTCCAGTTCATTTATCCGTTTCTCTGCCTCAGTTATTCTGCTATCAATTCCTTCTAGTGTATTATTCATCTCTGTTTGTACTTTGGTTCGTGTAGGTCTTTGGTAAACATTTCTTGCATCTTCTGCAAGAAGATGTTTTACCCGGGATCCTGGATCATCTTCACTATCATTATTCTGAATTCTTTTTCTGGAAGATTGCCTGTCTCCACTTCATTTAGTTGTTTTTCTGTGGTTTTGTCTTGTCCTTTCAGCTGAGACATAACTTTCTGCTTTTTCATTGTGATTAACTTTCTGTAATATGGTTTTTGTTTTAGCTGCTGTGGGACTGTGCTTCTTCTGTCTGCCCTATGATAGATGAGGCTAAGAGGCTTGTGTAAGCTTCCTGATGGGTGGGACTGGTGGTGGAAAAAACTGGATTTTGCTCTGGTGGGTAGGGTCTTCCTCCAAAAAGCTTTAATCCAATTACCTGCTGATCTGTGGGGTTACACTTCCTCCCTGTTAATTGTTAGGCCTGAAGTGATCCAGCCCTGGGGTCTGTGGGCTCTAGGATAGGGTTGATGGCAACCTCCAAGAGTGTTCATGCCAAGGTGGACCTTCCAGGCCTGCTGCTGCCAGTGCCACCATCCCTGAGGTGAGCCCCTGCCCACCCACATCTCTGCAGAAGGCCCTCCAGCCCTAGCAGGTGGTTTCGATTTGGTCTCCTGTGGCATCACTGCTCCTTTCCTCTGGCTCTTGGTGAGCATAAAATTTTGTTTGTGCCCTCCAAGACTGGAGTTTCTGTTCCCCCAGTGCTGTGGAAGTCTTGTAACCAAATCCCACTGGCCTTCAATCTGCCAGATTCCCTGGGGATTCCTGGTCCTTTTGTCAGATTCAGGCAGGGAAGCCTGATGTGAGGTTCAGAACCTTCACAACAGGAGGGAACCTTAGCAAGTGGGAGCACTTCTGTGGTGTCATTGTTCTCCAGTCTGTGGGTCGCCTACACTGCCAGTATGGGACTTGATTTTATCGAGATTGTGCCCTCCGCCCATCTTGCTGCAGCATCTTTGTCTTTGGACAGAGGGTATCTTTTCTTGGTGGGTTCCAGTGTCCTCCTGTTGATGGTTCAACAGCTAGTTGTAATTTTGGTGCTCTCACAGGAGGATATGAGCACACATCTGTCTACTCTACCATCTTGAGCTGGAAGCCAATTCAGATCTTTATTAAGACAAAGGATGAATTGAAAAACATTTACAAAGAATGTGCAAATGTCAGCAGAGTTTGGTGGTAGTGGTCACTGTGATTCTTCTTCAACAGGATTTTTGTGGGATGCTAAACTCATACTGACCAGTAGAACGTGATGAGGTTCTCTCTTGCCTGCTTTCATATTTCTGTCTCACCCTATTTCCAACCCAAGGATGCATTTTTTCATTTCAACCTCATGCATGCCACTCTTTGTTTTCTAGAATAAAGTTAGATACGTTCCTGACAGAGTAGTTCAGCTCTGTTGACAACTACTCAGAAACTTAGTCCCTAAAATACAGCTATCTTCCAACTCAACCAAACTGAGTTTGGTATCTCTTTCTTCTGTTTCTCTTTCCCAATCTTCTCATTTATACATTGTTATTGTTGTTCGGTGGCTAAGTTGTATCCGACTCTTTGTGACTCCATGAATTGAATTTATATATAGATGTTTATTTTCCAGGACATCTGTATTATACCTTGTTCTGTGATAATGAACCAAACAATCTCTTGTTACTCGTTTCCTTATTTGCTAATAGATATAATGACATTTTCAAATTTTTCTCACCCTTAGCTCCTAAATTTTAGGGAAAACTGGCAGGTAGTAGGGCTGACATGTGAAACTGCTTGTATGAGGTTAGAACACAGTGGTAGCCTCTATCAGAGACAAGCTTGAGAATTTCAGTAGTTTCAAAATAGTAAGTTCTTATTTATCACACTTCATGGGAAATAGATGGGGAAACAGTGGAAACAGTATCAGACTTTATTTTGAGGGGCTCCAAAATCACTGCAGGTGGTGACTGCAGCCATGAAATTAAAAGACACTTACTCCTTGGAAGAAAAGTTATGACCAACCTAGATAGCATATTCAAAAGCAGAGACATTACTTTGCCGACTAAGGTCCGTCTAGTCAAGGCTATGGTTTTTCCAATAGTCATGTATGGATGTGAGAGTTGGACTGTGAAGAAGGCTGAGCACCAAAGAATTGATGCTTTTGAACTGTGGTGTTGGAGAAGACTCTTGAGAGTCCCTTGGACTGCAAGGAGATCTAACCAGTCCATTCTAAAGGAGATCAGCCCTGGGATTTCTTTGGAAGAAATGATGCTAAATCTGAAACTCCAGTACTTTGGCCACCTCATGCGAAGAATTGACTCATTGGAAAAGACTCTGATGCTGGGAGGGATTGGGGGCAGGAGGAGAAGAGGATGACCGAGGATGAGATGGCTGGATGGCTGACTCGATGGACATGAATCTGAGTGAACTCCAGGAGTTGGTGATGGACAGGGAGGCCTGGCGTGCTGCAATTCATGGGGTCGCAAAGAGTCGGACATGACTGAGCAACTGAACTGAACTGAAGAGGTGATGGTGAGTGGAGGCCATGCTCCACACAGCAATACAGGGACCCACTCACCTTCCCTCTTGTAGCTGTGGCCTCTTCTGGGTTCTCAGAATTCTCACCATTCCATCAACAGATGGGGAAAGAGAATTAGGTCCTATCTGGGTGGTTTGCATGGGCCAGATCTAAATGTGGTGCATACTTCTTTGCTCACATAACCTTGAGCAGAATTACCTTGGTGGCCACCCTTAACAATAGAGCAGAATGTTTGTGAGCTTGGGAAGGAGAGGAAGGCCACAGCTCTTAGCGAACACTCACAGTCTCTGCTATATTATTGCTGTAAATACAATTCTAAGTGAATAAAAATGACTACATTATTATTGGTAGAAAATAAACTTCCATATGTAATACTAAAATAGATTCTGGCTGATGCACTGTGAAGATCATTTGTAGGCTTTCAAGTAAGAAAGACTGGGAGTAGCCAGGGTTTAAAATGGTCTCCAGTTGAATGCACTTATTCTTTCCAGCCATGTCATCACCACTTCTTTCTGGCTTCAGTCAAATTAAAGAGGGTTCACTTTTTATCTAAGCTTCAGATCCAGCCTGTTACAAGAAAAATTGAGAAACTCCTTTATGGGTCACTTGAAAGTAATGCAAAAAACTCAGACTCACTAAACATCTCTTGAATAGAAGTGCCAGTGACATAGTAAAGTAAGTCTCCACCTGAGCCCCTGGGTCTCATAATTCTGTTACTTAAATAATTGACTTCTGCTTGTTAATACAACTCTCTTCCTATTGTTTGTGATCATTCTTCCCAAATCATTGACTTTTTCATTTTTAAACTTATAATACATAAATCATGTGTTGATTCTTTGGACTGTGTCCTTCTATCATCTTACTTACTTAGGGAAATACTGTTTTTAATGTGCCATATTCTGTAGCAGACACTGGGCAAAATTTCAACTATTTACTCAAATATAACTTAACTATACTTTTAAGTTGGGTTAGGAATAATGTTAGACAGAGTTTAAGTAGAATACTAAAATTTCATAAAGTGGGTATTTTGCTTAAGTGACTATATAAATATAGGAGGAATTCTAGGTATTCTCTGGAAACATAGGCTTATTTTTGGAGATGTGACAAGATGAGGTTGGAAAATGGTTTGAACTTAGCCTCCTAGAGCCTTTAAAGCAAGGAAATGGCTTTTGACATCTAGATGGAAAACTCTGTTTTGGACATTAGTATATTCATTTATAGTATCTCTCTAAAGACTATAGAATTTCCTAAAAGGTGACTTGCTTTATGTTTAACAAAACAAAGTAAAACATACGCATGCCATACACAAATATATGGTTTGAAATTAGTAGAAGACATAAAAGCTCTAGGATAGCAATGCCCAGTTGAAATATAATGTAAAGCACATGTTGATTTAAATTTTTCTAGAAATTATATTAACAAAGGAAAGGAGAAATAGGTTTCACATCTCTCAATCCAGACATTTCAAGTGCTCTACAGATAGCTGTGCCTACTGACTACCACAGCAGCTATAAAACGTTCAGGATACATTTCCATTAATAAGAAAATGGCACATTCTTTAATCTGTACCCCTAAGCGCACAGAGGAGATGTCTAGAGAGGCAGCATGGCACCCCAAAAAGAAGAAATGGGCTTTCCATCATTTTCTTTGTTATGTTGAGCAGCCGGGCCTGGCTTTCCGTTGAATGCAAAACTGTAGTGTTTATTAAGCAGACAGATAGCTGGAATCCATATACCAGGGGCTGGAAATATCTAATTCCTTCTACAGTATAACATTTCCTGTCTCAGGATGAAATTTCCCCATGAAGTCACAAATTGAATAGAAATGAGTAGCATTCATCAAAGATCAAATTATACTAAGATAAGAGAGAGTATAAGGGAAAACAACAAGTCTAGAGCATTTACTTTTGTTGCATTTCAAGATCAATTTCACATTAAAAACAATTCGTAAGACAGTAGACATATGCTTTTCGTAATGACCTGCTTACCATGATGATGCTTATCAACTTTAAATAGTGACATGCTCTGCAGCCTCTTGTGACAGCCATTAGCCAGAGGAGAGCCATGCATTCTAAAGAACAGGGAAACAGGGCAATTTGTGGATAATTTTTTGACATGTTTGTCCATGCCACTTATCCATGGACTCCTACTTGAATGCTGAATTTACAAAGAAAAAAAAAAAAACTCATTATTTTAGACCCAGATAATTTAGAAAATGAAATAACTTTATTGAAATTGAATTAGCCAGAGGCAGCCCCAAACACTGTAAATACAAGGACTTTTGAATCTGGCACTCTTAATATCAAATCTTGACAGTGACGCATCCTGTGGGATGTAGGGCATTGTCTCTTTGCTTTCTGCAGTTGCTTGCTCGCCTAATGAATGTGGAGGAAATGACATCAACTTCATAGTGGATATTACCACCTCTGTCTTTTCCAGTTCGATTGCTTTCCAGTCCACCCAGGACACATCCGGATTCAGTGATTATCCACGGTTTACCTGCAGGCTGGATGACAGAGTGATGAAGGGCATGGTTTCTGGAGCTAGACTTCTGTTTGCTTAGAAGTCTGGCCCTTATGCTTAAGTCAGCTGTGCATCTTGGGTTAGTGACTTAACCAATGTGTGCCTCACTTTAAGAACTGGTCATAATAGTTGTATCTACTTCCATGTGTTGTTTTCAAGACTAAGTGAGCTATCAGTGTTTAGGGTACTGCGTTGAGTGTAGTGGGTACTGTTGAGTATCTGTCTCCCGTGTGACTGTGCTGAAGATCCCCCCCATGCGTCCCAGTGACTTTAAGGATGGAATTTACACTTCTTTTAAGGATGGAATTCACACGCCTTAGCCGGGTACAGTGGCCTTTCCTGATCCACTGGCTATCTACCTGTTTAGTCTTATTTCTTGCCACTTCCTCTCAAATAAAACCTGCCCTGCTTTAGTCACACTGCCTACAGTGTTCCAAATCTCCCTTGCTGTGGAATAGTTCAGCAGTTATAAGTGCATGGATTGTTGAGATCAGTCTGCTGGTTCAATACTGGTTTCTAGCACTTAGCAGTTCTGACCTGAAGGCTAAATAAAGTGCTTATACATAGTGTGTTCTTAGTTGTTACATCCTCACTTTGAATGAAATGTCTGCTTTCATTTTTATTTGGTGCTTACTTGTCCTTCAAAATGCAATTGAAGTTCTACCTTTTTCAAACCATCTACCTTCACCTCTCCTCGGTGTTCCTGCCTATCATTCTCTTGGCATCCATCACACCATAGTGTAACTGCTAATTTACTTAATTGGTCTCCCTTAATGGCCTGGGAAGACAGACAGGATGTCCTTTTCATCTTTGTGTCCATAAAGTTTAGCAGATAAGGGTTATTTAATAAATATCTGTTGAGGAAAATAAGCAATAAAATAGTTGTGTGGATTAAGTGAAATAACACCTGTTGACCATTTGGCACATAGTTCCTTTCCTCTAAAATTTACTTTTAGGTAGCCATGTCATGTGGGAAAAGGGTTTTGTGCTTTACTGAGAAAGTCAATAAATCAGGATCCTGCTCACAGTAAAATATTTGACCTTTGATCTCTGTTTGGTTGTGTCTTTTCTCATTAATAGTGACTAAAATGGTTTGGTGGTTGGGTCCACCAGATTCAGGTTATTCCATATCATGTAAAGTATGTTTGCTTTTTACACAGTGAATGTTGAAGCAATAAAAATATAATACCTGAAGAAAAGCATGGCTATGTACCCAGAATCCCACCCTTTTGACAGCTAGCATTTATTGAGCACCTATGAGCCAGGCATGGTGTTAAGAGCTTTACAACAGATATCTCATTTATTTCCCAATTTTTTTGATTTGAAATATTTTTTTATTTTGTATACACATATGTTTCAAAGAGCTGAACCCTGCTCACAATTCATATACTGGACGTGAGACACAGCATACAGAGCTCACCCGTCACAGGGAGATGGTGGGGCCCAGGACCTGGTGGAATGCCTGGGCTGCACCGAGTCTAGACAGCAGGTACAGAGATGGTGAGGAGTCACCAGGCAGGCCCTCCTGCTCAACAGTCTAAGGCTAGGTCCCAGGTCACCTCCTGGAATGGAGAGGTTCAGGGTTGAAAGGCTGACCCTGTTACCTGGTGAGCGTAACCTAAAACAACTCTTCTCCCGCTACATACCTCACCCCAGCTGTGTCCCTTATGGATGGGGCTTTTTAGGCCATAGAATCCCTTCTTATAGTTCTCTGTGAAGAAGGCAGAATCATTGTCCCCATAACAGACACGAGGAAACTGAGGCTTTAGAAAGGATGAGGGAATTAACTACGTAATCTAGGGCAGGGATTCCCTGGTCAGTTCAGTTCAGTTGCTCAGTTGTGTCCGACTCTTTGTGGTCCCATGGACTGCAACACGCCAGGCTTCCTGGGTGGCTCACATGGTTAAGAATCCACCTACAAGGCAGGAGACCCAGGTTCAATTGCTGGGTTGGAAGATCGCCTGGAAAAGGGAATGGCTACCCACTCGTGTTCTTGCCTGGAGAAACCCCATGGACAGAGGGGCCTGGTGGGCTATAGCCCTTGGGGTCGCAAAGCAACTGAGCAAATAACACACACACACACACACACACACACACGGATAAAGGTTAGATAAGCAGAAGAGTGTTTTTATCATGTGTGTGTGTTATACACACACACAGAAACAGGGATAAAGGTTAGATAAGCAGAAGAGTGTTTTTATCATGTGTGTGTGTTAATACCAAGATGTTATGTGGATACAAGTTTAGAGAATGCCAAGACTTATCCTGGAACATGGTCATGAGGGAATAATAGGCTTTTCTTGAGAAAACTGTAAGGGAAGGAAACTGCTGGGACATGACCAAGGACCTGATTCTTGATGAGGACCTGATTCTTGATCTGTCTGGTGGAGGAAGCATTCTCTGAAGAGAAAGGGGATTTAGGGAAATATGTTGACTACCGGCTGACGTCCCGTAGCCAAAGCCTTTGGGACAAAACAGAGCAGGAGCTGGAAGGAGAAAGGGAGCAGTAGGTCTGATATTGAGTTTGAATTAAGGGTTCTATTTGAGGTGACAGAGGTCAGAGGCATGAGGAGCCTGACCAGGTAAGTCTCATATTCCGGTGATGGTTCCTGAGGTGAAGTCAGAGGAATGACGGAACTTGTATCACAGACAGCTGAGGGAAAAGGAGGCTGGGCAGAGTAGAGAACTAGATATCAGTTAATTTTACCACTTAGCATTCTTTCACCATGTTGGTAGCCATCTCTTAGTTCCCCTCTAGGAGCCACCTCTCTGTGCTTACGGTCTGTACAGCCCTAGTGTTGAAACCCATAACCCTTCTCTGACACAATAATTGAAGTGTGTTTTCCTGGCCACAAAAATTGGTTCA
This sequence comes from Oryx dammah, assembly GCF_014754425.2. Classification (NCBI taxonomy): domain Eukaryota; kingdom Metazoa; phylum Chordata; class Mammalia; order Artiodactyla; family Bovidae; genus Oryx; species Oryx dammah. Next base: position 22,756,459 of record NW_024070199.1, on the reverse strand, counting down.
GGCTTGACATGTTACCCAAGGAGATCTGGTTAGTTCTCTCCCCACTGCCCCACCCTGGTTACATTCAACTGACTTTTCTATTGTGGAAGAGAATCTGGAAGAATATGACCAGGAACATTTATGGCCATTTTGACACAACAGGGGAGAAGCTGTCTGAGAATGACTCCAACACACAAAACTGAGTGAAGATTGAACCAGGTCCTAATGATATTGTTGTAACTTGTGTATTCAGTCATGCCTGAAGTGGGTCCATCCCTGCTGCTGCTGCTGCTGCTACTGCTGCTAAGTCGCTTCAGTTGTGTCTGACTCCGTGAGACCCCATAGACAGCAGCCCACCAGGCTTCCCTGTCCCCTAGGGTTGCTTGACTCTCTTGATCTGGGTTTTCTGTCATTTTCTAAGGAAGCACTGGCTGTTGGTAGGGTAAGTCAACTGCTCTGTGAAGGAAAGCAGTAAAAGTCCTTAACATTCCAGTGGGGAGAAGCTTTGTATTTCTATGAGTATAACATATATTTGGAATAAAGGTGATGTGACTTAGGGTGGTCAAGGTTCTTACTGTTAAGCTAAAAGAAGCAGTGATTTAGATAGACAAAAAATTAGCAGTTTTGGCTGCGGACTTGTACTGTATGTTTTTCTTTCCTCTTTCATGGCCAAATTATGATCAGTCTCACTATTCTTACATGAAGATTTTTTTCTTCTTTTCTAAAACAGTTATTTATTGTATAACTGCCTATGTGGGGCTTTGTGGATGCTTTTCTTCTCTTCACTCTTTTCTGGAGCCTTTTAGTTCAGGTCAGTAAAACAGACATCAGTTTGCATCGTTCATACCATCCTTAAAACCCACAGGGTTCCTCCTTCGTTCCTGGCTGTTGTAGTTAAAAATGTCATTTCCCTCTTCTTTAGAATGGTGCTGCTTTGATTCTTTATCAGATTCCAGCTGGATTTGAGGGACTGTAGCCTAATCACCCAGGTTGGTAGAAGATGGTTTTCAGATTTTTTTTTTCTCTGGCTGAGAATTGAAATATAAATAAACTCGGAAGAGTTCCCCTCTGGGGAATATTAAGTCAATGACTCTAATTCAGATGATTCTGTTAAGTTGTATTATCTTGAGCAAAGCACTCTATTGCTTGACATTTTAGATGATAAATATTGGGGAAAGGAGTAAAAAGAGTAAGTCCCACTTTCTCTTACATCATCATACACACAGAAATGATACTCTTTGATAGGCATATTGGTATAAATAGATGAGGCTGCTCAATGCTGAGTATCACGTTGCTGGGCAGAGGGTATCGATCTTAGCACACCTTACCCTGTTCCTAATGCTCTGATTGGAAAGCCTTTGAATTTGCAAACTGTAAGGACTGGATTTGGGTCCTAACTCAGCCACTCAACCCGATTATATTCTTATAGCATTCTCCTTTCCTTTTAAAAAAAATTTTAAAACTGTACTATAGTTTAAACTGTACTATAGTTTATTTACAGTGTGTATTTCAGATGTACAGTAGAGTAGATGTATAAATATATGTATATATGTATATGTATAAATATATGTATATACTATATATTAGTATACATACATACATATATATACAGGTACATACATATATATACACAAATAGAAAGAGTATATATATATATATACTCTTTTTTTACATTCTCTTACACTATAAGTTATTATCGTATAGTTCTCTGTGCCAAACAGTAGGTCCTTGTTGATTATTTTATATATATTTTTAATCTAAAACTCCTAATTTGTCCCTTTCCCTTTTAGTAACAATAGTTTATTTTCTGTGTCTGTGAGTCTACTTCTGCTTTTTAAGTCAATTTATTTGTATCATTTTCATAGATTCCACATGTAAACAGTATCATGATATTTGTCTTTCTCTGCCTGACTTACTTTACTTGGTACGATCGTCTCTAGATTCATGCAAATAACATCGTTTCATTCTTTTTGTGGCTGAGTAATATTTTGTTTTGGTCCCCGGTTCTAGATCCTTAAATGAGGAATCTGAGGTCTAGTCCAAATGTAAATGTCTGTATGCCAGGAGCATTTTCAGGTCTGATGAACAGAGGTTTCTGAGGTTCACTGAGGCTTTAAGCATGAAAGCATAAACCTGAAGCTCATGACTTACTGTTTAATTACTGCTAGTCATCCTTGTTTTGTGCTGGCCTTAGCCTATCAATAATAAATATTGTGGTTTGCCTTTAAGATGCCAAAGATCTTAATTTATTATACCTTATTTTTCTTCTGCTTGATGTAGTCTTTAGAGAGATACTGTAAATGAACATTGTCTTATTTTTCTTGGTTTGATTACAGGTTGCCCTTCAGCAATTACCTGTAGGAAACTGAAAAAAATAAGGTTTGTTTACTTATAAGATCTAGAAATTACACACCTGGGGCAGCGCAGTGAGTTCACTGGGGGTTGAGCCCAGAGGCAAGATGAAGCTTAGGGTTCTGCATTTATTGGGGTCAAGGGTGGAGGCTTAGGGTTTTGTGGGCTCAATCTCTATTAATAGGACATACTTAAGATGTAAGAGTGGGGATTTAGAGCATATAAAGAGGAGAAAAAGTAATCAAAATGATTAAATATTGAAATCAATCAAGGTCTCTAAAACAACTGTGTCCCAGCTCTTTCTCTAGTTGTGAGGGTGGAAGTGTGTTTGTGATAACCATCTTTGAAGGGAATACCTCTTTGAAATGAATGCCTTGGTAACCAAAGTTTTAATCAGGCACTTGTATTACAAAAAAGAAACAGCAACCAGAAAGCTATCAGGGCTTATATATACCCCAATACCTTTTAAAAAAAATCAGACCTCCAGTACTTGAGATACCTGTATGGGGCTTCCCTGGTGGCTCAGACAGTAAAGAATCTGCCTGCAGTGTGAAAGACCTGGGTTTTTGATCCCTGGGTTGGGAGGATCCCCTGGAGAAGGAAAAGGCTACCCACTCCAGTAGAGAGGGTCAGGATCTGGGTTAAATACTCAGAGATTATTCATAGCCTTTCTGAACTAAAAAGAAGAATTGAGATAATTTATTCCCCAAACACAAAAGCAGTCTCCTAAAGACATCAGAGTACATTTACATAGAGCATCGTCCAGATGCCCAACTGAGGATGCTCAGAGCCATGTCCTAGTTGTTCTTTGTCAGCATAGAAGGAAAGCAGAAATACATAATCCATGCATTATTAACCAGTGTACTCCTCCTTAGCCAAGTCTTTAGCATATAAAAGAAGTGACATTTCAGTATCAATATCCTGTTAGCATCCAATAAGAGCAGGAACTGACCACTTTGATTGGACAGGACAGCATTAGATCCACCAGGTATGGATAGTTGGGGTCAAATGATCCCATAAGGAATATGAAGAGTCTACAGGTGCCCCTCACCTCCCCCACCCCCACCCAGGGTGCAAGAGAATCAATAACTCATAGTCTTAGCCAAGGCAAATTTTTGGCAATGGTATGAGCAAGTGCTATGATCTGAATGTGTGTGTCCCCATCAAGTTCACATGTTGAATTGTTAAACTCCAAGGTATTAGGAGGTGGGGTCTTTGAAGGGTTCTCAAGTCACAAGGGTGGAAGTCTCATGAATGGGATTGTGAAGTCACTCAGTTGTGCCGGACTCCTTGGGACCCCATGGATGGTAGCCTGCCAGGCTTCTCCATCCATGGGATTCTCCAGGCAAGAATACTGAAGTGGGTTACCATTTCCTTCTCCAGGGGATCTTCCCGACCCAGGGATTAAACCCGGGTCTCCCGCATTGGAGGCAGACACTTTAACCTCTGAGCCACCAGGGAAGCCCATGAATGGGATTAGTGCCTTATAAAAGAGGCTCGAGAGAGCTCTTTAGCCCCTTCCAACATATGAGACAAAGGTTATGAATTAGGAAGAGTGCTGGCACCTTGAGTACTCCCCAGCCCTCAGAGCTATAAGAAATGCATTTCTGTTTATTTCACAAGCCCAGAGGCTGTGACCAAGTTGGCCCTGATACACCCAATTGTCTGACACCAGATAGCATGAGGGGAAGTTCAGTGTTTACTGCAGACACAAAAATAAGGAGTGCAGGCAGCTGATGCTGAAAAACCTGAACTTCTTGATAGGCTTCAGGGAAGGGATTTTAAAGGCAAAATGAGGATTATATCATACAGGATCAGCTCATGCAAAGCTGTCTCCTTGGTTGATGATGAGGTAATAGGATGGTGTCCCGATTTATCATCAGCCTTCAGGTTCTAGCCAATTTGGGGGCTATTTGCTTTTGGTCATCATGCAGTTAGCTTCTTCCATTTAGTGAGGGTTTTAATATCTTTAAAACAGCTCAAAAATGCACATTAGATAATGTTATCTATGTCCTTTAGGGAGGAGCTAGAGATTCTGTGACTCTGCTATATGGCTGCCTTACTGTTTAAATTGCTTCCAGTTCTCCTGGCCCAGCTGCTACTCTCTGCTATTACATGTCCACATTCTTTCAATCAGTAGTTTTTGAGCCAATCTTTTGTGACTCAGGGAAGAATCTGGAGATTAAAGCTTTTATATAAACAAGCCAAGAGGTAGAGGAATGAGAGTGGGGAAAGTCTGTCTCAGGAAGGCCCCATAGGGCCCAGATCAGTTATATAACCTGAGGTTGAGAACCCACATTTCTAATTCTTGTAATCTTTTCATTATTCCATGATACCTTCCTCTGCCTGTTTGTTTCACAGCTATGTTTATATGCTACTGTACATACTATGACGACCGTGATAGGGTGGGAACTATGATTTACACAGCAATTTTACTGTTATTAAAGTTTAAAGTAGTTTTTACTGTTATTTCCCAGATAACCTTGGAGGGAAATATTGTTGTCAACTCTTTTACATATGATGAAACTTTAGTTGAAAGAGGGGGATTAAATAATTCAAGGCCACACAACAAAGGCACTAATGCTCAAAGTCAAATGCAGACTCCTTGAATGCGGAATATACTCTTCTTCCAATGTATTGATCATAAAGTCACCCATGTACTATAATATTCAACTTGTGACATTTTTGATAGCAAAGAGGGAGATATGATTTCACTGGTTTGAGGTAGACTTGTCGTCATCATATGTTAATAATTCATGCCACACTTTTTGATCAATAAGGATCTGTCAGATGTTTACAAGTCAGGGGTGTGATGGTCAAAACAAAACCTTGATCTGAGGTCAGGAATAGATTTCTGTGATGGTTTGAACAAGGTATTTTTATTTATATTATTTAAAAAAATATTATTTACTTTATTTTTTAAATTAATTTTTTTATTGAAGGATAATTGCTCTACAGAACTCTGCTGTTGTCTGTCAAACTATTTATTTATTTTAATTGGAGGATAATTACTTTGCAATATTGTAATGGCCCGTGCCATACATCAACATGAATCAGCCATAGATATTGAAATATAGTTGATTTGTAATAATGTTTCAGGTGTACAGCAAAGTGATTCAGTTTCATATATATGTGCATAGGTGTATGTGTGAGTATGTATTCTTTTTAGATTCTTTTCCCATACATAATGTACAACTTATTTTTAAGTTGACTAATGAGGGTGAGTAGACATTAGTAAAATAAATAAGATCAGAGGTTTGCAGAAGGAGATATTGTGAGGAAAAAGAACAAGACACCCATGTCAAAGAAGCAGTGTGGGCCAGTTGCAAGCAAGCATTCATGTATATGGATCTACTGCTGCGGCTAAGTCACTTCAGTCGTGTCCGACTCTGTGTGACCCCCATAGATGGCAGCCCACTAGGCTCCTCTGTCCCTGGGATTCTCCAGGCAAGAATACTGGCGTGGGTTGCCATTTCCTTCTCCAATTGATGAAAGTGAAAAGTGAAAGTGAAGTTGCTCAGTCGTGCCTGACTCTTAGCGACCCCATGGACTGCAGCCTACCAGGCTCCTCCGCCCATGGGATTTTCCAGGCAAGTGTACTAGAGTGGGGTGCCATTGCCTTCTCCGGTATATGGATCTACTCCTCTCCATGTGCCTGGTCATTCACCTACCAAACTTGCCTAAGAATTGTGGGGCACTGATTCTATGCTGAAGATTTCTTTTCATAGTAATAGGCAATGAAAATAATAAATGTGCCTCTGTGAGGTCAGCATGCGTTTAAATAGAAGAGTAATTATAAGACTAAATGGAACACTCATAATGGTACCTGAAGGAAATGTAATGATGGAAAAATGCCATTTCCTTGCTAGCCAGGAAATTACATTATGGAAATTGTGCCATCAGAATGAGTTAATAGATGTCTTAAAAAAATTCAGTGCCCAACAAACAAACAATATATTATCTTGAGTAAGATTAATGTTAAAGGAACCGTTGCTCAGTTTATGGAAAAGGGCGTTTGTATACAGGGAAAGAGGTGGAAGAAAAGGAAGCTTTGAAATTGGACGGCAGGAGAGCATGCATGTGCCTGAGGGAACTAAAATCCACCGAACTGCCTGGATATTCATCTTTGCCCACCAGCCATTTCAGCAATCCTGGGCCAAACTTGCCTTTGTTGCTAAACTCCTTGTCTGTAAAGGTGGCAGACACGCTGGTGATCATTGATGAAATGACCGACAAGCTGAACTGGGCTCTCTGCTGGGTAAGCTTCATCTTTGCCATTAAATGGAGTTCCCCGTCACTTCTTTTCACAGTACGTTTCACAGCCACTTCTGAAAGAGCCCGGCTGTGCTGAGATGACCACTGGGGAGGCTACAGTGTGGTTGCTTGCAGCTCAGGGATGTCTGAGAGCAGCTGAGCGAGCCCCACAGCCTTCAGACACTCATCAAATTGCTTTCCACAAGCACATCCCTTCACCCTTCTCTGACATGGAAGGGAGCAGAGGAAATGGTCATGATCAGAAATGACAGACACGCTGGATGGGGATGAGCTAACTTACAGGGGGAAATACAGTTTGCAAGTTAAGAACAAAGAGAATAAGAGCCCTGCAGAGTGTCTTGAGGCTTTTAGTGTATCCTAGAGAGAGGATCATTAGCAGTGAGTAGATGGGTCTTGGAAGGATGATTTGGGGTGCCAGTGTCTTCCTCCATTGTGGTTCCCAGGGAGTTGCATTTATCTCACCGGTCCACAGAAGCTGAACTTTTAAATCTGGTAACCTCAGCTCTCTTAAGTCTGTTGATAACCTTCACATAAGCTTCCTGTTTCCCAGGAAAGTAATTGCCTTACTCTTTTCTTGGCTACACAACAGAGAAACTCTCCTTAGAAAACCCGCAGGATATATATTGTAAGGCAAATAGTCTTGTCTGCTTGGATCATCCACCTCAAAGATAACAACTCAACTCAAAGTTTCCTAGCAAAATACTTATTCTGAGCTAGGTTTGGTGGAAGAATTGGAATGTGTTTGGACAAGATTGCATCAAGGCAACATTTGGTACAGGGGTTGTGGAGAGGAAACTCTCGTAGAGCTGGGAGGCTGAAAATGAAGATATGCTGTTAATAGGCAGGCTCTTCATACGTGTGTAGAGTAATTAATCTGTATCTCCCCTTCCCTCCCATTTCCCGAAACACTCTGATTATTGTGTTTCCTGATTGAAGATTATATTCTTTCTACTTTGAAATTTGTTCACAAAAATACACAAGCAAAATACAATTTAAAAGCTATACCCCTTCTTTCTGCAGGTATCTTACGGGCTTGTGCCTGCCTGTCCAAATTCAATATTGATCCTTCTCACCTCCTCTTCTGATGGGGAATTGCACTGTGTTCTGGTTACTTTCCTGCTATTGTGTTTGCTGATGTATCTGCTCAGAATTTTCTCTAGGTTGTAAGTATTGAGGAAATTTTCTTTCCTCTTTAAAGCATCAACTCAAGCCTTACCTTCTCACTGAAGATATTCCCAATTCCCTTAGCATTCAAACATTCTTCCTCTGTGTTCCCACTGTAAGCAATTCTTACAGACATACCAACACTTAGCATACATATCTCATCTCTTTACAGAGCCGTCTCCCCTGCTAGCCTGTGATTCCCTCAAAAGCAGAACTAATATCTTGTTCATCTTCATTGCCTGGCAGAATGCTTGGTACATAAAAAACCCTCTATATTACCAATTCATGTTTATGACATTTATTTCAAGGTTTCTTTACTTCATATCTTTATGATAGGTACTTTTTACCTCTACTGAACAGTTTCTATGTAATTATATACTAGTTCTTGTAGGAACCAAGCATAGATGTACAGATTGGTGTGATTTGAACACACAGATGGGGCTTCCCTAGTGACTCAGCTGGTAAAGAATCCCCTGCAATACGGGAGACCTGGGTTCAGTCCCTGGGTTGGTAAGATCCCTGGGACACACAGATGCTACAGGGGGTGGATTTATATCTGTACTGTGTAGTTAACAGAAGTGAACTGCTGCTGATCTGGGTGTGAAGCTAGGTAGGTAGCAAGTGCCACTGGGTTGTCAGTTAAGGTCTGGAAGGTAGATTTGCTGTTGGACCTACTAATATTGCTTTGTTGTGGTGGTTTAATTTTACTTTAAAGGCAATGTAAGTCTTCACTTTAGCCTCAGGAGGTCACAAGTAGCTTAAAGCCATCATCATGCTTTGACTGCTGGGTTAGCTTGAAATAGGCAGCAGGTCTCAGTCGGACTACCTCGGGTCAGATATATGCATGCTGTCAAAGTGCTAGTGACCTAAAAATGCTCATTTTGTTAGGCTGTGGAGCCTGAAGTCATCGCAGTAGGCATTTGACTGCTTTCTTGAATGACTCCCTTTCCTGAAGGCTCTCACTGTAGACCGTGGCCAGTCTTGGAGGGAAGGACCTGGTGTGTCAAAACAATGGCAGTGTAGTAGAATGATTAAAAGCTAAGAGTATCTGAGTTCCATTTCCCCAGAGGCAGGCTCCAAGGAAAGGATTTGAGCTGCTAGGTTGTATTTGGGAGGCAAGCCCAGGAAGCACTGGTCGGTGGAAGGGAGAGGCAGACAGGAAAGGAGGGGTGGCCAGCGTTGGGTGCCTCACTTGGGAAGTGAGTTACAATGTGGGCTACAGGAGCCCCATCCTTATGGGAATGTTGGAGAACTGTGGTCCAGAGTTCTCTCCCCCAAGGTCTGAGTCATTGGTGGATGGCCATTCCAGAGAAAAATGAATTTCCCATCACTTGTCTACTTCCAGCTTCCCCTTAGGCTCAGCAGTGCAGATGCTGGAAAGGGGACACGAACAGGTATGTGAGGAAGAGAGAAGGCCGAAGAAAATGTGGGCGATGTTACCAAAAAACCGGAAGTCCTGCTACTCACCACTTACGCAGTCAATATCCACAAATGGTAGAAAAGAAAGGTGCTTTTAATCCGAATATTGGCAGTCGGGGGAGATAGAGGACTCAGCATCCGCCAAAACCGCCTCTGAAGATTCTGCTCAGCCATGAAAGCTTTTAGAGAGAGACAGGGAAGTAACTTCAATTAATCACTGAGATGGGAGTCAGAGTCACTACCATCCTCCTGTTTGTACAGCTTGTGTGCAGCCTTGTCAACTCCTCATGATCTTCCTCCAGATGCTATGCTGCTCACAGTCTTTTCTGGAGATTACTGAAGGGGAAGCGAGGGAAGAGGTCTGCTCATCTGCTAATTTTTCGTTTCTCCTTCTTTGATCTATGGGTAGAACCAATACGTTAGGCAAGGTATTGTGTTCTTAAAAGATTTGAAAAGTTTCCTGCTGGAGCAGGAGACGAGTAAAGCATAGGGGTGCCTGATTTAAGAGTTACTTACAATGTCACTTTGCTTAAGTGACAAGGAAAAGGGCTTCCTGCTGAGGGCAGTTTCCTGCAAATAGCTGCTTACAGGGGAGGGACCAACAGTGTCCACTGCAAAGAGTAGTTAGAATAGGATTCTTCATGTTCTCCAAGGTACAGTCAATACAGAATTTCAAAGGGAGATGCCAGGCCACCAAGTGTGTACTTCCAAGTAGTTATTTTTGAGCTGGTGTCATGACTTTTGAACACCTCACCAGTTGAAGGGTGTGGAAAGTCCAGTGGCATGGGGTTAGCATTGTCTGAGAAGACCTTTTCTGGATAAATCTGTTGTGTAAGCCTCTTCACTTCCAAATGTGCCTGTACCTCTCCTTTTATTGAGCCCAGGAGCCAAAGCTTCTGATGTGGCCTCTGACGTTTGGTGACACAGTGAGCTGGAATCTGAGTTTCCCCACCTGGGGAAACCTAGAGTCTTGGAAGATAGGCTGGTGAGCTGCTTTGGAGCTGAAGTGAAGGGGAACGTTGTGATGGGAAGTAATAGCCCTCTCTGAATAGCCCTCTGCAGAGGCATGCGTGTTTCCTCATGGCCAGTATGCTGCATGGAGTCATTTAAGTTTTGCCAAAAAATGCTGCAAGGAGGTGACGGTGACACAGTGAGACTGTATGTGAATTGAAAGAGAAACAGGAGTTGAATCTACCTGAGAGAGAGTCATTGTCAAGGTCAATGTAATGGTAGGAGGGGAGTGCCCACAAGAGAGTCTGTAACTGTGATCTGCTGCCAGAGAGGGCTACCCTGAGTGACAAGGACATCTACTAACTAAGATGCATCCTTTTCTCCTAGTTTCTTTTCTCCAACCTGATCTTAGGAGGAAAAAAAATAATTACGCACCTGAGGAAAGAGGTGACAGCTGTGTAGGCAAAGAGAAAGGACCACACAGTTCATTTCTCTCCCTGCAAGTGCCCAACCCCAGCAGACCACAGCAGACCCCAGCAGTGATTAGAGGTGGGAGCACGTTTGGAGTTTAGATTAATACCTAGAGCTTGATCAAGACCAAGATTTCATCTAAAAGCCAAGATAAATTTTTTCTCAGAGTCAGGGATAAAATGAAAGTTGTTACTCTCTTATCCTGTGGGTGGTATTTGTTAAATCATGCTCTGAAAACAGACCTCGGTTGAATTTCTTTTTCTTCAGCTTGTTGCAGATATGGTCTTGGTAAAGTTCTTTACTCACTGTTTTCCAGAGAAACAGAATCAATAAAGAACACACACATATATTTTAAAAGAGATTATTATAAAGAATTGGCTCATATGATTGTGGAGGTTGGCCATGTCCAGAATCCTGGAACCAAAGTCCCAGTTGGAGTCCAAAGATTTGAAGCTGCTATAGAACCAGGAAAAGCTGATGTACCAGTTTGAAGGCCATCGATCAGGAAGAATCAGCATTTCAGTACAAAGGCTGTTGAGCAGGAGATTTCTCTACTACTTGGAGAAGGGTCAGCCTTTGTTCTATTCATGCATTCACCTGACTGAATGCAGTCCATCTTCATTATGGAGGTCAATGTGCTTTACTCATATACTGATTTAAAACAATTTCATCTAACACACCTTCCCAGAAACACCAGAATAAGATTTGACCAAATATCTGGTCACCCTGTGGTGCAGTCAAGTTGACACATAAGATTAACCATCACTGTCATGCTCTTTGAAGCCATTTGGTTCCCTCGAGGCTTGTGGCAAGATGAAATGAGAAAGTCGGAGAAACACTGGCAGAGTCAGAGGCTCAGGAAATGTTGGCCATAACTGTGATCAATGGGAGTGTTCAGAGAAGTGAAAATTTGGTATAAGCTTGGGAAATAGAGAACACAGAGATGTAGAGTCACAGGACCAGAAGGAGGCTAGCAATCAGGGGACCAAGAAAAGAATGTTCCTGAGATAAGAGAAATTTGAATCTTAATTAAGTCTGTTTTTGGACAATGAACCTCTTATATGGTACCTGTTGAGCAGGGAAAAGATGATTGATATAGCAAGCAAACATTTATTGAGCATCTGTTAATTTGACTTATAGAGATTAAAGGATGAATAAGGTATCATCTCCTCCCTTGTTGTTCATTTGCTCGGTTGTGCCCCACTCTTTGCGACCCCATGGCCTGCAGCACGCCAGGCTTCCCTGTCCTTTGCCATCTCCCAGATCTTGCTCAAACTCATATCCATTGAGTTGGTGATGCCATACAACAATCTTGCCTTCTGTTGTCCCCTTCTCCTCTTGCCTTCAATCTTTCTAAGCATCAGGTATTTTCCAAAGAGTCAGCTCTTCACATCAGGTGATCAAAGTATTGGAGCTTCAGCATCAGTTTTTCCAATGAATATTCAGGGTTGATTTCATTTAGGATTGACTGGTTTGATCTCCTTGCATTCCAAAGGACTCTCAAGAGTCTTCTCCAACATTACAGCTTGAAAGCATCAATTCTTCAGTGCTCAGCCTTCCTTAGGTTTCAATTCTCTTCCCTTAAGGATGTTATAATCTGTGATGAGGGTTTCCCTGGTGACTCAGTGGTAAAGAATCCACTTGCCAATGTGGAAGCCACAGGAGACATGGGTTAGCTCCCTGAGTGGGGAAGGTCCCGTGGAGGAGGAGATGGCAACCCACTCGAGTATTCTTGCCTGGATAATCCCATGGATAGAGAAGCCTATCTATGGAGCTGCAGTCCATGGGGTTGCAAAGAGTCAGACGCAGCTGAGTATAGCATGTACTGCCACTGCAATCTCTGATGGGTAAACTTTTGATAACTTTACAAGTCTTTTGGCCGTTAACATAGGTATTATTATGAAGCGTAGTGGGAGTACTAGTAACAACTGACATTGTTTCTTTTTATCTTAATTTCAAGGGACAGGTAGGAGTTAGCTAAATTAATATGAGCAGTGGACATTTCATGCAGAGGAATCTCATGAGCAAATTCATGGAGGAACAATCAATCTTTCATGGTATTTTGGGGAAACAAAATGTAATGTGTTGCTGCTGGGTCACAAGGTTAGTGGAAAACAGAGGATGAAAAGAATTCCAGGAGGGGTCCTGGTAAGCTGGGCCAGTATCCAAGAAGTCTTGAAGGATCCAGTGAGGAGTTTGGACTTTAATATCTATAGAGCAAAAGACTGACATGGTCACAGTGGTATTTTACAGAGGAAAAAAAAAAACAAACCATCAGGTAGGGGTTTCTCTAGACCACTGTAGTTAAAAGATAGGTTTGTCTTTTTGTTGTTGTTGTTGTTTTTCTTTTTGTTGTTTTCTCAGAAATGATTTCTCTTCTAGGATTTAGCTGGCCTAGCTCTTGGGAACCCAGCCAATGCCAGTGAAGCAGTTCACCCTGGTTAGCAGATTTGTATTTAAGTTGAATCTGAATATGTTGTCCTGATCGTACACTTTAGAGTGGAGCCATTTGTGGCCAATGAATTCAGAGATGCAATTTATGTACAATCAAACTTACCATCAAATTCTTTAAATCTCCTATAAAGTACAACTCAGCACCATTCCTCTGTTCATTTAGTCAACAGATATTTATTGAGTGCTCAGATTTGTTCTAGATATCATTAGTCTGGCAGGGAACCAAACAGATTAAGTCCCTGCAGTTGGTGAATTAAACTATACACATGTGCAAATAAATAACATGTTTTCAGTTAGTGAAAGATTCCAAGAAGGACAATGAAGTAGGAAAGAAGCTGCAGAGTGAAGGATGGAGGGAGGCTGTTTTCTGATGTAAATGGCCTTTCTGATTGGGTGATATATGAGCAGAGATTTGACCTAGTGAGTAGGTAAGTCTGATGGGTATCTGGGAAGAATTTTGCAGGCAGAGGGAACAGCTCACATGAACTCCCTGAGGGTGGAGATGCTGATGGAAGTGCAAGTAGATCTGGGCAGCTGGAGTAAGTGTTCAGGAATGATGGTAGCAGATACATTCAGGTGTAAGGTCAGATCCCTAGGGACTTGCAAGGCCAGGTAAGGTATGCTTTGGATTATATTCTATGTATGCAGAGAAGTCAGTGGAGTCGTTCTCAGTGGGGTAGTTGCATGCTTTCATTTATCTTTTGTAAAGGATTACTCTGGTTGCTGTGAGAGTTTTTGACCCTAAGGAAGCAAAAAAGAAAAAAAAAAAAAAAAGGAAGCAGGAAGACCAGTTAGAAGGATATTTCTGTAGTTCATTTGCGAGATAGTGATAGACTAGAATTGTAGCTCTGGAGGTCTTAAGAGTGAGGGGATTGGGGCAATTGTTTAAAGTTAGAACCAAAAGAACTTGTTGATGGATTGGGTGTGAGTATGAGATAACAGGGGGTCAAGAGAGATGATTCCAAGGCTTTAGGTATGAGACAAAAAAATTAGCTCTTTATTGAGCTAGACAAGATGGCAGGAGGAGCAGGTGTTGAACCTGGTGAGTCTGACACAACCTTTTTTTTTTTTTTTCCCCTGCATGGTTAGAAGAGATTGAAGTTTTTTTAGTTAAGCACTCAATGAACATATTGTGATTTGAAGCCACATAAAGACAACCAAAAAATAAATACTGTGTATTTGAACATTAAAGTCACATTCAGTAAGATACTAATGATACTAGAGGCATGTACCAGAGTCTGAGTCATACCATAACAGGTTCCCCTCTCCCGGCTCAAACTCTCTGATTTCGTGGCAAATACTCCAGTGAAGTGGAATGGTGGAAGGAATCAGTCACAATCTGCATTATTTCTCCCAATGTTTCCTCCTTCCCTTGTGCGTATTTTATACCCCCCTTGCTATCTGTACAGAACCTTACATACACAAATGTTACTCCACAGTGAGCTTAACTTTTTTTTCTTGATACACTCTAGTAACTGCCATGGTTGCATTAGAAGCTATAAATGAGGAACTAGAATTTCTCCAGATGAGATGAATGAAAGTAAAATGTGCTTCTTAATTTCCATATGTGCAAACTGACACTTTATCTCTATAAACTTTATGTAGATTCGGAGCTGACATACAACCTTCTAAAATGTTTTTTTATCAAATGGAACCCAAGAGGTCCACAGATATGAGAAAGCCCTAACACTATTACCTGCAACTGAATTTAATTTCAGCACTCTTGGCACATTATATTCACCTGAAAATAGTTCCTTAGTTTCTTTCACATAATATTCTTTCTGACACCCAGACCTTGATGAGCACCCTAGATTATGTCTTGCAGGTTTTTTCCAGTGGACTATGCTATTATTGCATTCATTTCATGTAAACTCACTGGGGACATGTTAATAAGTTACTAGACAGCTGATAGGTTTCTGTTCTTCTGCGGGTAATTAGACCTGACAAGTAGCATTGTAGGCTGCCTCAGGAAAGAGAAAGATTTCCGTCCATGAAGCTGCTTTATTATCATGAGAATGTCTTCATAAGATGACCCTTTGAACAGCCAGAGGAACCCAAGATGATGTGGCCGGTACCATAGATATTCAAATCTGACTCATTAGTAGCTTAGAGCATCCTGGTGTATTTCATGTTTTTTTTAAAGCTTTTTATTTTACATTGGGGTATAGCCGATTAACAGTGTTGTGATAGCTTTAGGTGGACAGCAAAGGGACTCAGCCATACATATACATATATCCATTCTCCCCCAAACTTCCCTCCTATCCAGGCTGTCACATAACATTGAGCAGAGTTTGCTGTGTTATACAATAGGTCCTTATGTGTTATCCAAAGGACAGTTAGGTTTGGAATGGACAGGTACACACTACTTTATTTCATTTTTAACATATGTTATATGTTTTTGCTATATGTTTATTTCATTTATAGCATATACATTTGGTCAAAGCTATGATTTTTCGAGTAGTCACGTATAAATGTGAGAGTTGGATGATAAAGAAGGCTGAGGGCCAAAGAATTGATGCTTTTGAACTGTGGTGTTGGAGACGACTCTTGAGAGTTCCTTGAACAGCAAGGAGATCCAACCAGTTCATCCTAAAGGAAATCAATCCTGAATATTCATTGGAAGGACTGACACTGAAGCTGAAGCTCCAATACTTTGGCCATATGATACAAAGAGCCTTAGAAAAGATCCTGATACTGGCAAAGATTGAAAGCAGGAGAAGAGGCTGATGGAGAATGAGATGGTTTGATGGCATCACCGACTCGATGTACATGAGTCTGAGCAAACTCTGGGAGATGGTGAAGGACAGGGAAGCCTGGCATGCTGCAGTCCATGGGGTTGCAAATAGTTGGACACAACTGAATGACTGAAAAATAGGAACATATTCTCTGGCAGTGTGGGACAAAAACTGAACATTCATCTTCAGTTGACCACTTACATATATACGTTTTCATCCTTTGACATGCTATACCAAACTGTAGCTCAGCAAAAGAAGTATTTTAAGTTGCTGGAGAATTGTCTGTCTTCTAGCTGGTTTAGCCAGCAGACTAATACATATGCAGCAGAAAGAGTCTGCCTCTATGTAGGGCAAGTGATATTCTATCTTGATGGTTATTGAGGAACCCCTCCCCTTTTTTTGTTGTACCTTAGAGGAATGAATTTTAACTCATGCAGGCCTTAAATTATTAAAAAATCAGTCAGTGCTCACAAAATATGAAGATAGATTTTAAAATCATTTCTTTTTGATAAGAGAATTATAAATGGAAGTTAATTCATTTTTCTCTGTAAGACATATTAACATTTTCTATAAATTTCTCAAATTGTTAAGTAGAGGGCTGTAAGTGTTCTTTAAGTGGATATATTACAGAACCTTCTCTACCTTTTCAGATAGATGTACAATAAATGACCATACTAAGCAGCTATATTAAGTTATCACAGATTTGCTTAATAAATCATTACATGTTAGTTTGTTGGTTCTTAGAATTTTTTCAATTATAATTGGGCCAATATATGCAATTTGAAATCAGAATGAAATGACATTTTTTAGTTTTATTCTTTTATTATTTATACCAACATAATTATTTCATCAAATATTTCATTCATACAAATAATAACGATCATAGACATGCATTGAGTTAGGCACTGTTCAGATTGAATGTATTTACTACTCTCTGAACTCTTTGAGGAAGATCTTATTCTCGTTTGCACGAGAGGAAACCGAGGGAGAGAGATTTTTAAACAGTTTTCCCAAGATCAAATAGTTGTAAACTAAAGGGTCAAGATTAGAAACCAAGCAGTCTGTTGACTTTTACCCTTAATGCTTTTGTGCCTCAAAGGAAAAAATCTGTTTATGCACATTAAAAAATTAATTTGTATGTCTAGCAAATTCATACATGCATGTAGTTTAAAGAGGTAAGTGAATATAGAAGGCTTTATAAAAAAGATTTATCCCCTAGAAAATGATTCCCAGTTCCAATTCCTAGAACAATCACTTTAAAAATTTTTTAAGAGGGATGGTATGGGGAGGGAGGTGGGAGGGGAGTTCAGGAGTGGCAACTTATGCACACCTGTGGTGGATTCATGTTGATGTATGGCAAAACCAATACAGTATTGTAAACAAACAAACAAACAAAAAACCTTAAAAAAAAAACCCAACTTTTTAACATTCTTTCTTTGGTATTTTCGGTCACATCTCTAAATAACATTTTTCTTTACTACTTCTTTATATTCCCAACTTTGGAATTTTTTTTCTTTACCATATAAGGGTGATTTAGCTATTTTCCACACAACTCAGCACTTTTTTTTTTTTAGGTCAAAAATCTGCATTTATGTTGTTATAAGTGTGTGCTCATATTGGTGAAGTGAAAGTCTCTCAGACATGTCCAACTCTTTGCGACCCCATGGACTACACAGTCCATGGAATTCTCTAGGTCAGAATACTAGAGTTGGGTAGCCGTTCCCTTCTCCAGGGCACCTTCCCAACCCAGGGACCGAACCCAGGTCTCCCACATTGCAAGTGGATTCTTTACCAGCTGAACCACCAGGGAAGCATGATATTGGTAAATGAATTATTATCAGGTATCCTTGGTTTCCTCTCTTGCACAGTTCTTGGTTCCCCTGTAATCATCTAGTTTATTCATATTATTGCTTAGTTTACTGTGGATTTATCCTAATTTATTCCCAAACTCTCACCAGTAGCATGTGGTTGTTCAGTTGTCAAGTCATGACCAACTCTTTAGACCCCATGGCCTACAGCACACCAGGCTTCCCTGACCCTCAGCATCTCCTGGAGTTTGCCCAAGTTCATGTCCATTTTATAAATACCTTTGAAGACATTAACTCTTTCATGTTCTTGAACAAATCTCTCCCAAAGGTAGGGTGACCACTAAGCTCACTGCTTGGCTCATGTCCTGGGAATCTCTCTTCCTCATGATTCTGGGGATCCCTTTTGCCTTTCCCTGGAGTGGTAGCCCCTGTTCCTGAATACCGTGCATACATTTTTCTTGTCTACTGCTCTGGCTTAATGGAGTGCATTCTCCATTAATTATATGAGAAAGGGTACGTGAGAAAAAAAATTTTGAGACGTTCTCTGAAAAATATCATTTATTAAATGTGTGGATACATAAAAATTGCTTAGATGACTCTCTGGAGCTTAGTAAGCAAAAGAAATATGTCTAGGTGAGTAATTTTTCCTTCATCCTTGACTGATAATTTGAAAAAAAAAAATTGTGTTTTAGGTTGTAAATAATTTTCTTTTCTCAGAATGTTGAAGCTATTCTCACGTTGTCTTCTAGGCTCCAGTATGCAATTCGAGAAGGCCAATGTCTTTCTAATGTTTTAGGCTTTGCTTTGTAATTGGTCAGGAAGATTCCCCTAGAGTAGGAATTGGCAACCCACTCCAGTATTCTTGCCCAGGAAATCTCATGGACAGAGGAGCTTGGTGACCTACATATAGTCCATTGTGTCCCAAGAGTCAGACAGGACTTTGCAACTAAACCTGCCTACCTAACCTGTAATTGACATTTTAAAAATTTCTGATGATATTAGGTCATTTTCCTTCAATTTGCTGGGCACTCAGTGGTCCTCTTCAATCTAGATATTCATAGATTTTAAGTCTGCCAGTGTTCTTGAATCATGTCTTTGGTGATTTGTTTCATACTCTCTCACCCCCACATTTTTGTCTCCTTTTTCTTTTTTACTGGCTCTCCTGTTATTTGCATGTAAAACTTCCTGGTTATCTACCTTTCTTATTTACTTTCCTGTTTCCCTGTTATTTGTCATTTTCATCTAATCTTAGATGAGGATTTCTTCCACTTTTTCCTCCAACCCTTACACTGAGCTTTCTATTTCTGCAGTCCTTTTTATAATTCAAGACTACTTTTTCTCTTTCTATGCTTTTTAAAATAGAATATTGGTTTTATTTTATGAATACAGTGTCATTTTCCCCTTTGGACATTTATGATAATTTATTTAAAATGTTCTTCTCTTAATGGAATCCCTGTATCCTCCTGATTGCTTCTGTCTATGAATTTGCTTTGGCTTCTTTTATGTCAGAAGATTTTTCCACATGTTTGAACCTGGCTCTGATAGGTTGAACTGCACTGATATTTAACATCTGGATAATGAAACATGAATTGAAAGCTCTGTACAAATGAGCATGTGATGGATGACAATGGAACTCAGGATAGGGTGTTTGTTCTTGTCCATTCTCTGGAGAAAGTCTATTGTTAATATCTTTACATATTTTATTTTTAGTTGATTTCCTTAGAAACTACTCCGGAACTCCTGTCCATAGACTCTAAGCCAATCTTTTAGAATTCTGTTTGCCGTGTAAACTTGCAGTTATTTCCCCTCAGTTAGTTCATTGTGAAACTTGGATTCAGTTTTGCAGTGCTCCCCAGTGTAGAGCATAAATGTGCCTTCTTCTGCTAGGTTGGTGGCAGGGGGCAGTCATTTAACTGAACAGAATATGGAAGATGATCTGGGTGTTTGTTTTCTAAAAAGACTCTTTATTCACCTTTCCCTGCTGCTCTGAGGGGTATTTGGTGTTCTCTGTTCCTGAGGCTTTGGAGTTCTGTGGTGCAAAACAAATGGTTTCTTGGCTTTTCTCCCTGAGTGTTTAGGATTCAGCTTTATCAGATCTGAAAAGTTGATCATCACTCCTTCACCTGCTTTCCAGTTTCCAAAATTGTCGTCTTGTCTCCTCTGTCATTCTCATGGGCTGTATAGACATACAATTTAAAAACAAAAAGTAAAGGTTGAAATGTAAATATAGTGGGGTTTCAGGAAAGAGCAGATGCAAGTACATGCATTTAACTATTTTTCCTGGGAAATTTCACTGTGGATATTTTCCAATTTGTACAATCATCAGTTTATCTGTTAGATGCCTGAAACTCTGCAATGGTGATTTGTTTTTGTGTGAGACTCTTCTGTGCCTTCTCAGGGATAGAAGTGGGAGAGGGAAAGCTTCACATAGACACATACAATTCGATGCATGATACAGGGTGCTCGGGGCTGGTGCACTGGGATGACCCAGAGGTATGGGGTGGGGAGGGAGGTGGAAGGGGGTTCAGGATGGGGAACAAATGTACACCCATGGCAGATTCATGTCAATATATGGCACAACCGATACAATATTGTAAAGTAAAAAAAAAAAAAAAAAAAGAAATACAGGAGGGAAAAAAACAGCATGAGGCAGAAGAAAGGGCATATACTTAGAGGGAAGAGGCTTGTGTTTAAATCTTATGCTAATTTAACAGGAGTTGCTAATCTTCTTGGCATATAACTATGTTTATTTATAAAATGAAAATAAATCACCTACCTCCAGTTGCAATTTTCAGATTGAGACAAAGTGCTACCTAACACAGAGCCTTGGATGTGGTGCCTGGTAGAGGACATTGTCCATTTTGAGAAGGGAGAACATTTGCAGGCTAGGGGTGGGGAGGCTGCAGGAAATCCATTCGAATATTTTAGATTTGTACTTTGTGATGTTGACGAGGGATAAACCATCTAGTTAAACAGCTGGCTTCAGAAAGCCTCCTCTAAGTTTCAGGTTCGGTAGTTATTTTTAATAGTGTGTGTTAGTCACTCAGTCATGTCCAACTCAGCTCTTTGCTATCCCATGGACTGTAGCCCACCAGGCTCCTCTCTCCATGAAATTCTCCAGGCAAGAATACCAGAGTGAGTTGCCATTTCTTTCTCCAGGGGATCTTCCTGACCCTGGGATCAAACTCATGTCTCCCATATTGCAGGCAGATTCTTTACCAGCTGAGCTACAAGGGAAGCCCAGTTATTGTAATAACCTTATTGCAAAAATTAGGTCACTGAATCATGCTGGTTTAACAGTAGGGAAGTGTGTTTTATAAGGACTATGATTTCAGGCTAATTGGGACTTTTTAAGAAAATGCACAGTGTATGGTTACCTGAGCTTGTGTCAACAGTTGTGGGGTGTGTGTGTGTGTGTGTGTGTGTGTGTGTGTGTGTGTGTGTTGAACTAAAAACTGAGATAGGTATAACAGAGAGGACTTTGTTGACTCAGGCATCCAGTTATTATTACCACAGAGTGATTCTCTTGCCAGATCATGATTCAAAGGGAAACCTCTGAAATGCAGAGCAGTTGAAGAGAAATATAATGATCATACTTGTGAATATTTCATGAAGACAGCAGTCTTCCCAGATTGGCAGAGAGAAGTGAGTGGCATAGTTAAGGCCCTAGGTAATAGCAAGGTATTTAACAGAGATGTTCATATGGCTGCAAAGTTGAGTTAGAAGAGAAGATGAAGGGTGTTTTCAATTTACCTGTAATCCTTAGTCTTCACCTGTCTTCTTTTCAAGAAAGGCTAAAGTTTTAAGTGTTATTTTAGTGGATTGTAAACATCACTGTTTCATTCCAAAGGCAAACCCCCTATAAAATATAATACTGTGGCTCCCCACCCCACCTAAATATCCTTTCTTCAGGGTGGGATTGTTTTTTTCTTTACTAAATGAAATCTGTATCTGGAAAGCTCTTCTTTGTGTATAAATAAATGTAATGCTTCCTCAAATGAGGGCTTCTGTAGCCAATTTGATATTGCACAGTGTGTATCCCCTTTTGGAAAACTAGGAGGACATTTCTGGATTATTTTAAGTCTGGCCATCCACACCGTCTCTGAGAAGTATGCACCTGTCAGCTCTTCTGTGGTTATTAAATAGTGATGGAATGATAGGTGAGAAATTGTGTTAATTGTACATTGGAAAAAATGCGGCAGATTGACTCTCTGCATTGATCTTTTTAGAAAATTACTGATAAAACAACACTCATAATCAGTAGTCTGTAGGAAAACATGAAATGGATATTAAGAGTTTGCTTAAAGAGTGTGTGGGGGGGTGGGTTGGGAGTGGGTGTGTATTTTAAAATTCTCCTTTCATTAAGACAAAGCTTTGCTATCAAGTAGTCTTGTGCATTGAAAATTTACTGTCTCTTTTTAAGTGCATGTTTTCCTTTTTAAAGGGATATCTTTCAAAACCTTTTACTTTTTATTTCAAAAATCATGAATGTTTCTTTCCTGCCTTCAGGGCATCATAAATTTCTTAGGCTTGCCATTCAAGGTTCTCTACCCTCTGACCCCAATTTACTTTCCCCATTTGTCTGTCCCTGATTTCCTCCATAAACCTTTCCTTTCAGCTGGATGGCAATGCATAGTGTGCCCTACAGGCCTTTCAGTTTGGCCTCCATCCCTGAAATCCTCTCTTGCCTCTGTACTTTTCTGCTGCTAGCCCTTCTTTCAGATGTGACTGAAGAACTTTCACTTGCAATCCCTGCCCATATATGTTGTCAATCCACCTTGTGTGCTTTCATGTCCCAGCTGGGTCATTCAGGAATCATTTAGCATCAACTTTCAGTTCATAGTGTACCTCTATTCACCCCATTTAACTCTGTTTAGAATGTAAACTCCTTGAAGGTAACAGACTTCATATTTGTTTCATAGTATTTCTTTCTTCCAACATTAAAAGATCCATTTATTCATCCAATGCTTGTTGCTATATTTATCTATCTGTGTATCTATCCATTTATCATTCATGTATTTTCTGCTATCTACGCCCCCTGGAATATAAATTCAAGAAAAAGTCACTGAAAAATTGTGAAGGTTACAGATAGTACGTGGCAGTTTGGCTCTGAAGCCCATGCTCACAGTCACTAGTCTATACAGTATTATGGTGATGATCAGTAACCCTTGGAAAAAATGCTTTGCCCAACCTAGAAAGAGTATTAGAAACCAGAGACATTACTTTGCCAACATAGTTCTGTGTAGTCAAGGCTATGGTTTTTCCAGTAGTCATGTATGGATGTGAGAGTTGGACCATAAAGAAAGCTGAGCTCTGAAGAATTGATACTTTTGAACTGTGGTGTTGGAGAAGACTCTTGAGAGTCCCTTGGACTGCAGGGAGATCCAAGCAGTCCATCCTAGAAGAAATGAGTCCTGAATATTCATTGGAAGAACTGATACTGAAGCTGATGCTCCAATACTTTGGCCAGCAGATGAGAAGAACTGACTTATTGGAAAGACCTTGATGCTGGGAAAGATTGAAGGCAAAAGGAGAAAGGAGTGGCAGAGGATAAGATGGTTAGATGGCATCACCAACTCAATGGACATGAGTTTGAGCAAACTCCTGGAGTTGGTGAAGGACAGGGAAGCCTGGCGTGCTGCAGTCCATGGGGTAGCAAAGAGTTGGACACAACTGAGCGACTGAACTGACTGATTGATTATCACCCCAACATCCTTCTAATTTTACTTCACCTCTCAAAGGATATTGACACTGATGATGATTCCTTCTTTGAGTGTTACACTTCTGTCTTCCCTAACATCTTTTTTCTCTGTTCTCCGCCTACCCCCACAATTCACTTCTTTATTGCTCTCATGATTCAAAGATAGATGATCCTCAGTTTTGTCTTCGTAATTTTCTGTGTTTTGTCTGCAATCGTTTTTCTAGTCTAGTACTTCTTGACCTTGGTGACATATGACACACTACAGTGTCACAATCAGCCATGACATACATCAAAACCACTCGCATATTCAGAAGCCTTGAGTTATAAGCTCAATGGACATGAGTTTGAACAACTCTAGGAGACTGTAAAGGACAGGGAAGCTTGGCATGCTGCGGTCCATGGGGTCACAAAGAGTTGGACTGGACTTAGCGACTAAACAGCAACAATAAGCTCCTGTGAATCATTTACATTTTTAAGTAATTGGACTCACCTCAATGTTACCATTATAAGGATGTCATATTCACTCATTTGCGTTTTAGTGGTGGGTGCCTCTTTGTTTTGGGAAAGGTAGAATCAGAGTTAGCTGGAAGTTAATTGCTTATAATTCATAGTCTATCTTATGTTTGCTGAAAATATCCAGGAACTGTGGTTATTGATGTGGCATTGATAGAGCAATTTTGAAATATTATAATTTGTTATCTGTGGATGTATACTTATATTTGATTCCTTGATTTTACCCTTGAACATATTTTGAATAAGGAAGAGAAATGAAGAAAGCCTGCATGTTTATCTACATACAACAGAATTGAGGAGGCTCTAGCTACGGTTTTCCAGTCAAAGGCAATGTGATTATCTAAAGATGTGTGCAATCATACTATTTATACTAATATTATGAATAAGCATAAATATTATATGTCATACTTTTAGAGTATGAAATATGAATTATTTTTGTTAGTACATGCTTACTTTTTAAAACCTGTAGAGGTCAAATGGGATTTATATTAGATTCAGTTCAGTCGCTCAGTCGTGTCTGACTCTTTGCAACCCCATGAATTGCAGCACGCCAGGCCTCCCTGTCCATCACCAACTCCCGGAGTTCACTCAGACTCACGCCCATCGAGTCTGTGATGCCATCCAGCCATCTCATCCTCTGTCGTCCCCTTCTCCTCCTGCCCCCAATCCCTCCCAGCATCAGAGTCTTTTCCAATGAGTCAACTCTTCACATGAGGTGGCCAAAGTACTGGAGTTTCAGCTTTAGCATCATTCCTTCCAAAGAAATCCCAGGGTTGATCTCCTTCAGAATGGACTTGTTGGATCTCCTTTCAGTCCAAGGGACTCTCAAGAGTCTTCTCCAACACCACAGTTCAAAAGCATCAATTCTTCAGCGCTCAGCCTTCTTCACAATCCAACTCTCACATTCATACATGACTACTGGAAAAACCATAGCCTTGACTAGATGGACCTTAGTCGGCAAAGTAATGTCTCTGCTTTTGAATATACTATCTAGGTTGGTCATAACTTTTCTTCCAAGGAGTAAGCGTCTTTTAATTTCATGGCTGCACTCACCATCTGCAGTGATTTTGGAGTCCAAAAAAATAAAGTCTGACACTGTTTCCACTGTTTCCCCATCTATTTCCCATGAAGTGATGGGACCGGATGCCATGATCTTCGTTTTCTGAATGTTGAGCTTTAAGCCAACTTTTTCACTCTCCAGTTTCACTTTCATCAAGAGGCTTTTTAGTTCCTCTTCACTTTCTTCCATAAGAATGGTATCATCTGCATATCTGAGGTGACTGATATTTCTCCTGGCAATCTTGATTCCAGCTTGTGTTTCTTCCAGTCCAGCGTTTCTCATGATGTACCCTGCATATAAGTTAAATAAGCAGGGTGACAATATACAGCCTTGACGTACTCCTTTTCCTATTTGGAACCAGTCTGTTGTTCCATGTCCAGTTCTAACTGCTGCTTGCCGGGGTCCAGCCCCGGTGGATCCAGAGTGATTCGAAGGTGGGGGGACGGCGTCGGCATCTTTGGAAAAATACATATTTAATTACAGATATAGAGAGAGATTAGAAACGGATAGTGTAGTAGGAGAATTAGTGGAGAAAAGAGGCTGAATTCAGCCAGAGAAACGGGGAGCAAGAAAGAAGCAACATGGGGGAATCAGTCTTTCCGGAAACTAATCCGATATCTTTATTTTGGGGTTTGCTTATATACCTTTTGTTACACATAGGGATGAATACAGAGTCACGCGGGGGTCAGCAGTCCTGACCTTTATCAAAATCAGGTGCTTCACATAAATGTATAACAAAAAAAGGTCTTAGGGATATTACATCATCTTCTGGCCATGAGTGAGATCTGCTGACATTCTATGATCCCTTCTTTCTGATAACCAAAAAGCTTATTTTTTCCAAGGGTGTTTTTTCTTAAACCAGGCACCACCCTCCAAATAAAGCTGCATTCCTATAGGATGAGGGTGTCTTGAGTTACAATCAAGAAAGGAATTTATTTAACCCAAGGTTAACATGATTAATCTTAAAGGTTAATACTTATTTCTCCTATATACTTAAAGGTTAATGCTTATTTCTCCTATATGCTAGTTATATTCATTATAAGGGCTGGGAATATGGAGATTTAGCAGCAAACATCAGCCCAACAAATGAAAATCCTTTCACCAATGTTCCCCTTAAGATCTATCTAGTCTTAAGATAGTGATAAAGTTACATTTTTACATAGCAAGGACACAGTGATTTATAACAAAGCATAGTGATCTATTACAAAAGAGAAAATTCATTAACTCAAAAAGTCTAGTATTGCTAACCTTAAAAACTACTATATTTCCTTTTCTATATTCCAAATACATTGATTAATATATTCCCAGGTGCCTAAGGATATGGAGGCCTGGCGGCAATCATTGACTCCAGAAGAAGAAAAAGCCTTATGCTAATTAAGACTCTCAAAATACTCCAAAACTCTCTGTGCTGTTTATGGTTGAGAGGTAGTAAACAATCATGTGCATAGTGGCAGGAGTATGGATAATCCTGTCACACAAGCTAGTCTGTCAGCAGAGAGGTCTGACCTGAAACACCCTTGTCACACCCAGGGTAGGGAATTAGCAGCAATTATTGGCACAACAAATGAAAAACACTTCACCAATATAATTCCTAACCAACCCACTATACTAATAATTTCTAATTCCCCCAAAGAATTTGCCTTTAGTAAGTGTAAAACATCTCATGCCTCTCAGGTTGGGAGACTGTAAACAATCACATGTGGCCAGACAAACCTATACAGGTGGGCTAGATAACCTTCAGAGGAGTCCGTAAGCTGAAACACTCTTGTCACGCCCAGGAATTTTTATTGCCTTGGAGCTGCAAGTTAACTCCTTCTCCGAGAGAAATGGTTATGGGGGAGAACATAAAACAGACTCTGGTTTTGGGGTAGATGCTCGGGAACAGGGGGTTTCCTGAGGCTTGATCACGCCTTTGCATATGCCAAGCCTCCTTCCTCATGACCTTTGCCATGGGCGGTGTTCCTCACGCTGGCCCCCGGCAGCTGCTTCCTGACCTGCATGCAGATTTCTCAAGAGGCAGGTCAGGTGGTCTGGGATTCCCATCTAAATTTTCCACAGTTTATTGTGATCCACACAGTCAAAGGCTTTGGCATAGTCAACAAAGCAGAAATAGATGTTTTTCTGGAACTCTCTTGCTTTTTCCATGATCCAGCGGATGTTGGCAATTTGATCTCTGGTTCCTCTGCCTTTTTTAAAACCAGCTTGAACATCAGGGAGTTCACGGTTCACATATTGCTGAAGCCTGGCTTGGAGAATTTTGAGCATTACTTTACTAGCATGTGAGATGAGTGCAATTGTGCGGTAGTTTGAGCATTCTTTGGCATTGCCTTTCTTTGGAATTGGAATGAAAACTGACCTTTTCCAGTCCTGTGGCCACTGCTGAGTTTTCCACATTTGCTGGCATATTGAGTGCAGCATTTTCACAGAATCATCTTTCAGGATTTGAAATAGCTCCACTGGAATTCCATCACCTCCACTAGCTTTGTTCGTAGTGATGCTTTCTAAGGCCCACTTGACTTCACATTCCAGGATGTCTGGCTCTAGATGAGTGATCACACCATCGTGATTATCCGGGTCATGAAGATCTTTTTTGTACAGTTCTTCCGTGTATTCTTGCCACCTCTTCTTAATATCTTCTGCTTCTGTTAGGTCCATACAATTTCTGTCCTTTATCGAGCCCATTTTTGCATGAAATGTTTGCTTGGTATCTCTAATTTTCTTGAAGAGATCTCTAGTCTTTCCCATTCTGTTATATTAGATTAGCCATATATATTTTTCCCTCCATAAAATTATATTTGAGATCAGTAAACCGATGACTTTACTAATCATTTGCAGGTAAAATACTTTTGTAAATATGAGCTATGGAGACAGTTTGAGAATTCTGTGCTTTATTTGGCCAGCTGCTTTTGTTTGTATGCATGTGTATTTGCTTTTCATTACAATCTGAGTATACGCCTGGGAATATGTCTCATATGAATGCCATTTATCATCTGTCATGGCAGAAGCAAAGTTGAAAACCTCTGCTTGAGGCTATTTTGTATACTTCTGTGTAGTGAACTCTCTCCCACAAGTTGATGACTCCTGAATTTCTGCCATTACCCACAATCCTTTCTCTGAAACTGCAGAGTCATTTATTAAGCCACTCATGGGGCATCTTTACGTGGATGTCTTAGAGCTCCCCAAACATGTCATGTCTGAAACTGAACTCATTTTCTATCTTATTCCCCCAACCCAACTGCTCTTTATTCAGTGTTATACATTTTCGCTGATTATATTATCATTCACCCAGTTCATTTAGAACATTAAGAATAAGATTCCATGTCTCCAAGGTCAAATATCTCTGAAAGCATTTCTATCCTTTCTCAGTGCCTTCATCTTAGCACAACTGCTCATCGCTTTATACTAGAACTATTTCAATAGCCCAGTGGTTCTCAAATTTCAGCATGCATCAGAAGCATTAAAATACAAATTGTTGCATTCCCTACTGCAGACTTCAGATTCAGTATTTTGAGGGATAGTTCTAAGAGATTGCATTCCTTACCCAGTCAGGGTGGCCCTGATGTGTCTTTGTTGGGGATCACTTTGAGAACCACTGTCATAACCTGTTAATTGGCCTTCCTGCCACCAGGCTAGTCACCTTACTAATTATTCTCCAAATTGCTTCCAATTTGGTATCATTTTTAAATGTAAATTGTATTATCCCCCTACCCCAAACCTTTTTACTATCTCTGCATCACACTTGACAATAGCCTTAGTTGAACTCTTAGCACTCAGTATGTGAAACATGGCACTTATTATTTTTATACCTACACAGAATATATTATAATTTTGTCCCATTGAGGCTAAGAGCTTTCTCTAATGTCCAGGAATGTTTGTAGGTTAATCTGGCCATTAAAATTTCAACTACTATCCACTTTATACTCCTAGTCACAAGGCTTCCTTCCTTCTTTATCCATACTTTTAAGACTTATGTCCTTTCCAGGGATGAGAAGAGGATTGGGGTGTATACTTATATAATAAGGGTGGCCCATTAGTAGAAAAAAAAAAATTGTGTAGTTGGGTCTGAGTTATTTTTCTGCCAGTGTTCTCTCCTGGTATTATCCTCTGCTCTAGCCTAAGGTACTGGTGGTGGACAGCTATTATCCATCTTATGTGCCATATTAAGTGACAAACAGGTATCTAGATGGCTCCTCCTCTATTGCCATTTAATATCAGCTTTTAGAAAGGAGCAGTATTGCTTCTTTCCTTTATTCCCGGCAACCTCTAAGCACACCACATGCTGACCTGGACTTGTCCAGACCTTGTGAGGATGTAAATGCATATCCTTGCTGCTCAAAGTATGATAAGGGGCCAGTGGAATCCAGAATACACACACTGAATTAGAATGTAAATTTCAATGAGGTCCTAGGCTGATCAAGTTCGAGAAGCTCTGGCCTCTCTTGGACACCTAAAAATATTCACATCTCCTATTGCCATTCTCTGTTCTTTCATAATACGTGAATTTGTAGAATCTACACTAGCCAGTTTCTTCATCCATAAAATGGGAACTATAATGCTTACGCTGGTGATTTACAATGATGTATGAAATTATTCAGCACAGTACCTTAGATGTGGCAGGCAATCTATAGTAGTAGCCGTTATTAAGTCCACATCTCTCATCTTCTTGACTTTTAACAGTTTTTTGGAAGTCTTCATAATTGAGTCACCTACTTCCCCAAATAAATACTAATCTACATCAGGGGTGTTGATGCCTGAAAATTAAATGAGAATGGGATTTTAAGTGGTTTAAAATTAAAAATATGTGTAATTTTCAATTAAATTGCATAAATGGTACAGTTTGGGGAAGCTAAGAGTTTCCCTACCTTCCAGAGTTGAGTGGTTGATTTATAGAAATATCAGATATTAATGCTTGTAGCTCTGATCTAGAAGAATATATTAAAAGACACTCTATATCATAGTGAGAAGGGAAACACAAATAAAAAACATAGTGATATAATACCAAAACCTATTAGAATAACTAAAATTAGAAGTACAATAATACCAAGTGTTGGTGAAGTTGTAAAGCTGTAATTCTCTTACATTGGTGGGGATATAAAATAGTACAACCATTTTAGAAAAGTGTTCAGCAGTTTTTCTTACAAAGTTAACAAGAATAAAAGGGATAAACTAGCCGTCATAAAATCAGTAAAGATGTGGTTGAACTCAACAACACCATCACCAACTGGGTATAATTAACAGCTATAGACTCTTTCATCCAACAACAGCAGAATACACATTCTTCTGAAGTTCTCATGGAACATTCACCAAGAGAGACCACATTTTGGACCATAGAACACACCTTAACTAATCCAAAGAAACTGAAATCATATAATATATGTACTCAGACCACAGTAGAAGTAAAAACCAATAATAGAGAGCTCAAAAAATCCCCAGATAAATGAGATTAAACAACACATTTCTAAGTAACACATTTCCAAGTAAACAACACATTTCTAAGGGTCAAAGTCAAAGCCTCAATTTTTTTTTTTTTAATTTTGAGCAAGATAAAAATGAAAACACAACTTAAGAAAATTTGTGAGATTGGTGAAAGCAATGGTTATGGGGAAATACATATTAATGAATGCATATAGTGGAAAGGAAGAAGCATTTAGAAAGTAATCCAACTTCCACCTTTGTTGTTGTTTAGTCACTAAGTTGTGTCCCACTCTTTGCAATCCCATGGACTGAAGCCTGCCGGGCCCCTCTGTCCATGGGATTTCCCAGACAAGAATACTGGAGTGCGTTGCCATTTCCTTCTCCAGGGGATCTTCCCAACCCAGAGACTGAAACCATGTCTCCTGCATTACAGGTGGATTCTTTACTGCTGAGCCACCAGGAAGCCCAATTTCTACCTTAGGAACCTAG
Organism: Oryx dammah; assembly: GCF_014754425.2. Classification (NCBI taxonomy): domain Eukaryota; kingdom Metazoa; phylum Chordata; class Mammalia; order Artiodactyla; family Bovidae; genus Oryx; species Oryx dammah. The sequence goes on along the minus strand of NW_024070199.1, from coordinate 22,725,673 downwards.
AAAAAGAAGAGAAAATTAAATCTAAAGTAAGCAGAGGAAAAGAAATATTAAGAATTTGAGCAGAAACCCATGAAATTGAAAAGAAAAAACTTAATATATAAATTCAACAAAATCAAAAAGTGATTCTCTGAAAATATCAGTGAAATTGATAAATGTCGTCAAGCTAATTAAGGAAAAAAAAAAGGACACAAATTACTACTTTCAGAAAAGAATGGATATCTCACTACAGATAGTTTGGACATTAAAAAGATAATAAAAGAATACTATTAACAACTTTTTTTCTCACGAATTTTTTATAATCTAAATGAAAGGTGGTAATTCCTTGAAAGACCCATGTTGCCAAAACTTGCACAGGAAGAAACAGACAATCTGAATACATCTATATATAGATTTAAAATTGACTCAACAAATTAATAACCTTCCAAAACAGAAATTTCTAGGCCCAAATGTATTCACTGATGAGTTCCACCAAATGCTTAAGGAAGAAATTATATCAGTTTTCTACAATATCTTTCAGAGGATAGAAGCAAAGGAATATTTTATAACTCATTCTATGAGGCCAGCATTACCCTGATTACAAAGCCAGACAAAGACATTACAAGAAAGGAAAGCTGCAGACCTATATCTATCATGATCATAGATGCAAAATTCTCAACAAAATACTAACAAATTGAACCCAGCAATGTGTAAAAAAAATTACACACCACAATCAAGGGATATTTATCCCAGATAAACAGGGTTGTTTCAACATTCAAAAAATTACTTAATGTAATTCATCACTTCAACAGGCTGAAAAATAAAAATGATCCTATCAATAGATGTAGAAAACCATTTGACAAAACTCAACACCCATTCATTATAAAAAGCTCTCAGTAAGTTAGAAGTAGAGGAAAACTACATCAACGTGATAAAGAATGTTGTAGTTCAGTCGCTAAGTCATGTCTAACTCTTGGGACCCTATGGACTGCAGCCTGCCAGGCTCCCCTGTCCGTGGGATTTCCCAGGCAAGAATACTGGAGTGGGTTGCCATTTACTTCTGCAGGGCAACTTCCCAACCCAGGGATCGAACCTGTGTCTTTTGCATTGCAGGCAGATTCTTTATCACTGAGCCACCGGGGAAGCCCTGTGATAAAGAATACTTACAAGTAATCTACAACTAATACCATAGTTTGTAATGAGAAACAGAGTTTTCTCACTAAGATCAGGTCCAAGGCAAGGACGTCCCCTTTTACTACTCCTTTTAAATATTATCCTGGAGTTTCTAGCCAACATAATAGGTCAAGAAAAGGAGATAAAAATATACACAGATTGAAAAAGAAAAAAACTGTCTTTGTTTTCAGATGACAAGCTCATCAAGAAACCCTGAAAGAATAAATGAAAAAAACAAAAACAAAAACAAACTCCTGGAACTCATAAGTGATTACAGAAAGATTGCAGGTTACTGGGTTAATATACCAAAGTCATTTGTATTCTTATACACCAGTTTTCAACTAAAACTACAATATCATTTACTTTAGCATTTCCAGAAATGAAATACTTTGGTATAAACCTAACAATGTATATATAAGACCTATATAAGGAAAACTATGAAACCCTGATGAATAAAATCAAAGAAGGACTAATAAATTGAGAAACATTCCATATTCATAGATGGAAGGACAATATTGTTAAGTTTTCAAGATATCAAATATAGATTCAATACAAATTTAATTAAAATACCAGGGAGTTATTTTGTAAATATTGACAGACTGATTCCAAAGCTTGTATTTAAAGTGAAGACCCAGAACAGCCAGTGCACTATTGAAGAACAAAGCTGGAAGACTGACAGGCTTCGACTTCAAGACTTACTATGAAGTTTCACCAGTCATAACACGGTGGTGTTGGCAGAAGGATGGATGAATACGTCAGTGGAAGATAATAGAGAGCCCAGAAACAGACCCATATAAATAGTTAACTGATCTTTGGAAAAGGAACAAATGCAGCATGATGGGTAGTCTTTTCAACAAGTGGTGCTGAAACAATTGGACATTACATATGCAAAAAAATTAATCTAGACACAGGCTTCAAATCTTTCACAAAAATTTAACTTGAATTGCAGATTCCTCTGTAAGATATAGTACTACAAAACTCTAGGGAAAGTTTAGATGACCTTGGGTATGGCAATGATTTTTTAAATACAACACCAAAGGCAGGATCAATAAAAGAAATACTAAACTAGACTTCACCAAAATTAAAAGCTTCTGGTCTGCAGAAAGACTTTACCAAGAGAATGAGAAGGCAAGTCACAGATTGGGATAAATTACTTGTAAAGGCATATATGATAAAGAAATGTTTTCCAAAATATACAAAGAAGTCTTAAAATTCAACAATAAGAAGACAAACAACTTGATTTTAAAAATTAGCAGAAACCTTGAGAGAGAGATACAAGTGGCAAATAAACATGAAAAGATGTTCCACATCATATATCATCAGAGAAATGAAAATTTAAATGAGATACCACTATATAACTATTAAATGGCCAAAATCTCGAACACCAAATGCTGGCAAGGATGTGAAACAACCAGTATTTTCATTGCTTGTGGGAATGCAAAATGGTATAGTCATTTGAAAGACAGTTTAGCAGTTTCTGACAAAACTGATTATACTTTTACCATAGGATTCATCTCCTTGTTGTTCACCCAAATGAGCTGAAAACTTATGTCCAAAAAAAAAATCACACATGGATGTGTATCGTAGCTTTGTTCATCCTTGAGAAAAGTTGGGATAACCAAAATGTGCTTCAGTAAATGAATAAACTGTGGTACATCTAGACAATGGCATTTTCAGTGCAAAACAATGCATTACAGAGCCATGAAAAAACACGGAGGAAACAGTGCATTTTACTTAGTCAAAGAAGACAATCTGAAAATCATGTTGTATGATTCCAAATATATGGCATTCTGGGAAGTGCAAAACCATGGAGACTGCAAAGAGATTGGCGGTTACCAGTGTTTGTGGAGAAGGAGAGATAAAGGAGCAAAACAGGATTTTTAGGGCATCGAAACTGTGTATAAGCCTACAATGATGATACCCGCCATACCTTTGTCTAAATTCAGAATGTACAACATGAAGAGTGACCCCTAATTTAAACAATGGATTTTAGGTGATAGTGATGTGTCAGTGTAGGTTCATCGGTTGTAACAAATGTGTAAGATCTTTTTTAAAAATGTATTTATTTTTTAATTGAAGGATAATTGCTTTATGGAATTTTCTTGTTTTCTGTCAAACCTCAACATGAATCAGTCATAGGTATAGGAAATCTTTGCATAGGAAATGTTCATATGAGAAATCTGTGTATCTGCCATTCAGTTTTTCTGTGAACCTAAAAGTGTTATAAAATATCAAGTCTATTTTTAAGTGTATCACACAGATACATTGAATGTGCCTAATGAATTTTTTTTTTTTTGGTGAGGTCACTCAGTTGTGTCTGACTCTTTGCAACCCCGTGGACTGTAGCCCACCAGGCTCCTCCATCCATGGGATTATCCAACTCCAAAGTATATTTTCTACTCTATAACACATCACATCTCCTCGTAACTAGTACTCTCAGTCTCTCGCTGCAGTAAAATGTCTGTCAAAATTAGAATACAAGGAGAAAACTGTGCCCTAAGCACGAATTGTGGGTCTAGAATTCTACCAAAAGAATCCAATTCAAAGCAAGAGGAAAAGCACATGTTTTTACATAAATTAAACTAAATGTCCATTTAAAGATCATGGCACTCAAGATGCTGACATCTGCAAGGCACTCTGTGAAGGCCATGTTCCCACCAACTATTCTAGGCCATTCTTGGGAGGTTTTCCTTGGCAATGAGACCTCACTGAGAAGCTTCTCACAGCATTCTCCCAGCAGCCGTGTATGGCGGATGGCACACCGTGACTATGATTCCTGGGGATGGCATTGGGCCTGAACTGCACGTCAAGAATGTGTTCAGACATGCATGTGTGCCCACGGACTTTGAGGAAGTGAAGATTACCTCCACTTCTGGTGAAGAGGATGCTTACAATGCCATCATGGCAATCCATTGAAACCATGCAGCCTTGCAGGGCAGCTTTGAAACTGACTACAACCTGCCACCATCTCACAAATCCCGAAACAGTGTGTTTTGCAGGACTCCAGATCTCTGTGCCAACGTCGTCCATTTTGAGAGTCGGCCATGGGTGGAAACCAGACACAAGAACATAGACATCTTAGTTGTTCAGGACAACACAGAGGGTGAATACAGCAACCTGGAGCACGAGAGCATGAACAGAGTGGTAGAAAGCCTAAAGATCATTACTGAGGCCAAGTGTTTGCGCCTTGCTGAATATGCTTTCCAGCTGGCCCATCGGATGGGGCGCAAGAAAGCGACAGCCATGCTCAAGGCCAGCATCACGAGACTAGGAGATTGTCTCTTCCTCCAGTGCTGTAGGGAGGTGGCATCCCACTATCCCCACTCTCCTCTGGGGGCATGATTGTGGATAACACCCCCATGCAGCTGGTATCCTGGCCCCAGCAGTTTGGTGTCATGGTGACGCCCAGTCTCTATGGCAACATTGTCGATAATGTCTGCACAGGGTTGGTTGGTGGAGCAGGCCTTGTGCCAGCTGCCAACTATGGCCACATATATGCAGTGGCTGAAACAGCTGCGAGGCAGTCGGCAAGACTATAGCCAGTAATGTGGCCGACTCTACTGCCGCACTGCTCGCAGGTTGCATTAGGCTGGATTACCTCAAGCTCCATTTCTATGCCACCTCCATTCGTACTGCAGTCTTGGCATCCATGGAGAACAAGGACATCCAAACTCCAGACATTGGAGGCCAGGGTACCACATCGGATGCCATGCAAAATATCATAGGATGACATCAGTGTTGCCAGTTAAATGGTTAGTGCCTTGGAGGCTGAACTGTCCTCCAAATTCCTTCCTGTCCCACACTTTATGTTACCTTTGCCTTTACTCTCCCCAGTCACAAAGCCCAGCCAGCTTGGTGGATGTGGACTCTTGAATAAGCTAGCTTCTATTCTAGCTCAGAAGAGGTAGGGGGAAAGAATCAAGTCTGAGTTTTTGTTTGTTTGTTTGTTTGGTTGGTTTCTTTTTAATACCAGAAACATCACTTGTTTAAAGTAGCCATGCCTATTGTGCTGTATATGTAGTGAGGAATTATCCTCTATTTTAATCTGCAATTCACACTTCTCTATGAGATGATACACTGAATAGATCAGAGTTGTTTGTAGAGTCCCGGACTTTTCCAGAACCTGGCACACTGATTTTTCTCTTATCTAGGTCATTAAAATTCTGCAGACCAACCTGCAGAGGAGTCTGGCTTCTCTCTAGAGGTTGTTAATGAGTTAATTATTGCAATAAAAGTTGCCTATAAAATATATGTTGTCATTTTAATAATAAGGTACTATAAAGCTGGGCAGTGCAGAATGCCTCTACTCCCTCCTAGATTTCCCATCTTTTCTCCTGGTCTTGTTTAGGTGAGAAAAGGGAGTTTTTGCTGGTGTAATTTTTCACACACGGACATCTCTGAACACCATAGGTCTCCTGGAAAGGCTCCTCTTGAATTCCTTCTTTGAGCCTCTAAGCTCATGAGTTTAGACATTAAATTCCCAGTTAACAAGCACTGGGCCCACAACTCTCTACTATATAAACAGAACCATGTACTGTAAACTCCATGCGCACTGCCTTACAATATTCCATGGTTTACTTACTTTTAATCTCTCTTTCAAAGAATGTACATAAGAAAATGAAAAACACTGAGCTCATTTAATTGTTTACTGTCATCTTATTATATTTTATTTACAGTAATTCTAAGGGCATAGGTGGGAGAAACACAAAAAATGATAATTTTATTAGTGCTGGGAAATATTTATTACTCAAGTGAGAAATAAAAGCAACAATTATAAAAATTTACAGTAGTTTTATCAGCAGGAATAGATTGCTGTTAGAAGTGAGATTGAGAAAAACAGTAAATCCTTAATAATATTTTGAAAACCTCTGTATCTCAGCTATAGCTCTTGGATCCCATCATGGTTCATGGAGCACAAGTTAAAGACATTGGACTGAGAGCTGAAAAAGTCTTAGTTTCCAAAAGGCTCTGACTTATCGTATTACCTTGATATCACCTATCCTTGTTATGTGTAAAGTCAGGGCCCAGAATGTGGAAAATCAAACACTAGTTTGAGAGGATTTAATCTGAGGAGGAAATGACTACCTTTAACCCTATCTAGACGTCTTTGTTGAAGAACAAAGCAAGCAGGAATAAGTCAATTATAAAATAATCATGGTATTCCTTTATTGGACACTAGAAATATCATTGGCCAGTGGTGCCACTGGCCCCCATGATACCTTCCTCTGCACAGATGTGCACTTGAAATCAGAGGCATGGTTTGATGAGTGGAAAAGGGATGGATTTGGGGGTGAAGTCTCCCTACCTCCGATGCTAAATGAATCCATACTACTTTAACTCACTCTGTTCCCTGTTCTCATGGTTGTGAAATTTATTCACAACCAGTCCAACTGCAGACAGTAGCCCAGATATTGGATTTTATTTGACAACGGGAGTTTATGCTGATAGGTGCATTTGAACTGGAAGTTTCCTTTTCTGTTAAAGATGATTGTTTCCAAAATCTTCCCACAGTTTTGGACCAGGCTGCTATTAGTATACCATAGTGGAATTTTCCCATTTGTCAGTTTGAGATTTTCTTTCCTCTGAGCTGTGAACATCTTTAGGGCACATACTATGGATTCTTTTTCCTGTCCTCTCTGCCCCGTAGCATAATGACTTATATATATATAATAAGTAATATATGTTTATTGAATCAATAAAAATGAATGATATGGTTGATACTACCTAATATTTCTTATATGTAAAGTAAAATAATAACTGTGCCCACCTCATAGACTTGTTGGGAAAATAGAGCAAGAAAACACACATAAAGCTGGTAGCACTCTGCCTGTCCAATGGAAAGTGCTTGATGTAGTTTAGAAATTATTACATTCATTAATATCCATTATATAACAGTCTAAAGCTACTTCAGAGGAAAACTGGGAAAATGATATTCATTCATTACTATCTTTGGAACTTACTGGACAAGTTGCTTTACTTATTATTATGGGTTTGTAATTGAACTGATTTTCACGGAGAAGGACATGGCAACCCACTCCAGTATTCTTGCCTGGAAAATGGTATGGACAGAGGAGCCTGGTGGGCTACAGTCCTTGGGGTCACAAAAAGTCAAACACGACTTAGTGGCTAAGCAACAACAAGAACTGACTTTCAACTAGAGTCGCAAACCGTATCAGCTTATTTATCAAGGCCCCTTGTCTCTCTCCTTTATTTCTTGAATCCAACCGTCTCTCTTCTTTCTCACTGACACCTCATTTCTCATTAGTTTTTCTCATCTTTGGGAACTTCCCAATCTCTGTTCCTTCTCTACTTTGTGTCTTGCCTATAGCTTAGCCCCCACAAATCTATTCTGACAATGCACTCAAACCTGAACTTTCTGAAAGGGAAGTATAATCATGTCCTACTTAACACCTACTTAACACTTCACATTCAACCTGTTTCCTTTGACCTTGAGATAAAGTCAACTGAGCACAGCATGAAGGACCTTCCGTGTTCTGATCTCTGCTTCCTTCTCCAGGTTCACCATTTCTACTCTCTCTCCCATCCCAGTAATAATACAGTGTAGCTGCTGCTGCTAAGTCTCTTCAGTCGTGTCCGACTCTGTGACCCCATGGACTGCAGCCCACCAGGCTCCTCCATCCATGGGATTTTCCAGGCAAGAGTACTGGAGTGGGGTGTCATCACCTTCTCCGATACAGTGTAGCACAAGTGTGCAAACAGAGCTCATTGTCATAGAGCCGTGCAGCCTTTCTAGCTCAGCCCTTTGTATGTGATCTTGGCTCTTCACCCCTTCGGGAGATGATCTACTTGCCATTGTGCTCATGCTCATTCGTGTCCGACTCTTTGTGACCCCATGGAGTGTAGTCCACCAGGCTCCTCCATCCATGGGATTATCCTGGCAAGAATATTGGAATGGGTGGCCATTTCCTCCTCCATGGGATATTCCTGACCCAGGGATCGAACTGTGTCTCCTGCCTTGGCAGGTGGATTCTTCACCACTGAGCCATTTGGGAAGCCTGTCTCCTAGTATAATGTATAGGAAAGTAATGTTTTTTGAACACTTAATCTATGTTAGGTACTCTCCTAAATGGTTTACATACGTTAATTTATTTAATCCTCACATGAGCCAATTATATTGACAAAGAACCTGAAGCTTAAAAGAGGTAACTGATCTGTTTGAGGTCAGTCAGAATGTAAATAGTGGAACCAGAGTTAAAATCAAGCCAGTGATGCCAGTGGAGTCTAAACCACTATTACTAAATTGCTTCCCCAAATTTTAGGTGATCTAGATAGCCTGGGATGAAAAAAATGAAAATGACCAGATAATCAGGGTAATAGTGCTTGAATCAAGCATCAGATATTGAATGAACATGGTCAGTGAAGTAGTCAAAGTAATTTGTAGTAATAACAGATAACAATAGACAATATGTGGAAAAGAAATGATACGTTGTTGAAATAAGAGAATAACTAAAATAAGGATAGGAAGAGGAAAAGAAATGTTGAATTTTGCCAAGAGGAGAATTTTGAAGAAATGTGTCCAGTTTCTGAATCATTATAGAGGTTGTAAGAAAGTGACAGTATTCCTGGGGGCTCAGATGGGAGCACGCAAAATAACTGTGGGAAACTGATTACAGAGCTTGAAAGTTTTGAGTGGGAAAACTGGGTCCTTGAAGTTTCCCTGACAACTTGCATAAACTGGGACTCAGTGTGGAGACGTCTTCACATCAGAATGAATTTGCTCCTGCTGACGTGGGAAGCTACATATATTGCATTTGTGATTGCTCCAAGAAATACAAGGAAAGAGAAAGGAGACATATTTAAAATGAAAAATAAAATGACTCAACTTCACAAAGCAACTCAAAAATTGAAATAGCTTGTTACTAATTTTGTAAATGCTTGAAAACCAAATCAGCCTGGGTGAAAACAGCATCTTCCAAGGAAGACACTAGTCTGGGCTCTAATCTGCTGAAGCATCTATTTTGCTAGAGTTAATGCCAAATTTAGTTTATGCCAAATAGATGTAAACGAATAAATGTTGCTGCAAAGGAGGAAAAAAAACACTATATATGTTCAAATACAAGGTATTTTTCCCCCTCTTTAATCCCTCAGAAGAAAGGAATTTTCTTAAATTCAAATGTTTATCATGTTCTTATATTACCAGGTATTCTATCATTCTTTCATTTTGAATGATAAAGTATTTGGAGGAGGGAAAAAAGTGACGTTAGTTATGCCAGTTTGGGATTTTTATCGGAATTATCTGGAGAATAAGTTTTAAAAAGAGGCAAAAAAAAAAAAAATCCTCAGCAAAAGATGAGTCATTATTCCTGGAAGCATGTTGTGATAGTTGCAGGTATTGAATGTCATTATGTACCATTAAAAAATCACTTAGTAACAAATTATAGTTTTTTTGTCACCTTGTAGAGATCACAAATATTTACCTATCAGACAAATGGGGAAACAATCCTAATATTATACAATTGGACTCTTGTCACTTTGCTTAAAATATCCAAAGAAAGCATCAAATACAAATTCATAAAAGTGCTTTATCTCAGACAGCTTAGACAGATGGGGAGATGAGAGTTGTGGAAAACTTTAGAGAGCATGAAAAATGGCTCTGGGTTGGGGAAAAACCTTGAGGTCAAGATTCATGGGAAGAGAGTCAAGATGTCATGGTAAAGGAAAAGGTAATATTTTAAAATTAATCTATTATTTAATATTACCTATTAAATAATGTACTTAATACAACTATGCATAATAACTAGATCCAAAAATCAAATTTTATGGGTGATAGTTGTCTATTTAAGATGTCCTGCAAAATTACTCAGCTTTGCCCAGAATATTTGTTTTCCTTTTTTCTTTTTTAGATCATATCACTTATAAAAAGGGACTGTTTCTCCTTATATTTGGGGTTGTCTCCTATTTAGGCAGGCTTCAGTGGTAGCTCAGTGGGTAAAGAATCTGCTGGCAGTGCAGGAGACCCAGGTTCAATCCTTGGGTTGGGAGGATCCTATGGAGAAGGAAAAAGACACTCCACTCCAGTATTCTTGCCTGGGAAACCCCATGGACACAGGAGACTGGTGGGCTACAGTCCATGGGGTCACAAAGAGTCGGACACGACTTGGGGACTAAACTACCACCACCTAGTTAGGCGTTTACATCATCTCCTAAATGGAATGTGGAAAATGGGAAAAAGGAAAGAAAATAGATATTGAAGTTATTGTACAAAAATGTCTAATAGCAAAGGAAGAAGCCAAGATTTCTAGATGTATAAGTAGTATTGTGGAAAGAAATACAACTGAATTTCAAATGAAATTATATTAAATTCTTTAAGGCTGTGGCCAGAGTACACATAGGGTACTTCATCTAGTTTTGATTTTTCAAACTGATAAAAGATGTAATTTCTGTGAAAAACTATGGTGTCAAAAATCAACTATATGCCAGATACTAGAAAAAAAAATATGTTGGAAAGCCTGATTTATAAAGAATGTGTTTACTCTGGAGTAAGATACGTCTCAGGGATTGCTCCTTTTCAAGGTATTCATGTTGTGATAGAATTAGGTTATTTGGGTGCCAATTTTATTCTCGCCAGTGGCAAGATATACTTGTGTGCACAGTCGCTTTGTCCATCTGTTCTTTTCCTTATTCACTTGTTCCTCAGTGGTGTTTGTCCTCCACTGAACACTTGCTTTGAGCTGGGTGCTGTGCAAACTGCTGAGGGTGCAGCTTGCCAATCAGTGTCCTTTCTCTCTAGGATCTCGAGGGGCAGAGGGAATCAAGTCATCCAGGACTCATAGGCTTACCTCATTTTGTCGTATATTTCTTTATTGTGTTTTTAACAAATTGGAGGTCTTTGGCAGCACTGCATCGAGCAAGTCTGTTGGCACCCTTCTTCCAACAGCATGTTCTTACTTCACGTCTCTGGATCATGTTTTTGGTAACATTTTTATAATATTTCTGTGATCAGCGATCTTCGATGTTATGATTGCAAAATGATTATGACTCACTGAATGCTCAGGTGGTGGTTAGCATTTTTTAGCAACAAAGCGTTCTTTAATCAAGATATATACCTTGTGTTTTTAACATAATGCTGTGGTGCACTTTGTCAACTACTGTATGGTGGAAACATAACTCTTGTATGCGCTGGGAAACCAAAGCATCTGTGTGACTTGCCTCGTGGAAAGGTTTGCTTTATTGTGGTGGTTTGGAACCAGACTTCCAGTATCTCCGAGGTATGCCTATATAATGGAGTGTGATGAGTATTGTCATAGAGATATATGCAAGGTGCTATGAGAGCACATAAGAGGGGAAATCAGACAGTTCCCCTGAGTAAATTGTGTCTCCAGAACGGGAGAGAGGGGCGAAGGGGAGAGAGCAAAAAGAAGAAAGGCAAAGTAGGAGACAGAAGGGGAGGGCCCTATGAGAGCTACCATCACAAGCCACTTATCTGCCCATCACCTGATACAGCTTTTACTCTTAACTCTCATCATTTCTTATTTTGCATGTAATTATTGTCAAACTCATTTTACCTTTACAACCTTGCCCTGATGATGTTTATGTATAAGGTGGGATTTTCAAGATTTAAGGACAGCACCTGATTTTTCTATGAAGCATTTTCTTTGGGGGGACAGACTCTTTACATTGATTAATGAGCCTGATTAGACACCTCATCATAGTTGACTCTGTGATTGCCAAGATTTTTTTATTTTTGTTAAGCTACTTTTCAACCCACTTGCTGCTCTTCAAAGCCTTCCTGTTCTGTGTTCCCCTCTGCCGGTCTCTCTGAGAGCACGGTTCATCATTTTGTTTTTTCCAGCATCCTTCTTTTTCCCTTCATCTCTCTCCACTGCCTCCTGGATAGTGAACTGGATCTCTGGAAACATCATCTTTTCTTCCTTGGTGATCAGCTCAAGTGAACTCCCTGCTCTAATATCATTTTGATTCCTCCTTCTGGAAATGACGTTGGATTTCATTTGACATTACCATGTCATGCTCCTCCATCTTTGATTCTATTGCCAGTGGAATCATCCACTCCCCTCGTGGCCCTGAAGCTGCCCATAGGCTTGTCTCTGCCTGAGATCAGTCGTAATGTACCTCTTCTGTGTCACGGTAGCAGAGGCATGCTCATGGCTTGAAAATTCACCACACTCCTCTGGTTCAGGTAAATAAACAAAATGCCACCACAGCATTCCGAGTGAGAATTACCTTATCACTCTTCCACCTAGTACTTTCATCTTCTTTGTCTGAGAAATCACTTTTCTACAAAAGAGACTGTCAAACTCTTGGTCTTCTCCAGTGAGTCTATTCCCTGACTGTTTAGAGCACTCCAGAAATGGGCAACTGAGGCTCTTTGTGTTACTTGACCATGGTTATTGTTTTTATCCAGACTGACAGATGCTTTTTATAGACTCTGGCTGAATTTCATTGGAAAAGAGCTTAAAATGCACAGGAGGAGGAAAGTACTTCTCTCCCAGGATCCCCGCTGAGCTGATACCAGTCTATGGGAAGTCATCTATTTAAACAAAAATAAACATGCCTTGGGATGCCAGCAGCCTATTTTCAGCTTTATTAAGAAATCTGTGTTTAATTTTTCCAAACATCTACAGTTTTGTTCATTCAGCTTTTCTCTGTGTGTGGATCAATTAGAACCCTTGATGAGAATGCAGAGTTGGCATTCTGCTCCTTATAGAAACATAATGTGTTTGGAGAAGAGAGAAGAGTCTGAAAGACTTCCGAGGGCTTAGCCAGAAACTTGTACCTGTCTTTTCGTGTGGAAAAGTATTCCTGGTTAGGTGTTGCCTGTGAGATGGTCCTGGGAGATTTCACTGCTGGGTATTTGTTTCCATTTAAAAAGTTCCTCGGACCCATATAAATTGCCAAATTTACAAATTATACACTGCTCTAGGCCAGGGTCAATGGTGTATATGTGTGTGTGTGTGTGTGTGTGTGTGTGTGTGTGTATGAGAGAGAGAGATAGAGAGTAAATATTGTAGATTTTGTGGCCCATGTGGTCTTTGTGGCAACTATCTATTTAATGCTGTCTTTTTAAACCAGTGGGAGGGACTTCCCTGGTGGTCTAGCAGCTAAGACTTCAGGCTCCCAGTGTAAGGGACCCAGGTTCAATCCCTTGTCAGGGAACTAGATCCCATATGCCACAACTAAGGATTCTGCATGTCACAATTAAAACCTGGTGCAACCAAATAAATAAATTTAAAATAAAGCGATGAGGGCTACAGACAATAAACGTGGCTGTGTTCTAGTAGGACTTTACGGGCACAATAAGTTAAACTTCGTATAATTTCCACATGTCTTATAATACTGTTTTTCTTTTGAAATTTGTCAGCCATTAGCAAATGTAAAAGCCATTATTTGTCATTGTGCTAAATTAGGTAAATCTATGGGCCATATTCTATGAATCTCCACTCTAGGCAAAGTGGCTGAAATAATGAACAGGGAGAAGGTCTGATGCCATATGACTTTCATTTCCCAGAAGGGAAAATAGACAGTGAACCTACAAACACACAAATTATGGAAATTATGTTAGGTTCTAAGGGAGGAGGAAAGAAAACAAAACTGGGGTATTGTAACAGAGAGCAACTGGTGGCCCAAGGACTGGTGGATTGCCTGAGCTAATCAGGGGAGACTTCTCTGAGGTGGCATCTGAGCTGATCTCTGAATGGTACCTGGAGAAACACATGAACATCTGGGGCAAGTGTCAGGAACAGGGAAGGGAAATCACTGAGTCAGCGAGAGCCCCAGGTCATTGAAAGAGCAAGGTGACTGGTCTCACTGGAGAGGACATTGCAGAAGGGAAAGAGGAGGGCCAGATGAAGGGCGTTTGGATTCATTCAGGTCTCAGTTTTGGACCACGTATGTGTGTAGCTTGTATGTGTTCAGTTGTTCATTCATGTCTGACTCTTTGTGACCCTTTGGATGTAGCCTTCCCAGCTCCTCTGTCCATGAGGTTGTTTTAGGCAAGAATACTGGAGTAGGTTGCCATGTCCTTCTCCAGAGGATCTTCCCGACCCAGGAATCAAACCTACATCTCCTGTGTCTCCTGCATCTCAGGCAGATTCTTTACCTGCTGAGCTATTGGGGAAGCCCTTAAGTAGGTTTCAAGTTGGAGAGTGATAGGAAGTGGTTTGGAATTTGGACAGGTCACTTTGACTGGTGGTAGGATGAGAGACTGTTGCGGGGGAATGAGAGTGAAGGCCAAGTGGTCAGGAAGTGTGGTCAGGAGGCTTGTCCAAAGTTGTCATTTTCATTTACATTCCTAACACTATTCCTAATGTATGAATCTGGTAGAGGTTGAGGAGAGAGTGAGAAAAAGTGATAAAATATACAGCTCAGTTTGAACTGCCACTATCAAGAAATTCAGTCCATGTTATTTCTATGTTTGGAGAAGGAAATTTCTATCTCAGCAGTTCTCACAATGACAGCTATTTTGAAGGTACTCACTAGGTGTGGCATTATTATGTTTAACCCTCACAGCAGTTCTATGAGGTCAGGTTTATGTGCTCTCTAGATGAAGAAGCTAAGATTGTAATAAATTCTGCAATGAGACAATAGGTTTCAAAACTAGTTCGCAGAGGGAGCCTAGGACCCTTGCTTTTCTGTTTTAGCATGTGACTTTTACCCATATGATCTTTTCCTTTACATTTATTGTCTATTACTCTGCATCTAACAACCTAAGTCTTGTGGCTTAAAATAACAATGATATATTGATTCTCATGAATTGGGGGTGGGCTGGGCTCAGTGAGTGGTTCTTCTGCTCCATGTGTTGTTGGTTTGGGTTTATGTATGAGGCTATGATCAGATGGTCACTCATCCAGGGCCTGGAACAATCAAAATAATCTCATCCTCATGACTGCCAGTTGATGCTAGTTGGCTGAATTGTCTCTGTTCTCTTTCATGTGACATCTCAGCCATCATTAGGCTTGCCAGGATTTCTTACTGCATGATTGATGGGCTCCAGGATGGAATATTTCAGAAAGACAAGCCAGCCCCATTGTATAAGTGCAATGCTTGGTGATGCCATTACCTCAGAGCAAGTCATAGAGCCAAATCCAAAATTAAAGTGAAAAGAGATTCTACATGGGAGACGAGTTCATTAGGATCCACCAATATAAGTAACATTTTGATTCTACCTTCTGCCTTTGTACAGAAATACAATGGAGATTTTCCCTCTTTTGTGATTACTCTTCTCAGGAGCTAAGGATAAGCTAGGGCACCAGATATGTTTTGATCCATGTGTTGACTAGTCATTTATTGTTCCTACTATGAGTAAAGCTAGGAACAGTGTGCTAGAAACCATGAGTAAAGGAAAACTGGTTCTTTCTTCAGGGTGATTAGAGTATAGCAAAAAAAATAAAATATCATGCTGTACAGATGAGTATCTAAAAAATACATATGTGTTTTTATGGAGGAATATATACCTTAAGACATATTTCAAACTGATCTTTTTGGAGGCCTGGATAATTTTCAGAAAGATGTTCTTTTTTCAGAAAGATGTTCTTCTTATAAAAATATACCTTTCTCCTTGTGATGAGATTTTTTTATATCATGGAAGAAATTGAAGCATTTATTCTTCCAAAAAATGAGGGCATTGCGAAAGCCAATTTTTATCAAAGATGAACTAATGTCTAGGTCAATTCACTATTTTAAGGATGAGGATTTCATCTGATACCATGACCTCCAGCTTTGTTTGATCTCTGAAACCTTCTAGAAGTCAGCTTCCTATAAAACAGCAATACAAAAAAGCCATTTTCATGAAAAGGTCTAATCTACTTATCACATGTATGACAGATCTCTGAGCAATAGAAACTTTTATATATAGTAGATATTCATTTAATGTAAATATCTAAGCTGGCATCTGCTGTTCATTGTCATGGTATAAGTGTTTGGCATTCTAATGAGATTTAAAAACAAATAAAGCTACAATAGCATTTAATGTTTGCTTGCGATACTTCGCTGCTGCTGCTAAGTCGCTTCAATTGTGTCCGACTCTGTGTGACTCCATAGACGGCAGCCCACCAGGCTCCCCTATCCCTGGGATTCTCCAGGCAAGAACACTGGAGTGGGTTGCCATTTCCTTCTCCAATGCATGGAAGTGAAAAGTGAAAGTGAAGTCGCTCAGTCATGTCCAACTCTTCACGACCCCATGGACTGCAGCCTACCAGGCTCCTTCATCCCTGGGACTCTGCAGGCAAGAGCACTGGAGTGGGGTGCCATTGCTGTCAAAATGTCTTCTGTGTACTGTATAATCTGTATAATCATCTTCATTTTCTAGATAAAGTTTTAGGTAAAAGAATTACTAACTTGTTGAAGAGACAGGCCTTGAGCCTTGGACCTCTTGATTACCAAATCCATTCTTTTTATCCCTGCATAATGCAGAAGTAGCAGGATTTTGTATCAGGAACAACATGAAATGGCCTTTTAGGAGACTTGAGTTCTAGACTTGTGGGCTGATCTAACTAGCTAAGTGATCTTGGACAAATCAACTTCTCATACCTGAAAAAATAAAATTTAGTTCTCTTCTTTAAAGGACTTACATTTGCAGCCCATATTTTTATGCTAATATAGAGCCTACATGTTCTTCACAGCTTACATTGTATTTTCTGCATTCCTCATCTCCAGTATCCTGCATTTTTTTTTACTTAGCATTTTCATCTTCTAATATTCTATGAAAGTGAAGTGAAAGTGAAGTGGCTGTCATGTTCAACTCTTTGCAACCCCGTAGACTATAGACTACCATAGACCGTAGCCTACAGGCTTCTCCATCCACGGGATTTTCCAGGCAACAGTATCAGAGTGGGTTGCCATTTCCTCCTCCAGGAGATCTTTCCGACCCAGGAATCGAACCCAGGTCCCCCGCATTGCAGGCAGACGCTTTACCCTCTGAGCCACCAGGGAAGCCCACAAGTCTAATATTCTATATCCTCTGCTTAATTACTCTCCATCATTGATGGTCTGTCTCTCGTGTTCCAGGATACAGACTCCAGTGAGAATAGGGATCTTTGTTTTGCTTAAAAGTGTATCCCAAATGCTCCCCAAACTTCCCAGGAAGCACTCAGTAATTTATGCTGTCTTTTCCTGTAAGGGATATGTGGGTAGAAGATAGAAAGAGGCATTCCAAGATGAAGAAAATGGCATAACAAAGGACAATAAACAGTGGGTAGAACTGGACATGGAACAACAGACTGGTTCCAAATAGGAAAAGGAGTGCGTCAAGGCTGTATATTGTCACCCTGCTTATTTAACTAATATGCAGAGTACATCATGAGAAATGCTGGACTGGAAGAAGCACAAACTGGAATCAAGATTGCCAGGAGAAATATCAATAACCTCAGATATGCAGATGACACCACCCTTATGGCAGAAAGTGAAGAGTAACTAAAAAGCTTCTTGATGAAAGTGAAAGAGGAGAGTGAAAAAGTTGGCTTAAAGCTCAACATTCAGAAAACAAAGATCATGGCATCCGGTCCCATCACTTCATGGGAAATAGATGGGGAAACAGTGTCAGACTTTATTTTTTGGGGCTCCAAAATCACTGCAGATGGTGACTGCAGCCATGAAATTAAAAGACACTTACTCCTTGGAAGAAAAGTTATGACCAACCTAGACAGCATATTCAAAAGCGGAGACATTACTTTGCCGACTAAGGTCCGTCTAGTCAAGGCTATGGTTTTTCCAGTAGTCATGTATGGATGTGAGAGTTAGACTGTGAAGAAGGCTGAGCACTGAAGAACTGATGCTTTTGAACTGTGGTGTTGGAGAAGACTCTTGAGAGTCCCTTGGACTGCAAGGAGATCCAACCAGTCCCTTCTGAAGGAGATCAGCCCTGGGATTTCTTTGGAAGGAATGATGCTGAAGCTGAAGCTCCAGTACTTTGGCCACCTCATGCGAAGAGTTGACTCATTGGAAAAGACTCTGATACTGGGAGGGATTGGGGGCAGGAGGAGAAGGGGATGACCGAGGATGAGATGGCTGGATGGCATCATGGACTTGATGGACATGAGTCTGAGTGAACTCCGGGAGATGGTGATGAACAGGGAGGCCTGGCATGCTGCGATTCATGGGGTCGCAAAGAGTTGGACACGACTGAGCGACTGAACTGAACCTTGGTGTTTAAAGCATTTCATTTGAGGAAGTGGTGTGGGAAGAAAATGGGCCGATGTGTAGGCGGCACAAGGAGGAAGGTCTTTGGTGCCACACAAGGGGGTCCAGATTTTTTGTGTTAGGTAACAGAAAACCACTTCGATCATCAAGGTTTACTAAGTCACCAAAAGTCCCAGGGTGCAATCGTTGATTCTAAGAGACAAACCTTGAGGCTTAATTGTATTTGGAAGTAACATTTAACTTTCTTCTCTGAGTGTATGGCCAGTGTTTCCTTGGGAATGACAGGAGGCATCAAAGAAATAAGAAATGATGTTTCACTCTGAGCTCAGTGTGAAAAATGTGTGGATGCAGATGTGTTATTCCTTATTTATGGTAATTGAATTTGAAATTTAATTTAGCAGTAAAAATCTGCTATTTAAGGGTTTGTTACACTGTAAGAGACTTAGAATCACATAGATTCTAGGGGTACTTAGAGAATCATTTGATGCCTGTTGGGTGACAAGCATAAATGCATTCAAATTAATCATAATTGCCATTCTAGGAAGAAAAATGCAGCAATATGTTTATCAAAAGGACATTTCCAAGAGATATGAAGAGAATATGATAAATAGCAGAGCTAAAGTGTCATGCTACAGAGCCATGTGGTAAACAGAAGCTACCAAACTGTACCGCTGCATAGTCTAGGTAATAATAGATTTTAGGTATTTGTTACATCTCTCTTAAAGATTTCATTAGCATCATTTTAAGGAAATAGCTGCATGTTTTTCTCTTCTGAGCATGTGCAGTAATCTTACCCTTTCACATACTTTTAGACATTTCAGTTTCCAAATTTTCATAATCCTTACTAACACTGCAATGAATACCTTAGTGCACATTTTTTTTCCCATGTTGATTGTTTTCCGACAAGGCCATACTCACAGTGGAATTACTGGGTCAAAGGATATGAATTATTTTTGCATCAATTCTGTCTGCTAATTTGACTAGTGAAAATTGGTACTTGTTAATTTTTGTTTCAAATTGCTAATGAGATGGAAATTATGTTAATTAGCCTGTTGTTTCCTTTTCTCTGAAATGCCTGCCCATGTCCTTGCCCCTTTTATTTGTTGGAGCCTAGAGTTTTTCATTTGGCTATGCCACTCAGAATTCTGTACCTACGAAGGCCAAGTCTTTGGGTCAAGCCAAATTGTCAATATAACTGAAACAATTAATCAACTCATTCGAGCAGTTGGTCAATCTCTTGGTGCAATGGGTCATTTCATCCATACACGTGGATCAATTTAGTGAAACATCTGGTAGAATAAAGGTGCACCCAATGAAGCATGTTAGGAAGAAGAGCTGAAAATCAAAGTGTGAACTGCATCAGCTAGGTCATGACTTGCTCATATGAGTTCATATGCATCTCCTTTCTGATTCTTTCCAAAGTATAATAACAGTGATGATGGAAAGTTCAGGGAACATCTGTTTCTCCATGTGCACTAGGAGCCTCTCTACTAATTGCAGTATGTCAATGTTTTTATCTTCTCTTGAGTTGGATGTTCTGAAAGCAATCTTCCCCTTGGAATTAACAGCCTTGATTCTCTCCTTTCAGTGACCCTTTGCCAGATGAAACTCTCATTGACTTCATTTAATAAATGAGAAAGCTCGTCCCCTCATTTATCACAGACTGTACTCGGCAGTTAGATTCATGCCAGGACCAGAGATAAGGAGATTATAGGAAAGTAACTGAAATTATGAATCTGAGGTTATTATACTTGAGGTGAAAGAAGGGACTTTTTTTCCATCTGATTCTGTGGAAGTTTTTATTTTTATTAGCAGTGGTATCTTTCAACTTTGCTATCATGACCGTTAGATATAATAACAGGGACAATAGAAATCAAGGTCATCAGGCACAAAAGAGGTCTGAGTTCTTTCAGTCTTATTTTATGCCATGAATGGAAAAATAGAATCTTCAACTATAGGTTTGGTCTATGAAAAATTTCAGCAGATATCTGTTCTCATTTATTTCCTTTTCAGTTATGTGATTTACTTATGTGTTTCTTTGGGATTTTGCTCTAAAAATGAACACTCTGACTGCATTGTTACTGTATTATTGCCATGCTAGAACAGTCTTTGGGGACCCTGCATCAGAGGATGCTGTTTTCTTCTGGCTAGTATCATGTCCGTGAACATGAATGGCTTTTTGGCTAATTAAAATTTAAAAGATGTTAGTATCCATGAAGCTTTAATAGATGTATACCTGATATGCTATGGATGGAAATATTCCATTTAATCCATTTTCAGCTTGCACCTATTAATGTACAATCACGTGTATGTGTGTATGTGTGTGTTTATAAGGCAAAAGCAAACTGAGATAACAGGAAAAACAATTAAACGGAAAATTCCTTTTTCCTATTAAAAAATATTTGATACCTGTTCCCAATTACTCACACATACATATTTACAGACATATGAAAAGACCAATGGTTCACTGTTTTGAACTTGGGCAGGCATGATTCCTTCCTAGGCAGTCTATTCTGAACATCCATTTACAGCAATGGGGCAGAAATCTCACCACATCCCTAAAAAGCCAGATGCACTGGTTCCATGATCTTCTAGATCTCCCTACCTTTAACTCTAAGCTAAAAGCCAAAACCTTTTTGTGGCTTTTTTTTTTTTTTTCAAAAGAGAGATCCATCTGAATCACTCTGTAAACTAGCACAGTTCAACAGTCTGGTCAGTGCAAATGGTCAAGTTGAACCCAAGATCAATATGTAATCTGTCAGTGACAAAGCAACTAAAACTAGTATTCAGAATTAATTTTTTAAGTTATTAAGTGGGCACGGTTCTCTAGTCTTATTTCAACTCAGAAGGATTCAGAGCTATTGATCGTGGATAGGAACCAGTCTGAACAAAAAGTTTGTGTGAATGCAAATGCTTAGCACTGCTGAGCACATGTAGGAAAGAGCATGAACTGTGTATAATTAGACAGCTCTAGGTTGGAACCTTGGCTTTGTCACTACCTCTGAGGGACTTTGAACAAGTTCAGTGTCTTCATCCATAAAATGGGGATAAAATGGTAAATACCTCTTGAGATTGTTGTAAAGCTTAAAGGAGATTTTGCATATAAAGGAAGCCATAGTGTGTCATGGTATGGAGTTTCAAACATAACCATGTTGATGGATGTAGCATGAACATTGTGTTAAAGGAAGTCAACCTGACTTGAAAATTGAGGTTCTGGGCTAAGACACCAAATGAGAATAAGGGCAAATGAAACCTCCCTCAACTCTCCCTCTGAGGAGGTCATCCAGGGGAAATGTGCCCTGTAAGACCCTGCATTTCTTTATTAGACTTTGAGGAAATATGTCTAAGAGTATATACGTATGGAAATGTGATGGAGCAAGCATCAACTAGGTCTGTAAGAAGTGATCATCACGTGTCTTATTCT
Organism: Oryx dammah; assembly: GCF_014754425.2. NCBI lineage: Eukaryota > Metazoa > Chordata > Mammalia > Artiodactyla > Bovidae > Oryx > Oryx dammah. The sequence continues at coordinate 22,703,985 of NW_024070199.1, read as the reverse complement.
TTTACCATAGAACGTATGATTCCATTTTCAAAAGCATTGTCTTCTAGGAAGAAGAAAACATCAAGAGATTTTTTTTTTTTCATTTCTCTAAAATTCCATTTTACATTTCTCTCTCTCCTCCCAGACGTTCGACCAGTTCTTCAACTTTCAAGTTTATCTAGCAGTGGGAAACCACTTTCTTATGACATTATCTTTTGATAACATCATAAACCTCTGACATTATTTCTAATTATGCACACAGTAAATGGATTCATTTCCTTTTTGAACTGCTGAGCTGCTGCTTGTCAAACATGTTTCTTTTGATCATCCTGTGAGGTTGATATCATGTTATAGGATTTCATCAAAAGGAAAAGGATTGTGGAGCAATGAGGCTCTAAAATGCCTTGATGAAAGCAAAATTCCCAGCTAGAGTTAGTCTTCCGGCATACCTCAGGAGCCTTCATTTTTCAGAAAATTTGCTATGTGCCACATACCATGTTAAACACTTCAGTTCAGTTCAGTCACTCAGTCGTGTCCAACTCTTTGCGACCTCATGGACTGCAGCACCGAAGGCCTCCCTGTCCATCACCAACTCCCAGAGTTTACTCAAACTCATGTCCATTGAGCCGGTGATGCCTTCCAACCATCTAATCCTCTATCATCTCCTTCTGCTCCTGCCTTCAATCTTTCCTGGCATCAGGGTCTTTTCAAATGAGTCAGTTCTTCGCATCAGGTGGCCAAAGTATTGGAGTTTCAGCTTCAGCATCAGTCCTTCCAATGAATATTCAGGACTGATTTCCTTTAGGATGGGCTGATTGGATCTCCTTGCAGTCCTTAGCATACATATATATATATACACACACACACACACACTTTTATTTCAGTTTTAGCTCCCTCCTTTGGAACAACTGTAATTATCATAATTATCTTTATTTTATTAATCCAGAAACATAGGGTAACATTTTCAAGGTCAACAAACAGCTCGTATATCCTCTCTTTGATTAGTACTCAAACTCCAAACCTCCCTTCCTCACCCTATGAAGTGAAGTGAAGTGAAGTAGCTCAGTCGTATCCGACTGTTTGCGACCCCATGGACTGTAGCCAACCAGGCTCCTCCCTCCATGGGATTCTTCAGGTAAGAATACTGGAGAGGGCTGCCGTTTCCTTCTCCAGGGGATCTTCCCAACCCAGGGATCGAACCTGGGTCTCCCGCATTACAGGCAGACACTTTAACCTCTGATCCACCAGGGAAGCCCCACCCAATAATGTCCCTTAAAGACTAAGGAATTCCTTAAATATATATTTTCTGGATGTCACATTTGTTTTTTATTTCTTACAATGACTTTTTAAATGTTTGACCTTCCTCCTCTTCATTACTCCCTCTTTTCCTCAGTGACAAAAGAACTGACTTAAGAGCAAATATTTTGTCATGAAGTGTTCTTCTTTAACTCTTCCTAATTGGATTAGTGGATGGAAACTTTTAGAAAATGTAGGTTACTTCTAATCTTTCAGGACAAAGAACCAATGCCTTTTCATCCTAGCCATTATTTGAGTGTTTATGATCTTAATGTTGCAGCTTTACATTAGATAGAATGGCGCAGTGGTAAAGAATCAGTCTGCTGAATGCAGGAGACACGGGAGGCATGGGTTCTATCCAAGATCCTGTGGACTGGGAAATGGCAACCCACTCCAGTATTCTTGCCTGGGAGATCCCTTGGACAGAGGAGCCTGGCGGGCTACATTCCATGGGGTTGCAAAGAGTCAGATGTGATTGAGCATGCACATACAAGGATGCGTGAGGGATAGGAGCTATAATGTCTTAATCTCAATAGAGGCATTTCTCCTTAATGTCTGAATTACGTAAGAGGCTGTGATGAGTGCATTATATTCATTTTTTAAACTTTACAAAAACTGTTTGAGAAAACTAGAATTAGATCTAATACATGAAAAAAAAATGAGATTCAGAGGAACTATTTACTTGTTCAAGTTGCATTAAACTAATAAGTACTAGAGCTGATATCCGAAACCAGGTTTCTCTGGCCTTAAGCATGTGTACATTTTTTACACTTATTGTAATAATACTCGTGTTCACTCTTACTGTGAATTAGTTATCCAGACAGGCTAATAATTACAATAATACCTTGACATTTAGTATTGTGTCAAGAATAATAGAAATTTCACTCAGCAAAAAGCCACCGAGTGGCTACTATGTGTCAGGCATTATTGTAGGCAATGTATCTAAAGCTAAGCAAAAGCAAACATTAAAGAAAAAAATAAATGGTGCCTGCCCTCTTGGGATTTTATCATTTAGTGGGAAGACATGCTGCTGCTGCTGCTGCTAAGTTCAGTCGTGTCCGACTCTGTGCGACCCCCATAGACGGCAGCCTACCAGGCTCCTCCATCCATGGGATTTTCCAGGCAAGAGTACTGGAGTGGGGTGCCATCACCTTCTCCGAGTTGGAAGACATAGATCAATTCAAAGAATGAGTTAATAACAGTTGTGATACATGCTGTGAAGTCAAATAAGATTGTGTGACTGTAAACTGACCTAGTTTCTGGGTCAGCAAAGGCCCCTAGTTTCTGAGGAAGTAATCATTGGTTGAATTAGGAAGAAGGTATAGGAATTAGTTGATGTTCCTTCCTTTTTCTTTTCATCCCATAGGGTTGATGTCATATTATAGAAATTTAGCATAAGATTGCGGTTTGGAGGGGTGGTGGCCAAGCAAGCAGTAGTGCTACAGCCTGTGTGCAAGTTCAGAGGCAGGAAGGAAGGACTTAGAATGTTGGAGTGAAAGGGGAGGATGCTCACGAGGTAATCAGCCTAGATCCTGCAGAGCACTAAGTGCATTTTAGGCCTTTTCATCCATATCCGACGGGTGCTGAGAATCCATCCAAAGATTTAATGTGTGTACAGTCTGTCATTCAAGTTGGCTAAGCTTTCCTTTCCACCTTCAGTGCATGGACTGCAGACGCCAGGCAAGTAACCTGTGTAGTGGGGTTTATGAGCTGAAAATTAATCTGTGTGTTTCAGTAAGGAAATCTGTAGCTGCACCGGTTTCTCACATAGTGTTTAATGACTGAAGCGGCTTATTGATGCTATCAAGAAACTGATACATTTGTAAAAAGAAATGCATTATCCATGCTATAAACTTAAATGTTGCATAGCAGAGCAATAGACTAAATATCTCCTTAGTCAATTTTTTGTAAACTAAATGTTATAAAATTATATTGGAGCACAGAGGCAGCAGAAATTCATGGGGAATGCATTTCTTTAAGAAATTTACTTTGTTAGCCTGTATTGATAGTCAGGTTTTAATTACCTTTTTACAAAAGTGTGCATTTTCCATGCCTGGGAAAAGATGTACATTCTTTTTCCCATGTTGTTCTCTATATTTATGTATGTCTCTTTGGGGCTTTGAGGGCATATGCATTTTAGGAACTGTTTTTGTGGCATGCTGGAATAAAATAAAAAATATATTATTTATGTTTTTCTACACAAACATTAATAACATGTCCCCATATAGCCAGAATTCTGTTTTAAAAATCTCTAAAATAAATATCTAAATTAACTTCTAGTATAAGAATTGGGGTTATCCCCAAAGATTTCTGAACATACCCTGCATGACCGGGTAGTCCTGAAATTTTGCATAAAAGAAGTTGAATAACTTCTCTTGATCTTTTGGGAAATAAAGCATTTACTGAGCACCTGCTCTGTAATAGGTGCTTTGCATACTTACTGACTTGCTTAATCCTCACACACTAAGAGGGAGTACCATTATTACCCTCTTTTATAGATGGATGAACTAAGATGCAGGAAGGTTAAGTAACTTGTTCTGTCCACACAGCTACTAAGGGTTAGTGCTTGGATTAAACCATGCAGCTGGTTGGAGAGCCCCTATGCTTAGCTTCCACCTGGCAGTGTGCTATTCAAATGAGGTATGCTCATTTGAAATGATGTTTCCTTTTGTGCTGGTTTTTTTCTGACTCTCTTTCTTTTTGGAACGATGATTTTGTGGAGCTTGATGTTAACACGTATCCCTTCAAATATACTTACTCTCCCAGAAGAATAATTAAATGATAACACTGATGATGATGAAAATAATAGATGCTACCATTAATCAAGCCCTAATTATATGCCAGACACTGGGCTTGTACTTTGCATGTTCTCATTTCCTTTTCAATTCTATAAAAATTCCATTTTCACAAATTAGGACCCAGAAGCTTACAAGATGGAAGTAAACTATTTTTGGAATGGTACCAGTGAAATTGTATATCATGTCTGAGCAAGATGCAAGGCCATGATCTTCACTCAATACACAGAATTGTCTCAACTATATACACTTTTGCATGCAGTACAAGTATGGGTACCTATAAAAGCTATGGATGGGTAAGGGGAATATTTTATAGTTTATCAAAATGTGGGTCTGTCATTGAAATTTTTTAAAACCCAAGTATCACTGCATTTAATTAAGCCATCTTCTCTCTATCACTCCATCTCAGGGGAGATGGAGATCACTGAGTGCTCTTTCTCCATATAAATAGCTCTTTGTACTTGGGGGTATAGCTTCCTCTTCTCCATGATGAATGAGCTAGAAGTCGTTCATGCTCCTACACCCATGTGGTTTTCCAGTGAGGCTATCTGACAGCCAGTTTTCAGTACCCTGCTAGGTTTTTCAGTTTCCTTTTTAAAATTCGAATTCTTTAAATCTTTCCTGGTACTGGAATCTGACAGTCTGTCTGCCTGTCTCTGAGCACTGACCACAGGATAGGCCCAGTGTCAGCTCTCATTCAGGATTCATGAAAGTGAATGGGGCATAAGTCCTTCTTCTAAGAAGCATCAACTTCAGTGAAAGAGGAAAATTAAAGAGTAAATGTAACATCATCTTGTATGAGGAAGATGACCTTGGATCCCCTCCAATAAAAGTCCTGTTTTATTGGCTTTAACTTTTTGACTTAAAAATTTCCAAGTAACTCCAAGGACTGTTAATGTGACATGCTTCTCAATTATGCTGATACACTGAATTGGGTCTTTTACATTTGAGAATCAACTCATTAGGCACTCTGGAAACAGACAGTTGTTCAATCACTCATTCAACAAATGTTGATGGGGCATCTCTGATCGTGGCTGAGAATTCACACTCTGGATTCTTCTTTCCGAGGTTCCCACTGTCACTTATCAACTCTGCAACCTTGAGCAGCTTCCATAATTTTGTCAACCTTAGTCTCCATCTATGAAATGTGGCTAGTGATAGCATTGATGCCATAGAGTTGCGGTGAGATCATGTAAATAAAACACTCAAGGACCTTGTCTGAGGCACAATAAGACTTCAGTAAAGGTGCTGTATATTTCCACCCTGCTTATTTAACTTCTATGCAGAGTACAGCATGAGAAACGGTGGGCTGGAAGAAGCACAAGTTGGAATCAAGATTGCCGGGAGAAATATCAATAACCTCAGATATGCAGATAACACCATCCTTATGGAAGAAAGTGAAGAGGAACTAAAAAGCCTCTTGATGAAAGTGAAACTGGAGGGTGAAAAAGTTGGCTTGAAGCTCAACATTCAGAAAACGAAGATCATGGCATCCGGTCCCATCACTTCATGGGAAATAGATGGGGAAACAGTGGAAACAGTGTCAGACTTTATTTTGGGGGGACTCCAAAATCACTGCAGATGGTGATTGCAGCCATGAAATTAAAAGACGCTTACTCCTTGGAAGGAAAGTTATGACCAACCTAGATAGCATATTCAAAAGCAGAGACATTACTTTGCCAGCAAAGGTCCGTCTAGTCAAGGCTATGGTTTTCCCAGTGGTCATGTATGGATGTGAGAGTTGGACTGTGAAGAAAGCTGAGCGCCAAAGAATTGATGCTTTCAAACTGTGGTGTTGGAGAAGACTCTTGAGAGTCCCTTGGACTGCAAGATGATCCCACCAGTCCATTCTGAAGGAGATCAGTCCTGAGATTTCTTTGGAGGGAATGATGCTAAAGCTGAAACTCCAGTCCTTTGGCCACCTCATGCGAAGAGTTGACTCATTGGAAAAGACTCTGATGCTGGGAGGGATTGGGGGCAGGAGGAGAAGGGGACGACAGAGGATGAGATGGCTGGATGGCATCACGGACTCGATGGACGTGAGTTTGAGTGAACTCCAGGAGTTGGTGATGGACAGGGAGGCCTGGCGTGCTGCGATTCATGGGGTCGCAAAGAGTCAGACTGACTGAGCAGCTGAACTGAACTGAACTGAACTGAACTGAAGGGTGAGCAGTTGCTATCAACAGCAGCGTTTCTGCTCTCTTGAAGCTAAAGTTTGAGGAAATGAAAGAAGACTTGGCATAATTGGAGCACAGAAAACAGAGGAAGTGATAGTGGATGAGACTGGAGAGGAGGATTGGGAACATTTTAACTGGGCTTTCCTGGTGGCTCAGACGGTAAGGCGTCTGCCTGCAATGTGGGAGACCCGGGTTCAATTCCTGGGTCGGGAAGATCCCCTGGAGAAGGAAATGGGAATCCACTCCACCCCTCTTGCCTGGAAAATCCCATGGACAGAGGAGCCTGATAGGCTACAGTCCATGGGGTCGCAAAGAGTCAGACAGTGACTGAGCGACTTCACATCACTAATCCTTCAAGCAGCAGGAAGCCATGAGAGTGGTAAAGAAAGGGACGTGGGAGGTGACATTTTGATTTTACATGTGGAAGGATTGCTGGCTGCTGGCTGGCTGGCTCAGAAGACGGGTTCAGTAGATGCAGCAATATGTGAAATTGCCTCAGATGTAAACACTTGCCTACTGTGCAAATATGAGAGGTGTAAGAGCCAGGAAGGGCTAAGAGAAACATTTTATTCTTTACTGAAAGACAATTCACCCAGTGTCACACAACTAGTAAGTGATGAGGCTGAGATTGGAAACAGTATTCATGCTCTTAGCCCCATGATCTTGCTTAACGATCCAGGGAAGACAGAGCGGTAGCTGGACTCATGTAGAGGTAATGATGGTGGAGAGGAGTGGAAAGATGAAGAAGTGTTCCGGTCAAACAAGGGATAGACCTGGGTGAAGGGTTGGATATAACAGACAAGCTAGGCTCTCCCTTTTTATGTGACTCTACTTAATTTAATGCTTGTCAAAGGTCTGATGAAGATCCCTGAAATTTCTCAGAGGTCACTGCATTAGGTGATCTCAACTATGTTATAAAAAATGTTTTTAAATCTTAGAGATTTATAAACATCTAGGACATTCTCTCTAAATAATTGCCACTACTGGGGAGAATATTTAGAATCTTTTCATTGTTTCTTCACAGAGTTAGTCACACTCAAAGTCCAACATAATAAGCACTATTTCCCACCAATGTATTTGCTGGTGTTTTTGTTTGTTTTTTTTGCCTCTATTAACATACTACAGAGCATTCAGACTTTCCAGCCAGGAGTCACTCTGTCTTTCTTTTTTTTTTTTTTTTTGTCTATCACATAATGCAGTGACTTTTCAACAAATATCTTACACTCTCATCATATGGATGTATTACATTTGCTTCTCATTTTAAAGGGTTTAGTGTTTCTTAGTACATATTTGGGACATTTTCTGAATATGAGTTTGTCAAAAACATGTTGGCTTTTATTACTATCCTCAATATGCCAGTTTTCCCTTCTCCTTGTGTCATCCACAGCTCTAATCCTCTCTGTTCCCAGGGTCAAGTCCCTGATTTTTAAATCCTGCTGATACCCAGGGGACTTCTTTTGGAAAATTTCTAACATGAGAAAATTGTCAAGTTATGACTTCTATTTGACATCATGCCACCTAAAATTGTTGCAAACAGTTGAAGAGATCCATTTTTTGCCCTCACATATTTATAAAGTTTATTTTTCTCTATTATTGAAGATTAAAATGTGACCAGTGAAATAACCTTTGGAAATATTGAAGAATAAAGGGAAGGAGAAAAGTCACTCAGAGCATATCACTATTTACAGATTATCACTGCTTATATGTTGATGCATTCCCTTCCAATCTTTTTTTTTTTTCTTCTGTGTTTAGCATCACAGTTATAGTGGAGGTCCAGTCCATAACATGGAGGGGCGTAATGGTCTACTTCTTACCTGTCTCGGTGAGAAATCAAAGTGGATTTCATTGAGTCTCAGCACAGTCAGGTGTCCCCACCCTACCATAGCCCTAAGGTGTCCAGAACTCCCCTTTCTAGTCCTGAGGACTAAAGAGTTGCCTGGATCACAAAATGGAGTCACTCCCATAAAAGATGAGTTAAATGTGAACTGGAGAAGGTCTCAGGATGCTGGAGAGTAGCATTCTTGCTGGATCTTTTCCAAGAAAAGCACTGGCAGCTGGTCCTCACTGGACAGCAGAGAGATGCCTGGGTGTTCACTTCTCCTGCTTGGAGCTTCTGGTTATGAGTATTACATCCCCCTGCAGGTAAGCTAGGGAGAGGGAAGGAAAAAGGTGGGTCCTTAGGTGATAATGAAGGCATTTCGTAAGCCTGAAGCCTGGGGTGGGGACCCATCAATTATTATCTTGATATAGTGGTTGCTTGATGTCATTTTGATTGTGATCATAGATTGTGATCATAACATAAGCATCATCATTTGCTTATATAGTGCTTTATTCCTGTTAATATATTCCATCTAACATAAAAATTTCATTTGCCCAGGTTAGCATAAACAATGATATCTATGATAATAATCATAATAATTTACACTTATACAGTGTCAATGGAAACTTGTCCAATATCACATAGCCAGTTAGTGGTAAAGCTGAGATTGGAACTGATATTCATGTTCTTAGCTACTGAATGTTACTGCCCAAACACTTCATAAGCATAATTGTGATACCTACATCATACTCCATTGATTGTGTCAATTAAACTTAAGCATTATCTTACTGAGGTAAAGCACTGTTGTTTAGGTTTATTTTTGTAAATAATGCTGTCCTGATTATCTTGATACATAAAGCTCTATTGTTGTCTCATTGCTTCATTTTTTTTTTCCCTTTAGGACATATTCATCAAAGTGAAATTATTGACTCAAAAGTTTATAAACAAGACTGTGGCTTTTGATATATACGCCAAAATGTTTTCTCTTGTCTGAGAGATTTCATTCACATTGCCATCAAAGATTTGTTGGAGTTTCTGCATTAGATATTTTGTCTCTCTTTGTAGCATCCCTGCTAAGCCTGCTAGGTGGAAGGCAGTCTGCTGGCTGTCAAGGACAAAGTTTCCTATTGCCCTCAGGGGATTAGATGTTTCCTTGGGTCATTTGATAACAAATAGGTAAATTTGGCTATGGGAGGTGTGCAGTGCAGGGGAATAAATGAATTTCAGGCAGAGGAAACATTAGCAAAAGTAGATGTTGAAAAGTAAAGCCCTTGATTTTTAGAATGCAGGTTTATTTTGACTAAATGCTTATGGGTTGGGAGACTTTAACAAGGGCAGTCACTTTAGCTATCTAGTTATGCACTTAATAGGCTATAATATCAAGAGTTCAAATTATTTTATTTTAAGCATCCTTAAAATTTTAGTGTGAGTTATTCTCTAGCTGTGCAAGTTAAATAAAATAAAAATTCCCCATACTGCAAAGCAAAAATTCTATATGTTGCTTAAGTTCTAAAAATATTTATTTTTAATGGGTAGGAAGTAAAGGCATTCCAATGAAAGTTGTCATTTCTAGAAGATAACTAATAATTCTGGAAGATCATCGGTGTATGTACCAACTGTGAACAATTTAAAACTTCAAAGTTCTTGCTCCTTTCTATAGACTATAAGGATATTCATTTGTTTCTCTGACCTTGACTAGATTCTATAGCACAACATGTTCTTTCTCTTGTACTATAGTACAAGAGTTTCTTATAAAGTTAGGGGAAACAAATCAAGTCAGACTGACATTGGCACACAGAGATAGGGCAATATGAAATCCATGTTAATCCAGTAGTCACCATCTGCTGTTTGGGGTCAGAAAGGCAATGCTATAGGATGGCAGCCATGGTCAACAATCCCCAGAAGTTGTGAATTTGAAGGGCACAGAATAGCTCTTATCTTCCTGGGAAATGATTTCCAGGGACTTATCCCTTTGTAATTTATTTGAAAGTTCCTCCCTTTGTAATTTATTTGAAACAAGGCCATTATGGCCCTATCATATCACCATGTCTTATCCATACTTCAAGGCCTCCTGGAAGTGCTCCCCATTCCAGAAAGGAAGTTATCCTCATGGTACCTATCTTTTTAATATCATCAGGGTGTGAACTCCAAAGCAGAATGCATCCAGTTTATCTTTGCATTCCCGACATCCAACACATAGCAGGTATTCCATAAATGTATGTTAAATGGATAGAGGAACAAACGATGGATTTGTTTTCCCAGGAGGAATGATTCTTCCCCTTGTGTTCTTACTATACTCTGTTTCTGACAAACTTGAAGCATAAGAAGTAAGGACAGCTGCCCTAGAATCAAGCTGTGGTTTCAAATTCTGGCTCTAGGTCTTATGAGCAGTGTAAGTAGCCATGATAAATGGCTAACTCTTTTGTGCGTCAGTCAACATTGAAAAAACTAAAATCATGGGATCTGTTCCCATCACTTCATGGCAAATAGATGGAGAAACAATGGAAACTGTGACAGACTTTATTTTCTTGGGCTGCAAAATCACTGCAGATGGTGACTGCAGCCATGAAATTGAAAAATGCTTGCTCCCTGGAAGAAAAACTATGAAAGACCTAAACAACATACTAAAAAGCAGAGACATTACTTTGCTGACAAAGGTTCATATAGTCAGAGATACATTTTTTCCAGTGGTCATGTGAGACTTGGACCATAAACAAAGCTGAGCACTGAAGAACTGATACTTTTGACCTGTGGTGTTGGAGAAGACTCTTGAGAGTCCCTTGGACTGCAAGGAGAGCCAACCAGTCAATTCTAATGGAAATCGGTCCTGAATATTCATTGGAAAGATTGATGCTGAAGCTGAAGCTCCAATCCTTTGGCCACCTGTTGTGAAGAACTGACTCACTGGAAGAGACCCTGATGTTGGGAAAGATTGAAGGTGGGAGGAGAAGGGGACGACAGAGGATAAGATGGTTGCATGACATCACTTACTTGACTGGACATAAGTCTGAGCAATCTCTGGGTGTTGGTGATGGACAGGGAAGCCTGGGATACTGCAGTCCATGGGGTCGCAAAGAGTTGGACACGACTGAGTAACTGAACTGAACTTACTTACCTGTAAAGTGGGGTTACTTTATAAGGTTGTTCTTTGGAATAAATGAAATATTATCCATACTTAAGTGAATTTAGATGATTGTGTTTCTTGTTTTTCCCCATAATTGTTTGTATGCATGTTAATATACTTTCTTAAATTAGAAGCTTCTTTAAAGGAGACCCTTATTCAAATTTGAATCTTCTGTTAACACTGAAGCCTCAGCAATATTTAGTAAACATAACTGACATAGCAATTTGGCAAGTTTAGCTCATTAAAGCACAGATAACTGTTAAAATTGCCAAAATTATGAATGGTATTTGACTGCAGGTCCCATGAGAACTGTGATAGTGTTTGTTTATTTTTGTGTGTGTGTAGTGAATTAACACTGTTGTGATAGTTTCAGCTGGACAGACAAGGGACTCACACATACATATATGTATCCATTCTCCCCCAAAACTTCCCTCCCATCCACATAATATTGATCAGAGTTCCCTGTTCTGTAAAGTAGGTCCTTGTTGGTTATCCATTTTAAATACAGCAGTGTGCACATATGGGATGGTATTTTTTATTTTATTTTTAAATTTATTTATTTTAATTGGAGGCTAATTACTTTACAACATTGTAGTGGTTTTTGCCATACATTGACATGAATCAGCCATGGGTGTACATGTGTCCCCCCATTCTAAACCCCCTCCTACCTCCCTCCCCATCCCATCCCATCCCTCAGGGTTATCCTAGTACACCGGCTTTGAGTGCCCTGTCTCATGCATTGAACTTGGACTGGTCATCTATTTCACATATGGTAATATACATGTTTCAATGCTGCTCTCTCAAATCATCCCACCCTCACCTTCTCCCACAGAGTCCAAAAGTCTGTTCTTTACATCTGTGTCTCTTTTGCTGTCTTGCATATAGGGTTGTTGTTACCATCTTTCTGAATTCCATATATATGCATTAATATACTGTATTGGTGTTTTTCTGACTTACTTCACTCTGTAGAATAGGCTCCAGTTTCATCTACCTCATTAAAATTGATTCAAATGTGTTCTTTTTAATGGCTGAGTAATATTCCATGGTGTATATGTACCACAGCTTTCTTATCCATTCATCTGCCATGGACATCTAGGTTGCTTCCATGTCCTAGCTATTGTAAACAGTGCTGTGATGAACATTGGGGTACTTTAATTTTGCTTTTCTTCTTTTGTACACCCCACAGTTAACACATGTTGAAATATACTGGCCATTTAATACCTATTAACTAATTGACATATGCCAAACACTGTGCTAAAGACCTACCTATTCCTCAGACCCAGTCCTTGTCCCACAAGCCTTTAAGACTGATATTTTTTGAGCAAGTTTATGAAGTTGAGCAGGAAGCAGAGAAGGTAGAATCCAAGAGTATGAAATGTGAAGGGAGGGAGATGCTACAGGGGCCAGGGAGACAACTCAAAAGCTCCCCCAAAGATGCTGACTCAGGATCAATGGGCTTCACCCCTCCTGAGCTGCTGCACCCAGAGCCCCACCCCCGAGAGATGACCTAGAGGGTGGGATGGGGGAGAGGCAGGAGGGAGGCTCAAGCCGGAGGGGATATATGTATACTTACAGCTGATACACATTGTTGTATGGCAGAAACCAGCACAGCATTATAAAGCAATTATCCTTCAATTAAAAATAAATTAAGAAAAATTTTAAATTTAAGAAGAAAAAGCCCTCAATCTTCATTAAAACACTGAAAACCTGGTATTGTGCCCTGGCGTCACCCTGATAGTCCAAGAGGCACTCACAGCTTCACTGAGATAGTGGTGAAGTATCAGAATAAACACTGATAATATTGGGTGTGAATATGATGCTATGCTGGCAAGGAACTTAGTGTACTTTCTTGTCCATTATCTTGTCCTCACAGTGTCCCCGAGAAGTAGATGGTCATTCCCATTCCCCAGTCTGCAGTTTATCCCAGGAGGACTGGGCCCCTTACTGACTCTCCTTGTCTCTGACCCTTGCCAGTGGAGTGGGAAGCTCCCACCTTGCTTCTGTTTGATTCCACCGCCAGCCAGAGAGCAGCATCAAAGCCTTCCTTTACCTGACATGGAATTCTGACTTTCCTTTCTACTCTGTTCTCCAGGACAAGCCCTCTGAAATATGCTTTCCCAGGCACACTTAAATATTTTATGTTAATAGTGATTGAAGTCAGATTTCAAGTAATACTTCCTGCAGTTTATTGGCCCAGTTAATTTAACATTAAGAAAGAAATGAGAATGAATAAAAAGCATTGCCCATTTCCATATGCAAATGTGTGCCTGGAGGAAGCCGTTAGATGCAGGGCAATCCATAAATTCCAGAAATTTAGGAGAATGGCTCATAAATCTGACATTTGCTTCTGCAGGTTCTAGGGTTTGTTGGAGAGCTCTTCCTTCATCCGTTGTCTTCTTTTACAGGATGTGGCTTTCTTTTTATTTTATTGACTCAAAGATTCCCTGGCTCTGAGGATGTGTCATCAGGACTGTATACAAGCAATGGGAGGCTGTCTCCCAGGAGATTTTGAATTATGTGGCTGTGAAGGTGCTCACTGGTGGGCTTCATTTCCTTTCCAGCCTCAGCAGGCCATATCAGCTTCAGCAGTAATTCTGCCAGAGAGCTGCAAGGTCATGACCTTTGCAGGGCAATGACTTTTATGCACAATTCTCATCACCTCTGGGATCTCTCAGAGGTGATTCAGGGGCCATTGTTGTGCTCAAGAGGAGTGCAGCAGCACTCCAGACGAGTTTTGCTTTTCATCTCTTATGTGTATGTTTTCTTTTACGAAAACCACTGGTCAAGAATAGAAGTGGCCTGGAGAAGGCAATGGCACCCCACTCCAGTACTCTTGCCTGAAAAATCCCATGGATGGAGGAGCCTGGTAGGCTGCAGTCCATTGGGTCGCAGAGGGTCGGACACGACTGAGCGACTTCACTTTCACTTTTCACTTTCATGCATTGGAGAAGGAAATGGCAACCCACTCCAGTGTTCTTGCCTGGAGAATCCCAGGGACGGGGGAGCCTGGGGGGCTGCCGTCTATGGGGTCGCACAGAGTCGGACACGACTAAAGCGACTTAGCAGCAGCAGCAGCGGTCATAATAGCAGACACTTACTGATGTTTGCTTTGTGCTGGAATCTGGATCTGCATTCTCTCACGTGATCTTTCTTTTAGCCATGTGAGTATTTCCATCTTATGGATGAGAAAACTGAGGCTTAATGGTATGAAGTCACTTGTCCAGGTCACGTTACCAGTAAGTGACAGACCTAGTCATTGGGCACTGGTACATTCCCACACGTGGTATAAACTGCTGAGGAAATGTCATGCATAAGAAGGAGATAGCTCCGCCTTGATGGGGTTTCTGGTCCAGCAGTATTTGAATGTAGGGGTGCATGACCTTGGCACCTGAGCCCTTAGCATTTATACCATCTTGTTTCTAAACTCTAAACCTTGGGGCATCATCTGGAAGTAGTCTTTGGGGAAGACATGAGCCATTGAAAGAAATAGGTGTGTACCAAATGCATCAGACCACACTCACTTCCTGAAGGATGTGTGGGCAGGAAAGATTGCATGAAATGACGAAATCTGTGTTCCTAGTAAAACTCCCCTCTTTTGCAGTGATTGGAAAATGCATGGACAACTCTGATTCTCTGAACATTTCCTTTCCGGTGTCTTTAAATATGGTGCAGTGTAAAGATCACTGAACTGTGAGTTAAAGAGAACTTGGTTAATGTCTTGAACCCCTTGTCATCTTGGGTAATAATTTTACTTCTTTAGCTCATTTCTCTATCTGTAAAACAACATAGGTAGTATCTTTGGTTCTTTCTAGCTCAGATGCTATAATTCTGAGTTTGCAAGTACAGTAGGTATATGCTCTGGGGTTGCAAACATTTGTCCCCTTCAAGATGGGATATTCCCTACAACAGTGGTTTAAACATTTTGACTTTTGCCAACAACAAAAAAAAATTTCATTTTACATTGTTACTCAATACACAAGCACACACGCATACCATAAGAAGGTTGATAAAAATACCATTGCTTATGTGCTATACTCTTAAATATATTACTGTAGGGTATTCTGTTCTATTCGAGTCTACTTCATTTTTGTAGAAGTGGTGGCTGTGACCCAATATATTGATTTCATATTGATTTCATTACCCACTAGCACTGCCTGCTTTCACGAAATCAGTCTGCCAAGAAGAAATTCTCAAGGTCAAGCTACATCTGCCTCCTGCTTGCTTTGGAAGATTAAATATATATATATATATATATATATAAAATCCAGACTGTTGAGTACATGCCCCACTGCCCACTGGGATGGTTGTCCCTCCCTCTTTGGCTAGGCAGGCAATCTGTCCCAATTTCCTACTTTGCTTCTGTGATACATTAGACCCTCTGCTGTCCTTAAGTGAATTGAAAGTGCCCCCTTAGGATAAAAGCACAAGCCATTGTCGAATGAAGAAGTGATCAGCCAGTTCAGCCTGGAATAAAACTGCTTAACTTAGTCATCAAAGGAGCTCTTTGAAATTCTCTAATGCATGGAAGTTAACTGGAGAGAAAAAAATAATCACCCGTATTTTGCCAGGACACAATAAAGCAGTAAAGCATTTGCAGCTTACGAAGTGGCTTTATTTCTGTCAGGCTGGCCTCCCTTTGGGTTGATGGAGAAAATTATTGTAGTAACCTGACAGATTTTAAACTGAGGCTGAAAGCCCTAAAGACTAGGGGGTATCTCAGACAGGGATCACATCCCGTGATGAGGCAGAACGGGGTGTGGAAAACTCACCGGCTGTTCTCTCCCTGAAGTTCTTTCTCTCAGCTCCACTGTTTTGTTGCTTGTGAAGCTAATAACAAGGTCAGGAGAGATGGAAGTGGTCGTTCAGCTAGCCTATCAGAATACATAATTTCTTATCTGCTCTCCTGTTTCTGTTCATCATGGGTGCCGTTTTTATTCTTACCTCAAATTTTAGTGATTAGGGAAACATTTTTAAACTTAGTGAGCCATTTCACTCTCTTGGGTTTTCTGCTTCAGTCAGGGTATTTACTTGTTTTTGTTCATTTAAAAATTAATTAATTTTAATTGAAAGATAATTACTTTACACTATTGTGATGGTTTTTGCCATCCATTAGCATGCATCTGTCATAGGTATACCTGTGTGCCCTCCATCCTGAATCCCCTGCCTACCTCCCTCCCCACTCTATGCCTCTAGGTTGTCCCAGAGCACCGGCCCTGGGTGCCCTGCTTCATGAATCAAGCTCACACTGGTCATCTGTTTTACATATGGAAATGTATATGTTTCAGTGCTATTCTCTCAAATAATCCCAGCCTTGCCTTCTCCCACTCAGTCCAAACATCTGTTCTTCAGATCTCTCTCTGCTTTGCTGCCCTGCATGTAGGATCATCAGTATCATCATTCTAAATACCAAATATATGCATTATTATACAGTGTTTGTCTTTCTCTTTCTGACTTACTTCACTCTGTATAATAGGCTCTAGGCTCATCACCTCATTAGAACTGACTTAGATGTGTTCCTTTTTATGGCTGAGTAATATTCCATTGTGTATATGTACCACAACTTCCTTATCTTAACATCCCTATCCACATCTTATCTAACAACCTTATCCACATCTAGGTTGTGTCTATGTCCTAGCTATTGTAAATAAAATTGCAATGAACATTAGAATTATTTGTTCTAGTTCTGTGAAAATTACTGTTGGTAGTTTGATCGGGATTGCATTGAATCTATAGATTGCTTTCAGTAGTATAACTTATTTTCATTATATTGGTTTTTCCAATCCAGGAATGTGGTTTATTTCTCCATCTATTTGTGTCATCTTTGATTTCTTTCATCAGTGTTTTAGTTTACTATATACAGGCTTTTGTTTCTTTAGGCAAATTTATTCTTAAGTATTTTATTCTTTCCATTGCAATGGTCAGTGGGATTATTTCATTAATTTGCCTTTCTGATTTTTCATTGTTAGTGTATAGGAATGCAAGGGATTTATGTGTATTAACTTTATATCCTGCTATTTTACTCTATTCATTGATTAGCTCTAGTAATTTTCTGGTGCATCTTTAGGGTTTTCTATGTAGAGGATCATGTCATCTACAGACATGAGAGTTTTACATCTTCTCTTCCAATCTGGATTCCTTTTATTTCTTTTTCTTCTCTGATCACTGTGACTAGGACTTCCAAAACTATGTTGAATAGTAGTGGTGAAAATGGGCACCTTTGTTTTGTTCCTGATTTTAGAGGAAATTCTTTGAATTTTTAGCCATTGCAGATTATGCTTGCTATGGGTTTGTGATATAAGGCTTTCATTATGTTAAGATATGTTCCTTCTTTGCCTACTTGCTAGAGAGTGTTTTTTTAAAATCATAAACAGGTAATGAATTTTGTCAAAGGGTTTCTCTGCATCTATTGAAATAATCATATGATTTTAATCTTTCAATTCATTAATATGGTGTATCACATTGTTTGATTTGCAAATATTGAAGAATCCTTGCATCCCTGGAATAAAGCCCACTTGCATGATGTCTGATCTTTTTAACATGTTGTTGGATTTTGTCTGCTAGAATTTTGTTGAGGATTTGTGCATCTGTGTTCATAAGTGATATTGCCTGCAGTTTTTGTGGCATCTTTGTCTGGTTTTGGTATCAGGGTGATGGTGGTCTCATAGAATGAGTTTGGGAGTTTTCCTTTTGCCGTTTTCTGGAAGAGTTTGAGTAGGATAGGTATTAGCTCTTCTCTAAATTTTGGGTGGAATTCACCTGTAAAGCGATCTCGTTTTGGGCTTTTGTTTGTTGGAAGCTTTTTGATTACAGTTTCCATTTCATCCACTGCACCTGAAGTGGACGGACCACACGGGGGTTGCCACACCCAAGGCGGTGTGCACCTCCCAGGTCCAAGCTGCTCGGGCTCCTGGATGCACCACAAGGGCACAGTTCCGGGTGGGCCATGCGTCTCCTCAAGGGAGCTAGTCTCAGTCTGTGACAGTCTTGGCAGATATGACCTGTGCAGGATCCCAGGAAGATGTGGTTAGTGACTGGAGGCCGGCTCACAGCTTGGTGGCAGAGGCAGTCTCTGGGGCCAAGATTGCAGTGGCCCCTCGCCGCCTGCGCACTCGCCTCTCTGCCTTATGGGAGGGCTGTAAATGGCATCTGGCTCGCCCTCTTTTGGGATTCGCTAGGGTGCGAACCTTCGGTAAGCACAACAGGTGTCACAAGGCGGCGTTAGAGCCTTCCCACAGGAAGCGTGCTTTTTATTTTTTGTTTCTCTGCCATTCCCACGGTTTGAGTTTTCCCCGTTCAGCCTGTGCCATGTCACACAGTCTCCTCAGAGCGTCCTCATGGTATTCCACCCTGGTCCTTTCCCTAAGGACCGATGATGCCGCCCCCACCTCCGCACCCAGCCCCCACTTGCTCTTGGCTGACACGAGCATGTGAGCCACTTCTCAGCTGATAATCGCCACTCAGCGCCATTTTTGCGGTGATTTTTTTTCGGTTATGTTGCCCTCTAAGATTCCAGAGCTCCCCACTTACCCCACCTGTCGGAGGGTTGCCTACTGTGTGGAAACTTCTCCTCCTTTTCAACTCCTTCCCTAGGACGGTCTCCATCCTGAAATACTTTGTCTCCCTTTTTGTCTTTGTCCTTTGTCCTGCTGCTGCTAAGTCGCCTCAGTCGTGTCCGACTCTGTGCGACCCCATAGACGGCAGCCCACCAGGCTCCCCCGTCCCTGGGATTCTCCAGGCAAGAACACGGGAGTGGGTTGCCATTTCCTTCTCCAATGCATGAAAGGGAAAAGTGAAAGTGAAGTCGCTCAGTCGTGCCTGACTCTTAGCGACCCCATGGACTGCAGCCCACCAGGCTCCTCCGCCCATGGGATTTTCCAGGCTACTGGAGTGGGGGGCCATTGCCTTCTCTGATCCTTTGTCCTACCTCATTTCAAAGAGATTGATTTGCCTTTCTGGGTATCTGGAGTCCTCACCAGGGTTCAGTTTTGTGGAAGTTGCTTCACATGCAGAAGATCTTCTGATGTATTTGCTGGGGAGAAAGTGGTCACCCCATCCTATGTCTCCACCATCTTGGGACCTCTCTTCTAATTTACTTCTGATAGTGCCTCTCATTTAACCTCTGACATGGCTCCAAGGTGACTATCCTTTTCATTTTGATCTCAGTTAAATTGTCATCTCAGAAAAGTTTTTTCTGAGCACCTCACTGGACTAGCTTCCAGGCTCTCCACCATCTTACCCTCTATTGTTTTACAATGCCTTTGTATCACTTGGAAGTTTCTTGTTTGTATACATGTCTATTATTTGACACCTTCCAGTAGAATATCAGTTCAATTAAGTGGAAGGACTCTATCTGTTCCCCGCTGTATCCCCAGACCAAAACATTGCCTGGTTGAGTGAAAACATAGGGAGTCATATAGATGTTTGGTATCCCCCCACCCCCAACTCCCATCCTAAGACTAATCACTCTTTTTTCCAGTTCTCAGAGAACTTGTTGTTACACAGCTATCTGCCTTGGATGATTATTTCTTACAAAATGTTGACATATTCTGCTAGGTCCTAATTTCCTAAAGGGAAAGATCAACATTTTACTTAGGAAATTAATGTTACCTAGCTATGTGGCCAGTCATGGTGCTGGAAACTGCTAGCATTATTTTATGTAATCCTCACTACAGTCCTGTGAGACAGTCATTTTTACCTCAGTTTGGAAATAAAAATCCCAGGCTTAAATGCTTGAGATTTGTGCAGTTCATTTAGTATCTGCAGAGTTGTGATTCAGACAAGAGAACAATTGACTCTATTTTCTCTCATTCTTGTACTCCTTTGGGTCTTCCAGGGAAAACTATCTTAGGTAGTTCACAAATTAATAGATCAGTCTTGATTCTCAAAGGTAGTACTACTGATTTACTACATCTTTTATTTTATTATACTATTGTTTTTCTATTCTTAAAGTATTGTGTTGCTGCTAGAAATACCTGCTTCCCAGAGAAAGCCTAGCGATGCCTTCCTTGAAACAGAGTAAAGTTTTTCAGTCAACATTGATGTTTAGTAAGTGCCACTAAGTTCCATAGAAGGTGGAATGATGGAGATAGTTAATTAGATATTCTGGGAGATCCAAGTGGTCTGCCAATTGGTACTTTGCTACCAATGTGCTAGATAAGAGACATTATTCAAAAAGCAATGGTTGTCTGGTTTAAAATCCACCAGTAACAAAAGGGACAATATTAATAAGTGAGAGGAAAAGAAAAGGCTGAGATTGAGGAAAAGGAAGAAGAATAATTTTATACAGGTAGGTCTTGGAAACATTTAATTTTCACTGAGAAATACATTTTCTTTCTTCTTTTGCTTATAGAATAGCATATCTTATTTACCATTTCTTCCCTGTCTGCAAAGAGTTTACTGATCCGGTTTTCTTTGCCCTTTTTTAAAAAGCATATTTGCTTTCTGTTTTGTAAGTTGCCTCTGACTTTCTCTTTATTAGTCTTTCTGTGTGTCTTTTAAAATAGGAGTTTCTTTTCCTTCTTGGAGAAATAAAAATCTTTGAGAAAACTGGAAAACTACAATAAAAAATAAAAATAAAACCATAATTTTATCATTCAGAGAAAATAATATTAATTCCTTTCCAGTATGGCTACTTTTTTCTTCCCTTGTATTGTTTTATCATTATGAATATATAATTCTATTTTCTGACTTGTTTCTCTAAGACTTAAGTGTTTAGGTTGTTTCTAATGCTACTCACTTATAAATAATGCTTCAGAAGATATTGCTTTATATTAATCTTTGTCTACATTCTTGATTCATTTCTCTTGTGTAGATGCCTGGAAATAGAATAATTAACTTTCCTTGAAGGCTAAAAAAATTTAGTTTCTCACAATATCACATGAAAATACTTGTTTTGCCACCTCTTCCCAGCATTGAATATTACTTTCTAAATTTGTTGCTGATTTGGGGGTGAAAAAATTAATATTCCACTTGTTTTAAAGTGACCATCTTTATTACTAATACAGTTGAAAATTTTCCCATTTTTGTATTGGCCTTTTGCATGTTTTCTTATGTTAAACTTTTTAAAAGCCTATTTGCAAAGCATTTTACAATTGAAGTATTATTTGCATATAGTTAAATACACAGATCCCAAGTGTACATTTCAACAACCTATGAAAAATACCTCCCTGTTTAATCTCGTCACTATCAAGCTATAAACCATTCCCATGATCCAGGAAGTTCACTTGTGCCCCTTTTCAGGCACTGACTCCACCTAGAAGCAACCACAGTTCTGATTACTTTCATAATAGTTTTCCCTACCCCAGTACTTCATATCTGTAGAACCACACAGTATATAGTTCTTTAGTACCAAGCTTCTTTATCTCAGGATGATCTTTTTTGAAGTTCATCTACATGTAGCAGTATATTGGTGGTTTATCCCATTTTATTGCTGAATAATTGTTAAGTGCATGGATATATCACCATTCTGTCCCATTTTGAAGGACATTTGGGCTGTTTCAGGTTTTTTTCCTTTTTTTTTTTTTTTTGTTATTATGAGTAAAGTTCGAATGAACACCAATTCTCTTTGTGAATTTATATCTACCATCTTGCTATTTGTTTTCTATGGGTTCCACCTTGTTCTTTTGCTCCTCTTGTTCTTTTCCCACCTTTTAAATGAATAGAATAATTTTTACTATCCCAGTTTATCTCTACTATTCACTTATTACCTATGCATTTTTGGTTTTGTTTTCAGTGATTGTATTATGGTTTGCAATATGCATCTTTATCTCAAATACTATTATTCTGTTCATGTTTAAATCAAAACCTCCAAATGAATATATTTCAGTTCTTTACTTCTAACATCTGTGTTCTGATTGTCATACATTTTACCTCTATGCACATTATAACCTCTGAAATATATTATTATTATTTTTGCTTCAAATTGTCAGTTTAAAAAATATCTAAATGAATAAAAATATCTTTTGTGTATGGCCACATATTTTTCATCCCTGGCAATCTTTATTCCTTTTCGTTTAAGAATCAGTTTTTCCATCTGGTATTATTTTTCTTCCACATGAAAAACTTCCTTTAGTAGAATGAAAGTTTCTGGTAAATTCTCTCATCTATTGTGGTCCTGAAAAATATTTTGCCTGCATTTTTGAAGGATGTTTTCACTGTACATAGAATTATACATATTTTTCTTAGTACTTAAAAGATGCAGTTCCATTCTCATCTAGCTTGTTTTTTTATGTGTGTGTGTGCCTGCTTTCTTAAAAACATCCAGACTGAAAATCTTTGTCTTATGACTGGATTTTTAATTTATTCATATTTAATGTTGTTTTTATAGTTGGATTTATGTCCACCATTTTCCCCATTTTGTCTTGTGCTCTTTAAAAACAAAAACAAAAACTGAATTTCTTGTTAATGCTTTTTTAAAATTAAGTGGATATTTTGATTAATGGCTTTTTCACTAAATGTTTTGAGTTATTCTTTTAGTGGTTGACCTAAAGCTTACCATGTAGATTTTAATTTAAAAGTCCATGTCAGATTTATATTCATTTAATTCCAGTGAAATAGAAGTAAATATCCCTGTATCACTCTATTTCCTCTTCCGTCTATGCTAGTACTGCTATACATATTACTTAATATATACTAAAAGCCCAACCATGCTTATTATAATTCATTGTATAATTTTATACCTTTTAAAGTAGCTGAAAGAAAAAAGTAGAACAATGACATGGTTTACACATTTTGTTGTAGTAATCTTATTAGCCATATTTGGTTCTCTCCCTTTATTCATGTGAATATAAGTTGCCATCTAATGTGAATTCATTTTGCCAATATAGCTTTGCTTCCACTCACCTTCTTTGTGTAGTTATTGTTAAATATATCATAGTTAAATATGTTACAGGCCCAGCAATAAAATTGCATGCACATGGTTTTATACAATTGCATTTTAAATGAGCCAAGAGAAAAAAGGATAAGAAATATACATCTATATTGTGTTATAATTGCATAAGTACTTTTATTTTTTTAAAATACAGATACAAATCCTATTTGAGGTCACTTGTTTTAAACTGAAGAGCTTCCTTTAGTAGTTCTTGTAATGAGCTACCTAGCAACAGATTTTCT
This sequence comes from Oryx dammah, assembly GCF_014754425.2. Lineage (NCBI taxonomy): Eukaryota > Metazoa > Chordata > Mammalia > Artiodactyla > Bovidae > Oryx > Oryx dammah. The sequence continues at coordinate 22,680,684 of NW_024070199.1, read as the reverse complement.
GTTTGGTTATCTGGGAATGTCTTTATTTTTGTCATTGCTGAAAGATTGTTTTTTCTTATGTAATTCTTCTGTTTTTTCCAGTTCAGTTGAGAAATTATTGACAATATCACTGATAATTTTAAGATGTACAGCATTATGGTTTGATTTACATGTATTATGAGATGATGGCTACAATAGATTTAGATAACACCCATCATCTCATACAGATAGAATAAAAAGAAAATTATCCTGGTGACGAGAACTCTTAGGGCAAATCTCTTAAAAATTTTCAAATGTATCATACAGTAGTGTTAACTGTAGGCATTTAGTTAAGCATTACATTCCTAGTATTTCTTTATCTTATCACTGAAAATTTGTTCATTTTGACCACCTTTCTGTGATCTCCCCTACCCCCTCTTCTGGTAAACACAAATCTTCTCTCTTTTTCTATGAGTTTATCTTTTTATTCAGCTTAGATTCCACATGTAAGTGAGATCATACAGTATTTGTCTTTCACTATCTAATTTACTTCACTTGGCATAATACTTCCAGGTATATACGAAACGAAGCGAAATCATTCAGTCGTGTCTGACTCTTTGCCACCCCATGGACTGTAGCCCACCAGACTTCTCCATCCATGGAATTTTTTAGGCAAGAGTACTGAAGTGGGTTGCCATTTCCTTCTCCAGGGGGTCTTCCAGACCCGGGGATCAAACCCGGGTCTCCCACATTGCAAGCAGACGCTTTACTGTTTGAGCCACCAGGTATATCCATGTTATTGCAAATGGTAGGATTTCCTTGTTGTTTTTTTTTTTTTATGGCTGTGTATATGTGTATGTGTTTGTGTATTTATAAATGCAAGCTACAACCTTTTTATTTATTTATCCATTGGTGGATATTTAGGTTGTTTCTATGTCTTGATTATTGTAACAATGCTGCACTGGACATAGAGATGAAGATATCTTTTCAAATTACTGTTTTTATTTCCTTTGGATATATTCTTAAAAGTAGAATTACTGGGTTACATGGTAGTTCTATTTAAATTTTTTTGAAGAACCACCATACTGTTTTCCATAGTGGCTGTATCAATTTATAATCCAGTCAGCCATGCACAAAGGTTCTCTTTTCTCCAAATCCATGCCAGCATTTGTTATCTCTTGTCTTTTTGTTGATGACTATTCTAACAGGGATGAGATGATTATCTCACTCTTGGTTTTAATTTGCATTTCTCTAATAACTAGTGATGTTGAACATCTTTTCATGTACCTATTGGACATTCCTGTATCTTCTTTGGAGATATTTTCTCTGGAAACAGGATTTTTGTTTAGCAACTTTATTATTTCAGGTCTTATTTTAAATATGTCATCTCATTGTCTTCTGACATCCATTTTTTTCTGATGAGATGTCAGCTATTAATCTCATTGAGAGTCTCTCATACATGAAGTCATTTTTCCTTTGCTGCTGTCCTGAATATTTTTACTATGATCTGTCTGGGTATGAGCTTCTTTGTGTTTATCCTATTTAGAGTTTGTTGAGGTTTTTGAGTGTATATATTAATGTTTTTTATCTAATTTGGGAAATTTTGAACATTATTTCCTTTAATACTTTTCTGTTCCTTTCTCTCTTGCTTCTCTTTGTGATGTTCCAATTATGCTTACATTGTACGTTAACAGTGTTTCTCATTTCCGAGATTCTTTATTTTTCTTCATTTTTTCTGTTTTCTTCATATTGAATAATCTTGTGATCTGTCTTCAAGTTTGTTGATTCTTCTGTCAACTCAAGTCAATTTGGGGGAATACTTAGTAAATCCTTTATTTTAGTTGTAGTTTTCCACTCAAGAATTTTTATTTGGCTCATTTAAAATAAGTTTATTTTTCTTTATTGACATTCTTTCTTTGATAAGATGTTATTGAGAGGGTAACAGGCAGGAAGGCCAGGGGTCTCCAAAAGGAGGGAATAGGCTGCAAGTGTCAGGCATGTTTTATTTTTCCCTTAAGTGGCAGCAGGAAACAAACTAGTGTTATATTTTTTCCCCTTCTCTAGACAAATTTAAAAAGAGGTTTTTCTTAAAATTCTGTGTTGCCATTATGACACCTGATTCCACCTGAACTTAACTTTTCTCAAACCTTGAGCTAACGAATGCATCTTTCTTACGGAAATGTTTGTCTTAAGCTATGTTAATGTGCTATGTATTTACCACAGACTCTGTCTTCAAGTGGGTTCCACCTAAAGGCTAGGAACTGCCTTGACAAACCAGTATGTTATACACTGTTCTCCTAATCTATGTTAGTGAAACTATATATTTGTATGGAAATCTGCCTTTCTTCAAGACTCATGTCAATCATGTCACGGCCCAGGAAGACTCACCTGGTGCCAGGGTTATCTCAGAATGCATCTTGTGGGTGAGGGGCCTGGTGCCATTCTCTGAGTTTTGAGACGTGTCCTTTCTTTAATTAGCAGACTGCTAGTAGCTATATAAGATCCAACTAAAGACTAGTAGGGGAGTACTCTTTCTGCCCTCTTCTGATGTCTATGTCAGAAGCTTTCTCTATCTCTTTTATGCTTTAATAAAATTTTATTACACAAAAGCTCTTAGGGATCAAGCCTCATCTCTGGCCCTGGGTTGAATTCTTCTCCGGAGGCCAAGAATCCCGGCATCTTTCGTGGCTCAGGAACAGCCTTTCATTATCATCATAGTGAGTTCGTTCACTTCTTGCAGTATATCTTCCTTTAGTTTTTTTTTTTTTTTTTTTAATCACAATTAGTATAGCTACTTCAGGGTCTTTGTTACGTTCAATATCTGAGTCTTCTCATAGGCAGTTTTGTTACTTGCTCTTCAATTTTTTTTTCTCTGCATGAGTCACACTTTCCTGTTTTCTTGAGTATCTCATGTTTTGCCTGTGAAAAAGCTGGCATATTAGACAATGTATTGTAGCAACCCTTAATATTGATCTTACCTCCAAGCGAATTTTTGCTATTTGCTAGTTTGTTACTTTTTAGTGCAATTTCATAGAAGCCAGCTTTCTCTGAAGTAGAAAATCTCTGATTTGCTCTTCATAACTATATAGTATTGAACATGCTCATAGTCACCCTGGCAGATAGTCACTTTATCAGGGCTCTTTTTGACTCTCCCTTTGTCTGATCCCTTTTGTAAGCTGCATGCCTCTGACCCAGACTTGTCTGTGAGTGTCCAGGAGTCTCTGGTGGAGGCATGGGTCAGCGGTGGCCTGCTGAAGGGTTGGGGGCACTGAGTGAGGCAGTGCATGTACAGGACCTTTTGAAGGAGATCCCATTGTCTTCATTACCTCCACCATAGTTTAATCTCAGGTCAAACAACAGGGAGGGAACACAGCCTTGCCCATCAACAGAAAACTGGATTAAAGTTTTACTGAGCATGGCCCCGCCCATCAGAACAAGACCCAGTTTCCTCCACAGTCAGTCTCTCCCAACAGTAAGATTCCATCAGCCTCTTATCCTTCTCCATCAGAGGGCAGACAGAATGAAAGCCACAATTGCAGAAAACTAATCAAACTGATCACATTGACCACAGCCTTGCTTAGATCAATGAAACTATAGCCATGCTGTATAGGGCCACCCAAGATGGACGGTCATGGTGGAGAGTTCTGACAAAACGTGGTCCACTTGAGAAGGGGATGGCAAACCGCTTCAGTATTCTTCCCTTGAGAACCCCATGAACACTATGAAAAGGCAAAAAGATAGAACACTGAAAGATGAACTCCCCAGGTCAGTAAGTGCCCAATATACTACGGGAGAAATAAAGCCAGAAAGAATGAAGAGATGGAGCCAAAGCAAAAAAAAATGCCCAGCTGTGGATGTGACTGGTGATTAAACTAAAGTCCAATGATAAAGAGCAATATGACATAGGAACCTGGAACATTAGGTCTGTGAGTCAAGGTAAATTGGAAGTGCTGAAAGAGGAGATGGCAAGAGTAAACATTGACATTTTAGGAATCAGTGAACTAAAATGAACTGGAATGGGCAAATTTAATTGAGATGACATTTATATCTACTACTGGGGGCAAGAATCTCTTAGAAGAAATGGAGTGGCCCTCATAGTGAAGAGAAGAGTCCAAAATGCAGTACTTGGGTACAGTATCAAAAGCAACAGAATGCTGTTCATTTTCAAGGCAAACCATTCACTATCATAATAATCTAAATCTATGCCCCAACTAGTAATGCTGAAGAAGCTGAAGCTGAATGGTTCTGTGAACACCTACAAGACCTTCTACAATTAACACCTAAAAACGATGCCCTTGTCATCACAGGGGACTGGAATGCAAAAGTCAGAAGTTAAGAGACACCTGAAGAAACAGGCAAATTTGGCCTTGGAGTACAAAATGAAGCAGGAAAAAGGCTAACAGAGGTTTGCCAAGAGAACACACTGGTCATAGCAAACACCCTCTTTCAACAATACAAGAAATGACTCTATGCCTGGACATCTCCAGATGATCAATAACGAAGTCAGATTGATTATATTCTTTGCAGGCAGAGATGGAGAAGCTCTATACAGTCAGCAAAAACAAGACTAGGAGCTGACTGTGGCTCAGATCATGAACTCTTTATTGCCAAATTCAGTTTTCATTCCAATCCCAAAGAAAGGCAATGCCAAAGAATGCTCAAACTACTGCACAATTGCACTCATCTCACATGCTAGTAAAGTAATGCTCAAAATTCTCCAAGCCAGGCTTCAACAGTACATGAACCATGAACTTCCAGAAGTTCAAGCTGCATTTAGAAGATAGAAGAACCAGAGATCAAATTGCCAACATCTGCTGGATCATTGAAAAAGCAAGAGGGTTCCAGAAATACATCTACTTCTGCTTTATTGACTATACCAAAGCCTTTGTGTGGATCACAACATACTCTGGAAAATTCTGAAAGAGATGGGAATACCAGACCACCTGACCTGCCTCCTGAGAAATCTGTATGCAGGTCAAGAAGCAACAGTTAGAACCAGACATGGAACAACAGACTGGTTCCAAATCAGGGTAGGAATATGTCAAGGCTGTATATAGTCACCCACCTTATTTACTTATATGCAGAGTACATCATGTGAAATGCCAGGATGGATGAAGCAGAAGCTGGAATTAAGATTGCCAGGAGAAATATCAATAATCTCAGATATGCAGATGACACCACCCTTATAAGAAGAACTAAAGAGCCTTTTGATGAAAGTGAAAAAGGAAACTGAAAAGGCTGGCTTAAAACTCAACATGCAAAAAATGAAGATCATGGCATCCGGTCCCATCACTTCATGGCAAATAGATGGGGAAACAATGGAAATAGTGAGAGACTTTATTTTGGGGGGCTCCAAAATCACTGCAGATGGTGATTGCAGCCATGAAATTAAAAGACTTGCTCCTTGGAAGAAAAGCTATGACCAACCTAGACAGCATATTAAAAATCAGAGACATTACTTTGTTTACAAAGGTCCGTCTAGTCAAAACTATGTTTTTGTTGTAGTCATGTATGGATGTGAGAGTTGGACTATAAAAAAAACTAAGTGCCAATGACTTGATGCTTTTGAACTGTGGTGTTGGAGAAAATTCTTGAGAGTCCCTTGGACTGCAAGGAGATCAAACCAGTGAATCCTAAAGGAAATCAATCCAGAGTATTCATTGGTAGGACTGATGCTGACGCTGAAACTCCAATACTTTGGCCACTGATGCTGGGAACCCTTAATGGCAGGAGGAGAAGGGAAAGACAGAGGATGAGATTATTGGATGACATCACTGACTCGAAGGACATGGTTTTGAGCAAGCTCCGGGAGTTTTTGATGGACATGAAAGCCTGGCATGCTGTGGTCCAAGGGGTTGCAGAGTTGGACACAACTGAGCGACTACACTGAACTGCCTCTGTTGGTAACACATATAGCTGTCAGGTTCCACTAATTTCTAGTTGAGTGCTCTGGTGTTTTGGATAATCCTATGAACATAACTTGCTCCACTATATGATTCATTTAAATTCATACCCCCTTGCATGCTTAGTCACTCAGTCATGTCTTATTCTTTATGACTCTGTGGACTGTTGCCCACCCAACTCCTCTGTCCATGGGATTTTTCAGGCAAGAATCCTTGTTGGCTTGTCATTTCTTTCTCCAGGTCAGACCTCCTTGCTGCTGCTGCTGCTGCTGAGTTGCTTCAGTCGTGTCCGACTCTGTGCGACCCCACTAGGCTCCCCTGTCCCTGGGATTCTCCAGGCAAGAACACTGGAGTGGGTTGCCATTTCCTTCTCCAATGCATGAAAGTGAAAAGCAAAAGTGAAGTCACTCAGTCGTGCCCGACTCTTAGCGACCCCATGGACTGCAGCCTACCAGGCTCCTCCACCCATGGGATTTTCCAGGCAAGAGTGCTGGAGTCGGGTGCCATTGCCTTTTCCTTACTGGGGAATATTTCAAGACCAGTCTTTGGAGTATATTGTGACCACAGGAGGTCTCTCCTTCACTATCTCTTGTCTAGGTTCTCTCGGTAAACTTGTTGACCTGGGGTTTAGCTTGTTGCGCTTAAGGAGGTTATCAGCCTCCTTCTAATTGCTTGCCATTAAAGTCTCTTTCTCTCTCTCTTTATTTTTAAGGATATCCTAAAGCTTGAACTTTTCCACATTCTTTTCTAACTAAGATCAGTTTCTTTGGGGGAGTATTTCAGTATTCTGTTTTTATGACCTGTAGAGGCATGTTTTTCACTTCAGTTTGAATGAACCTAATATAGGATTATCCAAGGGATAATTTATTATAATTATAATTTATTGTTTATTTCTAAAGTTGGTTCTTTCTGGGGTCTCTAATTAAGGCTCTAGGTATTTGACAAGATCTCTCCACTTTTACTAGACATAATTTGAATATTTCTTAATCCTGTTTAGCTCCAGTAAGTGCATCAGGTCATGCTGCCCAATTAGTTCTTCTTTGGCTGACTGCTTGGAGTATTACTCCAAAGATTCATGGGGTTCAAAGATTCATGGGGTCCCATATGCAGAGTTTCAAATCTTGCTTTGTGCAGTTTTGCCTTTTGGGGCACTTTGTTATCAAGTTCTAGTCACCTATACTTGCACAAACTCTTTTCTTTGTCCCTTAACTTAGAGCAAACAGTGGAAACAGTGTCAGACTTTATTTTGGGAGGCTCCAAAATCACTGCAGATGGTGACTGCAAACATGAAATTAAAAGCCGCTTACTCCTTGGAAGAAAAGTTATGACCAACCTAGATAGCATATTCAAAAGCAGAGACATTACTTTGCCAACAAAGATCCGTCTAGTCAAAGATATGGTTTTCCCAGTGGTCATGTATGGATATGAGAGTTGGACTGTGAAGAAAGCTGAGTGCCAAAGAATTGCTTTTGAACTGTGGTGTTGGAGAAGACTCTTGAGAGTCCCTTGGACTGCAAGGAGATCCAACCAGTCCATTTTGAAGGAGATCAGCCCTGGGATTTCTTTGGAAGAAATGATGCTAAAGCTGAAACTCCAGTACTTTGGCCACTTCATGCGAAGAGTTGACTCATTGGAAAAGACTCTGATGCTGGGAGGGATTGGGGGCAGGAGGAGAAGGGGATGACAGAGGATGAGATGGCTGGATGGCATCACTGACTCGATGGATGTGAGTCTGAGTGAAGTCCGGTAGTTGGTGATGGACAGGGAGGCCTGGCGTGCCGTGATTCATGGGGTCGCAAAGAGTCGGACTGAACTGAACTTACAGCAAGAGTGTTATGCTTTGCTTGACTTTTCTTATCCTATACCTTTGTCTAAGAAGTGCCTTCAGGCAGAAAGTTGAGACAGTTTTAGGAATTGCCTTATTTGTTTTTCTTTTCTGAGGCATAATCTCCCAAGCTTCTCATTCTTTGATACCTGTAAATCATTTTTTCATATATTTTAAACATTTATAGTTGTTAATGGTAGAAAGAATAGTACTATCCACTAAACTCATTGCAAGAAATGGAATTCCTGCCCCCTTTTTTTTAACTTTGTGTTTTTCTTTTTGATTTGTCAAGCACCTCAAACCACCCCCCCAAAATTCTACTCCGTTCCATTAGCTGCTATTTTTCTTTTATATCATTTTGTCCTATCTTATGATCTTCATACTTTAATTTTTATGTAATTAAATCTATTAGGTTTTTGTTGTTGTTTCTCCTAAGTAGAAATCAAGTATCTACCTAGTTTCTTTCATGATTATTTTGGAGCTTCATATTTTCTGTTGTTGTTCTACTGAGATTAGTTTTGATATTTTTATAAGATGGTTTTGTATGCCTTTTATTCTAATTTTCTTCAAATCATTTGTAGAAAAAGGTGTGGAATAAATTAATTAATCATATATATGCATATATATATATATCACTGAAAACTGGTTAAATGTTATCATGAATGTTTTTAGAGTCCATGCATATCGATTCTGTGTCATCTATTTAAGGTCAGTCTTGGGTAAAATGAGATTAAGACAGATCATACTGCATGCTTCATTTTAAAAGATAAAATATGTGTAAAGTCAATAAAAATGGAAATAAGGACATAAAGACTGGGACAAGCAGCAACCCAAATGGATAGTTCTATAACCAGTGGTTACAATGACTAGACTTGCAGTTAGAAAGATCTAGATTTGGTCCTAACACTTACTATCTTCTTGAGCTTTATCTCCATTACTTTGAGGTTATGTTTAAGGTGAAATTGGACAATATAGCTAAATCAATTCCTGACACATCACTGTGTTCACTATCCTTGTTGTGATTGTAGTGATGAAAATCAGAAAGATAAGATGGAGATGCAGTTTCAATGACATGATTGAGCAAGGGTGAAGGAGTATGATCTGGCCTTTGTTCTCTTTACAATAAAATAAGCAGAATAGTGTGAATTATATGTTTCTAAGCTTGCTTCCATATGTAAGTATGGATGCATATATGCCTGAATTAGGTACTTCCCCTAGATTCATCTCTTTCTACTTATGGGTACCATGAGTTGCCATATAACTCAGTTCCTGACCTTTGTACATGCACGTGCGTGTGTGCTCAGTCGCTCAGTTGTGTCCGACTCCTTGCAACCCCATGGACTGTAGCCTGCCAGGCTCCTCTGTCCATGGGGATTCTCCAGGCAAGAATGCTGGAGTGGGTTGCCATGCCCTCCTCCAGGACCTTTGTAGAGAGAACCACTAAACTCTGAAGCCCTGAATGGGGTAATCAGGCAGAGGATGGAATGGTGGGGGAGAAAACGGATAGCTGGCAGTGTTTACATGACTGCCCCAATCCTGGTGAGTAAGTGCTCTGTTTGGCTTATCTGTTTTTCGTAGACACATGTATAAACCAGATCAGACAAAATTGGGTCTTTCTTCCTTTCCTTAAAGGAAGCTTGTGGTGAACATGCACTGAATAGGAATGAGGATCACTGAATTGAAACTCCCTTTTATCCATTGTGGAGTTCTGTAATTTTAGGGAGGTTTCCTCTCCTGTCCAGCTGCTGCAGCTACTAGGATATATAACCACTGAGGCCAGAGAAAGTCCTGCACATGCATCTGTTTATTCACTTCTAAGTTTTTAATTAAGTCCTTATTGAGTGATTTCTGTGTGTGAGGTGCTGTATTTGGTGCTAGGACACAGCTGTGTTACAAACAGAGCTTATCCTTGTCCTTACCCTTGAGAAACTTGTCTAGAGGGATAGACAGATGTTAAATAAGAGAGAGTATATGTATGTACAGTGACTACTACAAAGGAGAGGTGCCAGGCATCATGGGCAGTAAATAGTGTAAGCCAGTGTTTGGCAACTTCTGTAAAGGAGCAGGTAGTAAGTATTTAGGCTTGGTAAACCAATAAGCAAAATGGAATAATTATTCTTACCAAACCACCAATCAATTGTTTTTGCTAATAGGTATAAAAATGAAAAAACACCCTTAAGTCACATGGGCCTTACAAAAACAGTCTGCTGACCCTTCATTAGGGTATATAATACATTGTATAATACATGATGTAGTCTGCTCAGTATTATATCTCTATCCAGAGAGTGTTAATGGTCACTATTTTCTTAAAGGATTTGTGTGAGAGGTATATCCCTTTCTGCTTCCACCTATCTCTACTTTATCTATCTACAGTTATGTCCTCATAGAATTCAAAGGTATGGAATACATGCAGAACTTACCAATACCTTTTTGATATTTTAATTTGGCTGTGTATCTAGTTCGCCTGGGAGAGGATTAACCATCTCACTAGTTTGTGTGCAATGTTCTAGTGACTGTAGTGCTAAGTATCTCTGATTGTCTAGATTAAGTGACAGTGGCTGGATTAATTGCCTGTGCGTTGTGCTGTATCTGTTGAGGCCACTGGAGAGGGAACCGGAGAACAGGTACTGTGGAACAGAAAGAAAAAGAGAAAAGAACAGCTCCAATACCTTTTGTTCCAGAGCAAGATGAGCCAACTTGTTAGTTTTGACTCTCCATTGCTTCACAGGTTAAAAAAAGAAAAATCTATTTGTACTTAATAGAATTAGAGGCATGATATCCTCTGTGAGCACACTAAGCTATTTGCAGAAGCCCCTGAAGAGGAATCTAATTCAATTAGAAAAGGAAAACATTTAATATTTCTTAAAACTCATAATTTTCAAGATATTGCAAAATAAAAGAAGCAAGCTTTATTTTTTAAACTGGCACTTAAACTGTCTGAAACACTTTAAAATGTACTGAATTTTATTCATTCTCCTGTAAGTCGATCCTAGCTTTTCATTTTAAGCATTCCTATGAAAAGTGAAAATGTTAGTCATTTAGTCCTGTCCGACTCTTTGCAACCCCATGAACTGTAGCCCACAAGGCTCCTCTGTCCATGGAATTCTCCAGGCAAGAATACTGGATTGGTTAGCCATTCCCTTCTCCAGCAGATCTTTCTGACCCAGGAATCAAATATGTGTCTCCAGCATTGCAGGCAGATTCTTTCCTGTCCGAGCAACAGTTTTCAGTTTAAGCATTCCTGTAAGTACCTCTATATATTTTTTGGCAGTTACACCAAGAGATTGAAAAAGAGAAAATCCAAATGCATTCATTTTGACTTTTAAATATTTCCTTTATTACGCTCTCTCTCCATTTTGTTCTCTTTCTCCTCTTTATCTCCCTTTTCCCTTAACTATCTCAGGGTCTTACTTTTTCCTGATCAAATTTAAACGAAGAAAAAAGCTGTGGGGAAAATGCCAAAAATCTAATAGAAGAGTTGTCAATAGTAACCATGTGACCATGTGACTCAAGCTATAAATCCCTTTGGATTAAACATTACCCTTCATCTGAGTATGGAGTTTCTGATACCTATTTTTTTTTTTAAATCTGCCAATGGAGATTAAAATGTCCCCTTACCAGGAGGTCTTTTAGAGTGGGATGGATGCTTGCTGCCAGGGCACCAACCTGCCTGAAGATAGTCAAATAAAGCCTATGACATAGCTAGGTCCTTTTCTTCCCTAAAAACTTGCATCCATTTATATACCACATTTAGTTAGAAAGTGAAATGTTGGTCAAGTCATTATAGTTTGTTTATGATGACAATCATAGGTTAGAAAAGCAATTGACTGATAATGTTATATGTATATCGTGTATGTGTGTGTATTATTTGCCCTCTGAATATTTTGATTAACAAAGTGAAGAAAGAGCCTTTCCATGAAACTTGTGATTAAAATAATAACTAATACTATGTACTTGGTATGTTCTAGAGTTTAATTCTTTTACTTATAGGTGTTATCTCGTTTTATTTTCTCAATCACCCTATGAAGTAGTTAATTCAGTGTTTTCATTTTCAGAATGATTTCCAGGGCACAGAGATGCCAAAGTCACATCATTTGTAAGTGGGAGGGCCAGGATTTAAACTCAATGTGCAAAGCTATACTCTTAAACATTGTACTAGTTCTGTCTTCTTCCTTCACAGAAGTTTTCATAATTTGTAGTTCTGTATTTATTTGCATGAGTATCTTTTTATAACGTTCATCTTCTTGCTAGACTGTAAGTTCCACGAGTACAAGATTGCAGCGTTTTGTTCTGTGCTGCGTCACTAGAGCTTAGGGTTGTGTCTGGCATACAGCAGGAAAGCAATAAACAGACATCTGTAGGAAAAATGAATGAGCAATATGCTACAGGCCTGGTGTTGTACAGCAGTAGCATTAAAAGTAACACTGGTATCCTGCTTTGCAGATGACAGAGCATTTTGATCACAGTTGCCAAAAACTCCTCCCTTTAGCTCCAGATAGTGGCCAGCAGAACTTTAGGGTGTTTCATTGTCCTAATTATGCCAGCTGCCACCATGAATACCAGCGCTGTCCCATCTATACCCTCCTAAATCTCCCAAAGAAACATCCGCAGAGACCTACCCGCTGAGCCTCTTATCTCTCCCTCACCACCCACCAATTCTTTCCTGTTTTCATTGGACTTTCTTTCATTTCAAAAAAACAAACAAAAAGGTTTTTTGTTTGTTTGTTTGTATCATTTTAAGGAATATCATCTAAAAGTCTTTTCTTCTTTTTTTTCCAAGTGGTTTTTAACCTCTTTTAATACTCATAATAGACCACTTTCTGCTTACTGATCAGATATATAATTCTCAACATTTTACATGCATTAGCTCATTTAATTCTCAGATGAAACCTGTGGAGCAGATACATTTATGAGCTCTAATTTTTTAGATCAGTTCACAGATACAAAGAAAACTTCAGCAGTGTATCAGCATTGAGCAGCTGATTAGTCTGGTTCCAGAGGGTACCATCTTAACCCCGCACGACTACAGTGATAATTTCTAGGCCTCTTGCATGTGTGTGTCTGCTGTTGCTTCATTCATGGCCAACTCTTTGCGACCCCATGGACTGTAGCCACCTGGCTCCTCTGTCCATGGGGATTCTCCAGGCAAGAATACCGGAGTGGGTTGCCACTTCCTCCTCCAGGGGATTTTCCCCACCCAGGCATTGAACTAGCACCAACCAGGAAGCCCCCAGTCAGTATTTATTGTTTTGGGTCTGCCCTCTGCTGAGTCCCTTAAATTTTTTCTTTAAGATATTCCCCCAAATAATGTCAGCAATGTAGATACTACTAATTTCCAAATTTTGTGAAGGAAAAAGCTAAAGCTTAAAAAGATGAAAACAATATACCAAGTTCATGTAACTAATCAGATCATCAAGCCCAAAGGCAGAGGTGAGAGACTCATATCACTTCCACTCCTGAGCAGATTTGGCTTCAGTTCTGTTTCAATATTCGCTTTTATGACAGTTTATCCCAAGTCTATTTTAATAGACTTGCAAAATCTACAACTGACATTTATGTAATAATGCGTCATGTACAATATTCAGTACATCAGGAAGTCTTCAACATTCTTTAAAGGCAACCTTCTTTTATTGTCAAAACTGTAATTGTGATGTCAAATCCTTGGTTTCTGATAGCATTTTTCAGGTAATGGCATAAACTTGGCATGGAATGTTAACTGGAAAATGTATCCATGTATATATTAATAACAGTAACATTCCCCATATATGTAGCACTTACAGAAATACCTTTAGTTAATATTTACTATCAGCCAGGCTTTATGCCATGCCCTTTTATATATATATATTATATTTTGAATCTTACAGTGACTGTATAGGATGACTTTATTCCCATCTATATAGTTGACCCACTTGAGGTTTGTGGAGGTCTATGACTTGCCCAAACAAACTAGCGTCACTGGAATCAACCAGGACTTACTGTATAGCACAGGGAACTCTGCTCTGTGTTATGTAGCAGCCTGGATTGGAGGGGAGAATGGATACATGGATATGTATGGCCAAGTCACTTTGCTGTTCACCTGAAATTATCATAGCATTGTTAACTGGATATACTCCAATAGAAAAAGTTAATTAGAAAGATGGGGGAACTAGGTGTTATTCTCAGGACTGTTAATTCAGAATTTAGAGTCTTTCCAACTTGTTTTTCAGTCTTACTTGGCTCTATCAAAATTTATACCTGAAAAATGAAATAGTTTAAGTGATTTCATTGAGATTATAAAGTTAATAATAGGTCAAGGCAGCACTAGAATTAGGTCTTTATTCTTCTAATCTGTTGCTTTTGGCAATATACTTACAATATCTCATACATGCACACATTGTATAGAACATATACACATATTAAACAGATATGAAAATAAAATACTTTATAGTTAAACTTTTTAAATTTTATTATCTGTTTTCATTCCTTTACTCAGGTGGCCTTAAAATATCTAGTTGCTAAAGTTATTAAACTCAAGGATTATAGCAAGAAGAAGTTACATTCTAAAATTCACGAGATAAAAGATATTCCTTTTGAAGATCTTATTGATATTCTGAGAGAGTTAGGCTTAAATAAAGAGATTACTGGGTTGAAATTTCAGACCAATTTTGCATGTGAAAACTTGGCAAGTATTATGCCTAGTTAAACCATATACAATCATTAAAACAGATGTAATGTGAGAAGGGACTCATACAAAAGTTGTTTCTGTGCAAAGAGTTATTAATGCATGCTGGGACAAGGTAGGTTGCTAGGGTCTTCTCAATGAAATGGCAGTTTTCAGTGTGAGTGACTTGGAACATTGCGTATAATTTTTCTTAAAAATAGAAGAGGCTGGGGAAGATGAGTCCATCTGTATAATTTATATCAAAGTAAAGTATGTCTCTGGATCCTTTTTGTTTTTCTCCTATGATTAAAGATAACATTATTACCCCATTCATCACATTTGATGTGTCATTGTATTAATCAGGATAGAAAGACTGTCATTCTAATAGTAAAACAGACAATCTCAATAGCTTATACTATAAAAGTTTATTTCTTAGTCATATAAAGTCTGATGTGCATTGAATCATCCTCCTCCATCTTATGCTATGTGTTTGACATAAGTATAAAATCCCTTATACTCGGAAGTATAAGCTCTTCCAAGATCACTGTGACAGCAGAAAGAATGGGTAGACAGGATCCACTAACTCTTATATGGTTCATGTGACTTCTGCTCAGAGCTGAAACTAGTCACAGGACCCTGAGCGACTGCAGTGGAGGCTGAGATGTAGAAGAGCAAATGGTTACTTAGTGAACGCTGTCTCTGACCCATTAACTATGATTTTCCCCCTTCTTTTCTGGTAGCCTGCCTATTTCTCTCTCAGTTACTTTCTTCCACTGCTTGTCTTCCTTCCTCTTTCCTTGGTTCCCCTTCATTCAGCCACTGCTTAACAAATTCTTTATCTCTTGTGCAGGGTGCTAGCATGTCCTTACGAGTGAGTGCTTCCCAAGTTATGTGCACTATAGCCTTCTCTTTCCTCACCCTCATCGTGGCCCAGCTCCTCTGTGCCTCATAGTTCCTAAGTTGAGGAATATACAAGAGTGAAACATGATTCCTCACCTCCAGTTTCTTACAGTCTTTTGAGAGAGATGTGACATAGAGACAATACAATAGTGAAACTGCCTGTGTCTTTCAATTTCTATAGGCAGTGTGTTGTGGGAGTTAATTCAATACTGTTCTGTACTCAGTTCAGTTCAGTTCAGTCGCTCAGTCGTGTCCGACTGTTTGCGACCCCAAGAACCCCAGCACGCCAGGCCTCCCTGTCCATCACCAACTACCGGACTTCACTCAGACTTATATCCATCGAGTCAGTGATGCCATCCAGCCATCTCATCCTGTCATCCCCTTCTCCTCCTGCCCCCAATCCCTCCCATCATCAGAGTCTTTTCCAATGAGTCAGCTCTTCACATGAGGTGGCCAGAGTACTGGAGTTTCAGCTTTAGCATCATTCCTTCCAAAGAAATCCCAGGGCTGGTCTCCTTCAGAATGGACTGGTTGGATCTCCTTGCAGTCCAAGGGACTCTCAAGAGTCTTCTCCAACACCACAGTTCAAAAGCATCAGTTCTTCGGCGCTCAGCTTTCTTCACAGTCCAACTCTCACATCCATACATGACCACTGGAAAAACCATAGCCTTGACTAGACGGACCTTAGTCGGCAAAGTAATGTCTCTGCTTTTGAATATGCTATCTAGGTTGGTCATAACTTTTCTTCCAGGGAGTAAGCGTCTTTTAATTTCATGGCTGCACTCACCATCTGCAGTGATTTTGGAGCCCAAAAGAATAAAGTCTGACACTGTTTCCACTGTTTCCCCATCTATTTCCCATGAAGTGATGGGACCGGATGCCATGATCTTCGTTTTCTGAATGTTGAGCTTTAAGCCAACTTTTTCACTCTCCTCTTTCACTTTCATCAAGAGGCTTTTTCATTCCTCTTCACTTTCTGCCATAAGGGTGGTGTCATCTGCATATCTGAGGTGACTGATATTTCTCCTGGCAATCTTGATTCCAGCTTGTGCTTCTTCCAGCCCAGTGTTTCTCATGATGTACCCTGCATATAAGTTAAATAAGCAGGGTGACAATATACAGCCTTGATGTACCCCTTTTCCTATTTGGAACCAGTCTGTTGTTCCATGTCCAGTTCTAACTGTTGCTTCCTGATCTGCATATAAGTTTCTCAAGAGGCAGGTCAGGTGGTCTGGTATTCCCATCTCTTTCAGAATTTTCCACAGTTGATTGTGATCCACACAGTCAAAGGCTTTGGCATAGTCAATAAAGTAGAAATAGATGTTTTTTTGGAACTCTCTTGCTTTTTCCATGATCCAGCGGATGTTGGCAATTTGATTTCTGGTTCCTCTGCCTTTTCTAAAACCAGCTTGAACATCTGGAAGTTCACGGTTCACCTATTGCTGAAGCCTGGCTTGGAGAATTTTGAGCATTACTTTACTAGCATGTGAGATGAGTGCAATTGTGCAGTAGTTTGAGCATTCTTTGGCGTTGCCTTTCTTTGGGATTGGAATGAAAACTGACTTTTTCCAGTCCTGTGGCCACTGCTGAGTTTTCCAAATTTGCTGGCATATTGAGTGCAGCACTTTCACAGCATCATCTTTCAGGATTTGAAACAGCTCAACTGGAATTCCTTCACCTCCACTAGCTTTGTTCGTAGTGATGCTTTCTACGGCCCACTTGACTTCACATTCCAGGATGTCTGGCTCTAGGTGAGTGATCACACCATCGTGATTATCTTGGTCTTGAAGATCTTTTTTGTACAGTTCTTCTGTGTATTCTTGCCACCTCTTCTTAATAGCTTCTCCTTCTGTGAGGTCCATACCATTTCTGTCATTTATCAAGCCCATCTTTGTGTGAAAAGATGTACTCTGTACTCAGTAGCATTTGCTAAATGCTAGTCAGAGTGTAAGGGCTTCCCAGGTAGTTCGATGGTAAAATAATCCAGCTGCCAAGCAGGAGACACACAGATTTGCTCCCTGGTTGGGAAGATCCCCTGGAGAAGGAAATGGCAACCCATTCCAGTATTCTTGCCTGGGAAATCCCATGGGGAGGGGAGTCTGGTGGGCTATAGTCCATGGAGTCGCAAAAGAATCAGACATGACTTAGTGTATAACCACCACACCACCAGTCAGAACACTGTTAAAGCAATAAGATAACTACAGTCCTCCTGCTTTATAAAGAACAATTACAAATTAAAGACATTGGAGAAAACATAAACTATGTGTGATCACCCGTCATACATACTTTAAATAGGTCTCATTGTGTCAGAGGTTCTCAGACTTTGCTCATGAATATGGGGTTCTGAGGGTAGCTAACATGTGCAAGGTTATCTGGTCTGGGCAAGGCCCAAGATCTAGAGCTATCAAAGCTCCTGAAAGGTTCTTTACCCCAGAGCTTCTGAAGTGGGTGCAGATACTGACTGCTCTTCTGTTATAATGAAACTTTACCCCAGATTATAGCAACAAAGGTACTCTGACTCCTCAGAAAATATCTAACATCATTCATCCCTTGAAAGTCCTGGCATGGACAGTATTGCAAGTAGGAAAGAAGCATTTCTTCTCTTCAGTCTAAAGAGAACTATCCTTGCCACAAGACTTGAAATAGCTCATAAAATTTGAGCAAAATGTTAATAAGGCCTAGAAATTAATAATAAAACTCTAAACTGACAGAATTTGACAAGATCTTGATTAACCAGGACAGAGATTGTTTTTAGGGTTCCAGGGATGGGCTTTAGGAGGCCTAGGAATCCCCTGAAACATAATGTGTTTACTTATATAAATTTTATGGATATGGGTCTACCTGTAAAAGATTAAGAGCTACTCATCTCACCCACTCCAGTATTCTTTCCTGGGAAATCCCATGAACAGAGGAGCCAGGGGCGCTGTAGTCCATGGGGTTGCAAAGAGTGGGACACCCCTTATCTACTGAGTGTGCACATCACTTAGAGAGGTGGAATCCGCAATTCAAGAGATGCCAAAGATCAAGCAAGTCGTCAGGAATAAATCCACCTTTAGAGCCCTGCTTGTCTTATCCTCAGTTTCATGTGTTGAATTGTATGTGTTCCGTCATCAACCTGTACCCCAACCCTGGTGGCTCAGACACTAAAGAGTCTGCCTTCAAAGCAGGAGACTGGGTTTGCTCCCTGGGTCAGGAAGAGCCCCTGGAGAAGGGAATTGCTACCCACTCCAGTATTCTTGCCTGGAGAATCCCACAGACAGAGGAGCCTGGCAGGCTATAGACCATGGGGTTGCAAAGAGATGGACATGACTGAAAATTTCAATTTCAGTTTTCTCCTGAAATATTCGTAAAGTCCTGACCCTCTGTATTTGTGACTGTCACCTTATTTGGTAATAGAGTCTTTGCAGATGTAGTCAAGTTAAGATGAGGTCATTGGGGTGGCCCTAATCCAATATGACTTGTTTCCTTATAAAAAGAGGAGAATTAATTCCATGTGAAGACAGGTATGCACAGCAAGAGAAGATGGAGACAGAATTGAATTCATGCAGCTAGAAGCCATGGAGTAAGAGAATGCATATCTGTTGTTTTTAAGCCACCAAGTTGTTAATCATTTATTATGGCAGCCCTAGGAGATGAATACACTCACCCATCACTAACTTTCCTATCTATACATTGGTTTTTTTTGTTTTTTGTTTTTATCATGTTTGTGTGAGTGCTGACAGTTAGGTTTTGCTGTGTTTTTAAATACATGTTTACTAGACCAATTTTATGTACTTCCCCAGGCACTCTGAGCCCATCTGTCCTCTGGGCCTTGGCTGCTTTCCCTGCTTCCAGCTGGAATAGCTGAGCAGTGCCTCCTGTCATTCTCACAGTACTAGTATTCTAGCCACCAACCAGAGTGTACTGATTCTCTCGCCTAACCTGGGGTCTTCTGCCAGGCTTTGGGCCAACATCCATCATGCTGGCTCTGGGAGGATCTGTAACACCTCCCATGTCTAAATCCAACCTGACCAGACCCTAGAATCTCTGGCTTTCCCAGCACTCCTGTGGAGGTGGAGTTACACCATCTTAAATTACAGGACAGTCAATGCTCTTTGGAGCAAACTTTGATGAAGAAAAGGCAGGATTCATAAGCATACAACATGTGACTTGCTTTCCTCTCCTTCTTGAAGTCTGTTCTGAGAGGCAGAGGTTTTATAATGTCTTTTCTGAGGCATCCCACGTCGAAAAAACATTTCCATCATTCACAATGTTATTTTGCTTTACCTACTATAAAGGAGAGATGTTTCCTAATCTGGAAGTTCTTCAAATCCTGTCTTTTCAGGGTTTTGAAGAAGCTTCATTTTGTAAGCATTGTTGATTAAAGTATTAGCCATTGGTGACTGAACTCAACCTCCAGCCCTTCTTCCCTCCATGGAGATGGGGGATGGGGGCATGGCTGAAAGTTCCAACCAGCTAATCATTTGGTTGGTTCCTTTGGCCACCAGTCCCATTCTTAGTGCTTGTCAGAAGTCATCTCATTAACATAAACTTAGGTATAGTTGCGAGGGATTTATTATGAATAATGCAAGATACCCACTTTACCTTCATACTGTGGAACTGGGACAAAATTTTTTTTTTTTTTTTTTAAGATACCCGAGGACTTTCCTCATGGCCCAGTGACTAAGATTCCATGTTCCTTATGCAGGGTGCCAAGGTCAGATCCCTGGTCAGGCAATTGGGTCCCACATGTGGCAGCTAAGACCCAGAGCAGCCAAATAAAAAATCTGCTGTGCTTAGTCGTTCAGTCATATCTGACTCTTTGTGACCCCCTGCCAGCCTCCTCTGTCCATGGGATTCTCTAGGCAAGAATACTGGAGTGGGTTGCCATGCCCTCCTCCAGGGGATTTCCCAACCCAGGGACTGAAATCAGGTCTCCTGCATTGCAGACTGATTCTTTACTATCTAAGCCACCCAATACATAAATGAAATAATTTAAAAGACAGATGCCCCTACAACTCTTACATAAGGAATTATAAGAGTTTTAGGAGCTGTGTACCAGGAACTGCGGAGGACGACTAAAAACATATTTTTAAAAATTATGTCACAGTATCATACCTACTGTTATGGGTTGAACTGTGTTCTCACAAAATTCACATGATGAAATCTTAATCTCTAGTATCTCAGAACGTCACCTCATTTAGAAATTTAGTGTTGCAGATATAATTAAGATAAGGTCATAGTGAAATGGGGTGACTGGTGTCCTTATTAAAAGGGGAAATTTGAACACACACACACACACACCATATGAAGGTGGAGGCAGAGTTCAAGGTGATATTTCTGAAAGACAAGGAAGGGCAGAGGTAGCCAGCAAACCACCTGAAGCTAGGGGAAAGGAGCATAGAACAGTTTCTCCTTCGTGGAACAAGCAATCCTTGGGGAGAACCACCCTACCGACACCTTGGTCTTGGACTTTTAGTCTCTAGAACTGTGAGGCAGTGAAGTTTCACTGTGGAAGCCACCCAGTTGGTGGTACTTTGTTGGGGCAGGGCTAGCAAACAGGCATAACTACTTGTTGTCTCCCCTTCCCTCTTTGTCTCTCCTTCCCTCTTGCTTTCGCTGGATTGCATCAACTCCCCCACCATTCCCTCATAAACATTCAAACTTGTTCCAGGCTCTGGTTTTCCATAAAGTTAAGCTAATATATGAAGGAAATGGCAATCCACTCCAGTATTCTTGCCTAGAGAATCTCTTGGACAGAGGAGCCTGGCGGGCTACAGTCCACAGGGTTGCAAAGAGTCGGACACAACTGAAGCTAGCCAACACACCTTTTACTCCTATTTTGCCTTTATTATGTATGATTATCCCTGAATAGGGCACTGAATGAGGGAGAGAGAAGAGATATAGCACTTTCTTAGAACAACTCACAGTTTATAGCAAAACCTGTCTAATTTGTAAAGCACTAGAAATCAGCCAGGGCAGAATATAGCATGTTATACATTTATATAGTGACAGAGTTCAGAAAAGGGAGAGTCACTTCCTAAGCTTCTAGAACTGCAAAATACACTGTTAACGTAGAAGACTCTATTTTATCTGTGTGGTTTCCTAGCATTGTCAAAAGCACAAATTTTTATTTTGTATATTCTGTACATATTTTTGGAGCTTCCCAGGTGGCACTAGTGGTAAAGAACTTGCTTGCCAGTGCAGGAGACATAAGAGATGAGGGTTCAATCCCTGGGTTGGGCAGATCCCCTGGAGGAGGGCACGGCAACCCACTCCAGTATCCTTGACTGGAGGATCCATGGACAGAGGAGCCTGGTGGACTCCCGTACTTATGGTCGCACTGAGTCCAACACTACTGAAGCAACTTAGCACGCATGCACAGCCACATACATATTTTTGAGTTCTCACAAAATTTTTGAGTTTACTTTAGCAAACATCAATTCAAATCTAGCAGCACCCCCGCAGTAGGAGCTAAGGGAAGGAAGGGCTTTTGTAGAGCAGACCTGGAAACAAAGCTAGGAAGTCATCTGTTTGGCTGTAGCCGAAGAGCTTGTCTTCTTTGGCAAACACTAGTTGGTCAGTTGTGACTGGTTCTTCTTCAGTTTAGATTTCTTAACCTTGAGACATCTATAGGAATTGACACTGACTTACATTTTGTTTGCTTACATAGGATCCTGATGCATTAGAATCAGCTCAGCCTAATGGCTTCCTTGTATAATTACTTTAGTACTTGCACATGTAATCTGTTCTGGTTTGGAGGAGAGAGCAAGCAAACTTTATATGGAGCTTAGAGCTTCAGATAAGAAATGTGTACGTAGTAACATTTTTGTTTTTTCAAGAAGAGACCAATTGAGAGAGCTCATTTTTTATTGTTCTGAGTTCCCAAATATCTTCATAGTTAGAAAGCCATGTGAACTCATTTATATATATAAATGATCAAAATATGGAATTGATTCAAGCTCTCTGATTTTTGCTTCCAAACCAAACTCTTACTATCTGAGGGAGATGTGTACAGCAGCACCATGGATTATAACCTCTGTGATACCAGGGCCAGGTCTGAACTGTCTCCATTGGGTTCTGAATACCTGAAAAATGCTTGAGTGAGAGAAGGTATGTAGAATCATCTGTTAAATGACAAAGCTCTCAGTTATGTTTGAATTTACTAAGGGTAATTTCTCAGGACAGTCCCATAAGTGAAGACATCAAATCTGTTAAGCACTTGTCATATCCCAGACTCTCTACTCAATCACGTTACACAATATCTAGAGGCTTGTTGTTGTTTAGTTGCTAAGTCACGTCTGACTCTTTTGCGATGCCATGGACTAGGGAGACTCCTTTATCTTAAAACAGTTATGATAGTGTTGTTTGTTTCTGGCAATAGAAAGACGAGAAACGGCATGTGAAGAAGTTGGCACTGTGTCTGACACAGCACATTCGTAGTCACCTTTCTCTTCTTTTAAGCAGCTGTTGTTACCTTTCTCTTCTTTCCTCTATTGTATTCAGTATCCTCGCAACATGCCTCAGAGAGATTTTTCTATGTCTCTATTTATGTGTTGAAAAAGCTTGTCAGAGATGTTGGCTATGGTTGACAGCATTTTTAAGGAAATTGCTCAGTGACACCCATCTTCCCCTTCATTGGTCTCTGAATGACAGTTTCACCACAACCACAGCCTAGACCCTTATTATCTAAAACTTGTGCTATTGCATTGCTTCTAACAGTTTTTAATTTTGTCTCTTACAATTAAAAATCTTCTTTCCTCCAAGAGAGATCCAGTCAAAATACAATTTTGACTATTCCTTCCCTGGTTTAATCCTTTCAGTAGCCTGGAATATCCTCCAGACAAAGTCTGGACCCCCCATCATGACGTAGAAGACGCTTCATAATCAGGCTCATAACTTCCTCTTGAAACTCACGTAGTTCAGCTCCTCCTATGGAGATTGTGTTTCCATAACCATGAATGATCTCGTTCCACGACTTCGTGCTTCTGCTTAGCAGGCACTTCTATGTGGCCTTCACCTCTCTTCTTACCTTCCTTTACCTCACTCATTCTCTCAGAGACAACTCACACACAGTTTTTCTTGGCAATCTAAGGAAAGTGTAGGTATTTTTTCTTTTTCTGATCATGATGTGTTCTGATTATAAGGAATTTAGGGTGTTACACTCAGATTGCCCTTTAGTACCTATTTCTCCAATAGTCTAGTCCACAGGTCAGCAAAGATTTTTAGTAAAGAGAGGAGGAGTAGATATTTTAGCTTTCTGGGGCATATAGTCTCCGTCATATCTACTCAGCTGTGCCATTGTAGCACAAAAGCAGGCAAAGAAAATATGGAAATTAATGAGCTTGATTGTGTTCCTATATAACCTTACTCACAAAAATAGATAGCAGGCTAGATTGACCTGTGAGTTGCCATTGGTCATTTCTTGATCATGGAAATCACACTCATGTCTTATTTTTTTTATCATCTTCCAGCACCCAGTGTGGTGCCTGGGGATCAAGAGGCTGTTCAATACATGTTAACTGAACTAGGAGTGTGTTGGCCCCTCCAAACCATCACACGCCAAGTGCTTCTTTTTGTCTTTATTTGAAGTACAATCAGGTTTCTGTTAAACATTTTCAGTTTTGTATCCAGCAGGTGTGCTTCATTTGAGGACCAGAAGGGAGTCAGTACTTCTGAAATTAACAGATCACACTCTGATAAGGAGATCCATGCATCCTGTCTGAGCCTCTAAGTCTTCTTGCTAATTTTCTCGTGTCCCATCACCCTCGGCTCTTTCAGCTCTCCTTCAAACCAGCCACGGTGCCGTCTGCAACCTGTTTATTGAAAGCTATGTAACTAAGTATAGTAATAGAATTTTTCAATCAATACCCAATTGTGGCAGAAGCCTGTGGAGAGATTTCAGGGCAGCTGTAACATGCTGAGATAACTTGGTGCCACTAAGAAATCAGGCAGTAGAGAGCAGTATTAATTGAGTTTCATCAATCACTCCAGTGAGCACTGGGCCTGAAATTGGACATAGAAGCTAGAGGATTGTATGATGTGTATTTGGTTGTGTAAACCATACAAGAAACTCATCTGAACTCTGCTGATGACATTCAGCTGGTCTGGGCTACTCATAATGCTTTTCTTTTTTTTCCCCCTGGTTCAAAAACTTAGCAATCTCCTCTGTACATAAGACAAAACGAAGAGCAGTGGCACCTAACGGTAACCCTGGGAGAGTTGGTGCCAGGAGGAAATAGAGCCTAATAGAGACTTGGAAGTCAAAAGACTCAGAATTCAAATTCCACTTGTTCCACGCATTCTGTATTTTGAGTGTCTGGTGGCTCGAGACCCAGGTTTCATCCATGGGGAGGGAGGATCCCCTGGAGAAGGAAACGGCAACCCACTCCAGTACTCTCGCCTGGGAAATCCCATGGATGGAAGAGCCTGTGGGCTACAGTCTAAAGGATCACAAAGAGTCAGAGATGACTGAGTGACTGTCACTTCCCTTCACTTCAGGTTACTTCCAGAGCATTCGTTTTCCTACCTTTTCAATGGGGATAAAACCCGCCTGCCGGCCTCATCACATCACAGTGTCTCAGTTCAGTTCAGTTCAGTTGCTCATTCATGTCCGACTCTTTGCAACCCCATGAATCGCAGCACGCCAGGCCTCCCTGTCCATCACCAACTCCCGGAGTTCACTCAGACTCACGTCCATTGAGTCCGTGATGCCATCCAGCCATCTCATCCTCTGTCATCCCCTTCTCCTCCTGCTCTCAATCCTTCCCAACATCAGGGTCTTTTCCAATAAGTCAACTTTTCGCATGAGATGGCCAAAGTATTGAAGTTTCAGCTTCAGCATCAGTCCTTCCAATGTACACCCAGGACTGATCTCCTTTAGGATGGACTGGTTGGATCTCCTTGCATGCCACAGTGTCTCAGCGAATTTCAAAGCAATTTTTGGCTGTGAAAATTCTATGCAATGATAGTTGTTGTATTATGAACACCTCAATTATTCTGCTTCTCCAGGGAATGATATGTCAACCTGAAGTGAATTTTCCTTGTAATTTAATCTGTTAAGTACCAGGAGTTTAATTTTAACAAATTTTATGGAAGTCTTTCTCAAAGAATGCACTGCAAACTAACTGCTTTATTAAAGCAAATAGTCAATGCAGATTTAACCCATGTGTTGTTCAGAATTAACACTAGAAGTTTTGCTTCTGTTAGTAGTGTTATAGCTGTAGGTGCTTCTGGCTATGGAACTGACCTGTGATTGGGCTCTTTCTTCAGAACCAGTATGGCTCTTGCCTCTGGAAAAATCCCAATGACTTTATTAAACTCAACTCTTTGCCTCTTTTCCAAAAAAGAAAATGCATAGTTGGAGAATTACTGAAATCTTGTTATAGTTGGAAGGAACATTTAACACCATGGAGTTTGATCTTTTTTTAGAAAGAAGTGAAATGAGATCCCAAAGTTTTAATGACCTCATGATCACACAGAAAATGAGTATCAAAGCCCACACCAAGTCCTGATCTCCTGACAACATTAAGAAGAGTGGACATTTGCATAGATATCCATATCTTATTTGGACCTCTTGAAAATCCTGTGGAGTTGACAGAGTAGGGGGTTATTGTCTCCATTCCCAATGTGTTAAATGACTTTTGTAAGGCCACACAGTCTGGTTGGGAAGAGATGCTCAGGACCTATCTCCTGACCACAGGTCATTCTAGGCCGTGGTATTTCACCTTCCTGCACTGTGCCTGGTCTGCTACAACATGCTGTGTCAATGTTGCATGGCATCTGGGGCAGGGTGGCTTTGCTGTCTCTTCTATATCATCTTCCTAAAAAGGAAGATGTCTTCTCCCCTTGAGTTCTTCCTCCTTCAGAGCCGTTTCTTCAGTGTGGCTGTTGGTGTGATCTGAATTTTTCATACGCATAAAACCTTAGCTGTGAGATCTGTACCACTGGTAGTTGCAGTCACAAGCAACTTCACATCATATCAGCTTTTACCCACTTGAACTCACATTCTTCTTCTGTCTCCAGCCTCATCTCCTGCCCCTTTTTATTATCATTTTCAGTTCTACCCGTGATGAATTAATTGATGTTCCCAAAATAGGGAAGCTTATTTTCCTCCTGTATTAGTTTTAAAAAATAATCAGTTATAAGTGATGCAATGTCAATTCAAACTGGCTCAAGCACACCATGGAATTTATTGGCTCCTGAAACTAGCAATCCAGGGATAGATCAGGCCCTTCTGGACTAATTTCCAAGTTAGTTTGAGGAAGACATCTCTCTTTTCCCATTCATTCAGTCTGAGTATTTCTGTGGTACCTTTCTTTCTCAGGAAGCTTCTCTCACATGGAAGGAGAGATGGCCCCTGGCAGTTCCATCCAAATAAGAGTACTTCCTGCCACGTAAAAAGCTATGATGCCATCAAGAAAAGGTCTTTTGAGTTGGCTGAATCCCAAGAGGTTGCTACTGTGATCTCTAGGGGACTTCGGTTCTGAGAGACTAGAACCCCCTCAATCCCCTCTCTCCGTATGCTCTTTTCATCTTCAGGTTGAGAAATGTCCTAAGCCCTTTTTGCTTTTACTATTAGACATGGCTTCTATGGCCGAAGACAAGCTCCACTTCTCTTCTTTCCAGGTCTTTCCTATATATTGTTTCTCAGGCTCTCAAATTTCTTTTATCTAGTGATCATCAATTCCTTTTTCCCCTAATTTTAGATACAGTCAAAGAACACTTTTGAATGATAATCTCATTCACTTCATCTGGTTTCCTAGATGTTTTCTCTCATGCTTACTGTTCTCCACTCCAGTAATTTCTTGGGAATAACTTTCAGATATGGTATCATTCTGGATGTTGAAGTCTTCTGATTCTTCTTTTGAAAAATAGTAAATGGAAAATAATATCACTATGAATGGCTAGTGAAGAAAGAGGAAATTGTTTAACTATTGAGATAGGTTTTATTTAAAACTTCTAAAGCTGCTAGTATATTTCTTATGTTTAAGAATTTTTCTTCTCCATTGCCCATTGCATAGATATATAATTTCATTTATACTGTATATTCTGTTCTGTTGAAGGAGAAAATAGAAACTTGTAAAAGCACTTGTAAAAGGCCAACATTAGATACCTGAGTATCTTCTCCAGTGATAATAGGAAGCTTAAACTGCCTGGTGACACTTAGCTAAATCTTTTATTGATTTTAAAAGTTCTACTCTGTGATTTGTAATTGATTTATTCAATAAGGAGTGATTGATTATTATGTGCCAAGACCTGTGTGTGGAACTGGAGAAAGAGAGATGAAAGATATGGTGTGCATACTTGAAAAGCTTAAATCTCTTAGGTTGGACAGACCAGTAAGAAGACAGTTGAGGAGAGTATGGTTAGCAATGAAATGTCTCTGGAGGAATGCAGGAGGGGCCTGAGAATGGGTTAAATAGTGGCAACCCCCACGTATATGACTGTGTCCTAACCCCCAATACCTGTAAATGTGACCCTATTTGGAAATAGGGTCTTGCAGATCTGGTTAAGGATCTTAAGGTTATATCATCCTGGATTTTGGACAGGTCCTAAATCTAATGACTGGTGTCATTATCAGAGAAACGAGGGGGAGAACTGACACACAGCCTCATGTGGTAGGCCATAAAAGCTGAAGGCAGAGATTGAATTTAGGAAGTTTACAGGCCAAGGAATACAAGGCATTATTGGAAGCCACTGAGACCTGGGAGAAAGGCATGGAACATATTCCCCCACAGCCTCTAAAAAGAACCAACCCTGAGGACACCTTGATTTCAGACTGTGAGAGAACAATATTTGTGTTTGTTTTAACCAACCAAGTCAGTAGGAATCCATTATGTAGGAAACAGATGTGGCTGGATGGCATCACGGACTCGATGGACGTGAGTCTGAGTGAACTCCAGGAGTTGGTGATGGATAGGGAGGCCTGGCGTGCTGCGATTCAAGGGTCGCAAAGAGTCAGACACGACTGAGTGACTGAACTGAACTGAACCTAAGCTGCTTCCCTTGTAGCTCAGCTGGTAAAGAATCCAGCTGCGATGCAGGAGGCTGCTGTTCGATTCCTGGGCTGGGAAGATCCCCTGGAGAAGGGATAGGCTACCCACTCCAGTGTTCTTGGGCTTCTCTGGTGGCTCAGACAGTAAAGAATCTGCCTACAGTGTGGGAGACCTGGGTTCTATCCCTGGATTGGGAAGATCCCGTGGAGAAGGGAACGGCTACCCACTCCAATATTCTGGCCTGGAAAATTCCTTGGAAGAGTCCATGGGGTCACAGAGTCAGACACGACTGAGCGACTTTCACTTTCACTTTACTTGCAACCTAGACTACAGGCCTGGAATGGAAGAGGGTCATCCATCATAAAATATTTCCTAGATCAGGAGATGTTTCAGTTGCCATTTGGAGGGCCAGATAGGAGTTACCCAATTTACCAACAGGGGGAAGAATTCCAGGCAAAAAAAATATATGTAATCCATTTTATTGCCAGAAAAAAAAAAAAAAGCCTCCCTAATTGATAACTCTGTAGAAGAAGGTGAAGACACATGTTACTTACCCATTTTGTGTCCTTTGGACAGAGATCTCGCCTCTGCTCTGTAAACTCTTCCTGGTCCATAGATTATTAGAAGAGCTGGTGACTCCTCTCATGCCTCCACTTCTACCACACTGGTTTAGGGGACTGCCAGCTTCTTGTCTGAATTACTATAAGCTTCATAACTGGTCTGCCTGCATTCATTATTACTTGTTCCAACCCTGTGGTCTATTTTCCTCAACACAACAGCTAGAAAGATCCTGTTAAAACCTAAATAACATTATGTCACCTTGTAGCACAAAGCATTCCACCAACTGTTTCATTCAGAGCCAAAAAATCAAAGTCCTTAAGTGTCCTAAAGCCCCTAGGAGAACTAAGATGCCGTGAACTTTCTGTTGCCATCTCCTCTGTCTCACCCCTGCCTCGCTTGGCTCCCTTGCAGTTCCTGAGTGTGCTGGGTGAGGACCCGTGCCAGGGCCTTGGCACTGAGCTTGTTTCTTTTCCCAGAACACTCATCACCCCAGTGTCTGCCTGCTTTGCCCTTTCTCATCCTTTATGTGTCTGTTCAAATGCCAATTTCTTAGACCTTTATAACTACCCTCCATAAATAGTAACCCGCTCCTAATACTTATCTCCCTCACTCTGCTTTAGTTTTCCCCGTAACACTTATTATCTGAATTTTTGTACTTGTTTGTTTCCCCCTACTGAAAGATTTGTTCAGTTGCTAAGTCACGTCTGACTCTTTGCAACACCATGGACTGCAGCATGCCAGGCTCCTCTGTGCTTCCCTTTCTACTGGAGTTTGTTCACATTCAAGTCCATAGAGTTGGAGATGCTATCGAAACATCTCATCTGCTGCTGCCCCCGTTTTCTCCTGCCTTCAGTCTTTCCCAGCATCAAGGTCTTTTCCATTGAGTCAGCTCTTTGCATCAGGTGGCCAAAGTACTGGAGCTTCAGCTTCAGCATCAGTCCTTCCAATGGTTATCCAGGACTGATTTTCTTTAGGACAAACTATTTTGATCTTCTTGCAGTCCAAAGGACTCTGAAGAGATAAGCATCATAAAACCAGAGACATTATCTGCTCTGATCACTGTTATATGTTAACTGCCTACCAGAGCACTTGGTGCACAGTAAGATTTCAATTGCTAGTTTTTGAATGCTTGTATCACCAATTCTTAGATTTTTTTTTAATTGTGAACTTTATAAAGGAAATAAAAATGTTTGAGAATTTCAGAGTCCATGCTTTAATAAGTTTCAAGTGTGATATTATAGAAAAGAGATGACTAAGGCTTGCAGTGGGTTCTGGTACTCATTTCACCTTCCTTCTCACTGAGAAAACAAATCAGCAAACAAACAATTGGAGGTGATCCTCAATTGATGTAATTTTAATAATATATCTGATCCATTCTCGGTCTGGTTCAGTGGTGTTCTTATCTCTCATGGGATTTTGTGCCAAGTACTTTTTTTTTTTCTTTTTTAACCTGAGCTCCCTTTTTACTTCTTACTCTTATCCAGGGAAAGAATTTGGTCCTTGAGGCCCACATGTTATCAAATGGCTTCTCAGGGAGGCTCCGCTTCTCTCCTGCGAACTTTGCAAATGCAGGCTGAATGTCAGCTGCCCTGACTTGTCTTCCTGCCCCTCTCACCTGGGTTCTCTTTACCTGCTATCCCCTTTCTGGGATCATCATGCACTGTTCAAACTGAACAGTTTCTGCACACTGTGGGTATGGGGGAGATGTTTAAAAGTTCTCAGGGTAAGTGGATTCCCTTCCAGCTAAGAGTCTGAGCTGAGAGCAACTCCTGAGCTGGGCAGAAAGTTGGACATCATGAAAACTTCTTTGTAACACCCTCAGGAAATAGTAGCCACCGCTTCTTGCTTAATCCCTTTATAACCAGCATCATGTGGGCTAACCAAATGGCTACAAAACCAAGCTCAGCTTGTGTGGGGCACTGTGCCCAGTGTGGGGTAAGGCAGCTGGTAAAAGTGGCAAGGGACAAATCTGGAGAGGAAGGCAATGTATCGGGCTCTGTGCCACTTACTTTCATGTATATCCTGTCAGTTATCTGACACAGACATGAAGAAGAGGTATTTATGTCTTCATTGCACAAGTGGGCACACAGAGGCTCAGAGAAGGTGAGTAATTTGGCTGAAGGTCACACAGCTAGTGATTTAATCCAGGTTTCTCTGGTTCTAGGGGACTGTGTTCTTTTTACACGTACCATTCTGCCTATAAATTAGAAATACTTTCTGAGGGATTTGAGCCTAAATATTTCAAAAATAACATTGGCTTAAGAATGAGGGCAGCTCATGTTGTAGATGAGATATAGCTAAACATCTAGAAAGACAGATAACCAGGGGGTGGTGGAGGCTGGAGACCTGGCGGGCGTGTATGAACATGAAAGCAGCTATTAATCAGACAAGCTCACTTAAGAGAACCTTGAGTTTTGACTTTGAAGGCAGCCAAAGAAAGGTCAAATATGTGTTTTAAATCCTCCAATAAGTAGCACTCTTTAGAATTCCTTTGCATGTTGCAACATGATTATTAATAACTCTTAACTCTGGATTCATTGGTTGAGACCTTCAAGCCTGGAATGAAAAATAGTACATTTTCAATGAAACACAATTGTGGCCAGATAGCCCTGTGAGTCAGGGGTGTCATTTACCCTTGGTTCCCTACATCAGTGTATATGTCCTCAAATGGATTTCCCCACTGTCTTTATAAGTATGTAACTAATAATAATCATGTCAATAATTAAAATATTTTGAGTACCTAAAACTAAGCATTTGACTTTTTATTCCTCATAACAACCATGTGAAGAGGTTGCTATTTTTCTTTCCATTTTGTCATGAGGAAGATAAATTTGATAGATATTTCATGACTAGCCCCAAATTATACAGCTAGAAACTGGCAGATGTGAAATGGGAACCTGTGGGCCCATTTCCAAAAGCCTCTCATCTGATAATCTAGGTGTCTGTCTGGGTTAGGTATTGAAGATTGGGGATGGGGAGAGCGGTGTTTGCTGCAGGGCTGATTGCTAAGGTAATTCTTTTTCATTCCTCTATTCTTTTCATTCTTCCATCCTTCCTTCTTCTCATATTTCTACCTTCTCTCTTCCCCTCGACTTCTAAATCCCCAAACTAGTTTTCTCCCACTGAGCAACACTGACATCATTTCTCAGGTACCTGATGCTGTGTTAGAATCACGGAACCTGGAATTCTTCATCCCTGCTTCCCAATTAAGTTTCTCTGGAGCAAGTTATCTGCCTCTCTCCTCTCAATTTTCCCATTTACAGATGAGGATACTATTACACATCACCATTGAGGATTCTTAGGAAGCACTTTGCATGAAACTCTTCACAAATCTGAGAAACTGTTCAAGTTCCAAGATGGGAAATGGAAGAGCTCTCTCGAGAGCTCGGGTCTACCCGAGTTAACCAGCTGCTCTCACTGCAGCTGGGATCCATATCTCACTGAAGATTTAACATCTAATTCCATGCAGTTATAGAAAATCACAGAATAGTGTTCCCTGGGAGAGCTTACTGGAATTTATTTCTTAAGAGACACTAGACCGTGAGCTCCAGGGGTAATAGGTGTGTTGGGCTCCAGTACAGCACTGCTACAGGGACCCTTCTGACCTCTCACCCTGGGCTTTCTTCTCAATTGCTTTTCACAGCAAGCACTTGCAGGCTTTCATTTCTTTCTGCTCCTGTAAACACAATGCCAAGCTCTGAATTGCTTTCAGAGTTTTTGTTGCAAAGACGAAATTTGAAAATTGCTTTAGTTTTACATTTGTAGGGAGTCCTGAACTAACTTCCTGAATTTTGCCTTTGGAAATGTGAACACTTTCTCTCATCTATTACTTTTCTTAGGTTTTAATGTCCCTCATTATTTTGCTGTTGTTATGCATTCCAACATGGCAACCCACTCCAGTATTCTATCCTGGAGAGTCCTCATAGATAGAGGAACTTGGCAGGCTACAGTCCATGGGGTCACAGAGTCAGACATGACTGAGTGACTAAGCACTAGGTAGACTCCAACACTCAAAAATTTCTCAAGCTGACTCTGCCATTGACTTGTGCCCAAGTTAAGGAAAGTGTGTTAGTCACTGGGTCATGTCCGACACTTCATGACCCCGTGGACTGTAGTCTGCCAGGCTCCTCTGTTCACGAAATTCTCCAGGCAAGAATACTGAAGCCGGTAGCCGTTCCCTTCTCCAGAGGATCTTCCTGACCCAAGGATTGAAACCAGGTCTCCTGCATTACAGACAGATTATTTTACCATCTGAGCCACCAGGGAAATAGTCTGCAAAGAGTTTTGATATTGGAAAAAGAATGCTGTATTATATTAATTAACCTAGAGAGAAAAAGACTGACAGCTTTAACATTTATTGAGCACTTATGCCATGTGGACATTATGCCACATACGTCAGTATCTTTTTTTAAATTAATTTTGATTGGAGGCTAATTACAATATTGTGGTGGGTTTTGCCATACATTGACATGAATCAGCCACAGGTGTACAAATGTCCCCCTTCCTGAACCCCCCTCCCATCTCCCTCCCCATCCCATCCCTTAGGGTGGTCCCAGTGCACCAGCTTTGAGTGCCCAGTTTCATGCATCGAACTTGGACTGGTCATCTGTTTCACATATGGTAATATACATGTTTCAATGCTATTCGCTCAAATCATCTCACCCTCACCTTCTCCCGCAGAGTCCAAAAGTCTGTTCTTTACATCTGTGTCTCTTTTGCTGTCTCACATATAGGGTCATCATTACCATCTTTCTAAATTCCATATATATTTGTTAATATACTTTATTGGTGTTTTTCTTTCTGACTTACTTCACTCTGTATAATAGGCTCCAGTTTCATCCACCCCATTAGAACTGATTCAAACGCATTCTTTTTAATAGCTGAGTAATACTCCATTGTGTATATGTATCACAGCTTTCTTATCCATTCATCTGCTAATGGACATCTAGGTTGCTTCCATGTCCTGGCTATTGTAAACAGTGTTGCAATGAACATTGGGGTACACATGTCTCTCTCAATTCTGGTTTCCTCAGTGTGTATGCCCAGCAGTTGGATTGCTGGGTCATAAGGCAGTTCTATTTTCAGTTTTTTAAGGAATCTCCACACTGTTCTCCATAGTGGCTGTACTAGTTTGCATTCCCTCCAATAGTATAAGAGGGTTCCCTTTTCTCCACACCCTCTTCAGCATTTATTGCTTGTAGACTTTTGGATCACAGCCGTTCTGACTGGTGTGTGATGGTACCTCATTGTGATTTTGATTTGCATTTCTCTGATAATGAGTGATGTTGAGCATCTTTTCATGTGTTTGTTAGCCATCTGTATGTCTTCTTTGGAGAAATGTCTGTTTGATCTTTGGCCCATTTTTTGATTGGGTCTTTTGTTTTTCTGGTATTGAGCTGCATGAGCTGCTTGTATATTTTTGAGATTAACTCTTTGTCAGTTGCTTCATTTGCTATTATTTTCTCCCCTTCTGAAGGCTGTCTTTTCACCTTGCTTATAGTTTCCTTTGTTGTGCAAGAGCTTTTAAGTTTAATCAGGTCCCATTTGTTTATTTTTGCTTTTATTTCCATTACTCTGGGAGGTGGAGAGAATCTTGCTGTGATATTTATGTCAGAGATTGTTTTGCCTATGTTTTCCTCTAGGAGTTTTATAGTTTCTGGTCTTACATTTAGATCTTTAATCCATTTTGAGTTTATTTTTGCACCTGCACTATCTTATTTAAGCCTGGTGGTAACAATATGATGTAGGTTTTCTTTATGTCCTAATTATATGAGTAAGAAGTTTGTATGTTTATTTATTTATTTATTGTAGTACAAAACAGAAATAGAGCCAGAGACACAGAAAACAAATTTATGGTTACCAAAGGGGAAAATGGGGAAGGGGTAAGTTAGGGGTTTGAGTTTAACATATACATATTACTATATAAGAAATAGGGAAGCAGTGAGGACATTCTGCAAATCACAGGGAACTATACTCGATATTTTGTAATAACCTATTGGGGAAAATCTGAAAAAGAGATACATATATATTCATATATTGTTATATGTGTGTGTGTGTGTATATATATATATGAATCACTTTGCTATACAACTAAAATTAACACAACATTGTAAATCAAGTATATTTCTTTAAAAATAAAAATAGAAGTAAGTTTGCTCAAGGAGATGAAAGAGTTTTCTAAAAACAGTCATGGTAATCATTGTGCAATATATAAATATATCAAAACAACATGTACACTTTGAACTTATGTAAGTTATATCTCAATAAAGCCAGGGGGGGAAAAATCAATCAGCTGATAAGAGCTGGAACCATAACTAGAACCTAGGTCTCTCTTTCCAGAGTCATGCTCTTGACACCTCACTGAGTCATAGGTGGTGCTAAAGACTTACTGAGGCACCCTGGTTCTTTGGGTGATGTGTCAGTGATTGACCTCCCACCCTGCCTCCAGCCAGGTGCAGACAGTCAGGATTTAATGTTCCCCATTCCCAAGTTCTCAGTAATTTCCTGTTGAATTGCTTTTCCTTTTATATGATTGTCCAGTTCTTCATTTCAGTGATTTTAAAATCCAAAAATGAATTTGTATTAAACATTTGATTCTGTCTACCTAAGAAAAAAATCACTCTTACTCTGAATGAAATTGAGTTGTGGAAAAATAAAGTAATATGGACAGTCCTAAAGCATCCACAAGACCAGTTGGTATCTGGTGAAACAGGCAGAGAAGAAATGGCCCACCTATGGAGTGGACTAAATCCTGCCTTCATGAAGTCCTAGCCAAGCCTCTCTCTGCTCCTCCTTCCTCTCAGTCCCTTTTCCAGGCCACTGAAGCCTCCTCTGCTACCTGGTCATGCTCCATGCCTCTATACCTCTGCAGATGCTGTTCCTCCCACTGACACTAACACCCTTGGCCCCCATCTGCCTGTTGCTTAGTATTTATTTTCCTGATTCAGTGGAGGCATCAGTTCTGCAGAGCCATTCTTGACCTTCCAGGCAGAAACAATCCTTTCCTTTCTTCTACCTCCTTTTGACTTTGTGTATCTGTAAAGCTTTATGGAATCTGCAGTCTGCTCCTTAGGGCTCTGCACTCGTGGTATCCTCCGCCTGGGTCCCTCTTCCGCTTGATGACCTCAGGGCTCACTCTCCTTTTGGGTCTTTTCTCAAATGCTACAGTCTCAGGGCCTTCCGTGATCACCTGTTCTCTTACAACCTTCCCCACTGGCACACTTCCCATTCTCCTGCTCTGCTCTATTTTTGCTGTGCTTGTCATCATCTAACTTGGAATGTCACTGACATGTTTAATTTGTTATTCTGTATCTTCCCCCTAGAATATAAACCCATAAATTGAAATGTTTTTTATGTCCATTTGAGTACTGATTCTCAGAATAATCCTTTGTACAGAGTAAAATCAATAAGTGTTTGTTAATTACTAAATTAAGGGACTGTTTTCTCTCAACTCTCATCACATTGACATTTTGGGCTGGGTAATTCTTTGTTGTGAGACTGTCTGGTTCATGTAGGATCTTCCACAGTAACCCTGATTTCTACCCACCAGTAACATTTCTCCAGTTGTAACAACTAAAAATGTCGCCAGACATTTCCAAATGTCCCCTGGGGGGAAATTGCCCTCAGAGAGAACCACTGTATTAGAATCTCAGATCCTAAAAAAACAGAGGCCATATCTTTTTTCAGAGTATCTGGTGACAAGCTCATAGTAGATACTTGATAAACTTTTAAAGCTGTAATGATCTGACTTGATCAAATGGTTATCTCAAATTTCATGATATAGTTATTTTATATACAAGACTTTCTACTCAAATATTTTAATTGCCTCTGTGTAGTTAATTTACTTTACCAACAAATATGGGTTCAGGTGTCACCAGAGTTCAGGATGATATAGAGGAAGTCAGAGTTGCAAAAATTGTGACTGTGATCCTTATGAATCTCATAGTCTAGTTATAGAAGCATATATATATGCTGCTGCTACTGCTAAGTCACTTCAGTCATGTCCGACTCTGTGCGACCCCATAGATGGCAGCCCACCAGGCTCCCCTGTCCCTGGGATTCTCCAGGCAAGAATACTGGAGTGGGTTGCCATTTCCTTCTCCAATGCATGAAAATGAAAAGTGAAAGTGAAGTCACTCAGTCATGTCTGACTCTTCGCGACCCCATGGACTGCAGCCTACCAGGCTCCTCCATCCATGGGATTTTCCAGGCAAGAGTACTGGAGTGGGGTGCCATTGCCTTTGCCCACATATATATATAGGACCCCCTAAATTCAAGAGTGTATTGTCTCTCCTTTCAATATATACCACTCCCATGTAGTTTATCTTCTGTAACAGATTTTCTGTAAAGGTCTAGTGAGCAAATATTTCACCCTGGCATGCCATATGATCTCAGTTGTAACTGCATCTATGGAAAGTAACACTTACAGGTATTTTCTTATCTTTGCATTCTTTCCTCAGCTAAGACCAGCAGCTCAATTTGAACATTTCACAATTTATCTAAAGTGACTCTATGCCCCTATCCTATTATAAAATGCTGTGGACCAAAGAAAATACAGGTATTTACAAGTGTGTATAAAACAAGTGCATGGTTTAAACTAAAGGTTTAGTGGGCTGAAAGCAAGTCATTGGATCATAGCTGCATTTAAAAATTATATACAACAGAATTCAATACCATATATAAAGGCAAACAAGGCAATATGATAAAAAATATTAGAATGGATTACACATACTAAGAGTAAACTTTATATTTCTAGCCATCTGTTTGTGCATGTAAGGGGTTTTTGATATAAAACTTATTTTTTTAACTATTTAGTGTACTCAGAATGATCATCAAAACACTGTTTTAAACCAACTAACTAGAATAATAGATAGAAGAATGGAAAAAATCTATATGCAGATATCGAGGCAGGACACTATTGTGCCTTAAGATAATTAACAAATCCAGAAATTGGATGGGAGGTGGGATGACGGAGAGAGTGGTCTATTGGTAATGCTCATAGAGATGCTCCTGGTTCCCCACCTGGCTTACTGTATTCTGTTCTAATGTTCCATCTCTAACCTTGATGTGAGTTATCAACACCTGCTCATTTTCTTCATCTCTTTGGTACCTTTCTGCAGGACAAAACTTTGACTTGAACTGTCTCTTTTTCTGTGCTTCTCAATCTGGCAAAAATTTTACTCCTTATTTCAGGCCTAACTCAAATGCCAGCTCCATTGCAAAGCTTGGCCCAGGTACTCCAGGCACAATTAATCACATTCCCTCCATGTTCTCTCAGCACTTTATGCATACTGCTACAGTGGGAGAGATCACATTTTAATGTACCTGGTTTTATATATGCCAGTCTCTGCTACCCTATTGTGAGCTTTTGGGGGGTGGGGACAATTTTCATGAGTACTTTTAGACATCTTGGCACTCAGAATTTTGTCTGCACATGGCAGGTGGCCAGGCTGTAAATGAAAATTGCTTAGTTGATGTGGTCATGACTCTCGGCCTGAAACCCAGGATGCCACTTAGTACTGGAGCAACCTTTGATAACCTCTCTAAGCTGGCTTTCTCATCTGAAAAGGAGGAATACGTGCTGAATGCACAGCAGTTCTATAAAGATGAAATGAAATATTACATCTGCTAGCCACTTAATAGGTCTTCAAGAAGTGGAATTTACCATCACTGTTGTTGTCTTTATTAGTATTACTGTTGAAGAGTGGAAAAGGCTATCAGAACCCCAGATACAAAAA
The DNA here is from genome assembly GCF_014754425.2 of Oryx dammah. Lineage (NCBI taxonomy): Eukaryota > Metazoa > Chordata > Mammalia > Artiodactyla > Bovidae > Oryx > Oryx dammah. The sequence goes on along the minus strand of NW_024070199.1, from coordinate 22,642,183 downwards.
CAGATAGTAAGTATTAGGAATGAAGGTGATTTCTGGGCAGTAATTAAATTATGAAATGTATTTAGTTCTGTGGTTGACATTGGAATGACATGAAAAGTGAGAATTGTAGACCTTTGGATGTTTGGTTTTATGTATCAGAATAGCTGTTTGGATGATTTTCACTCTTACCTTTTCTCTATATTTTATAGTTTTGGGTGGGAGATTCTTGGGAAGATGCAAAAGGGGATTAAAATAACCTAATTTTGCTCCTGGAGGTACCCCATTGACTTGATGTTGTAAAGTTGGAGCAGAGCCTCTCAATCATAACACTATTGCTATTTTGGGTCAAACAGTATGTTGTTATATGAGGCATTGTAGGATGCATTGTGGGAAGCATTCTAGGAAGTTAGGAATATCTCTGTCTTCTACTTACCAAATGCCAGTCACATGCTGACCCCACCTGCAATCTAGGACCACCAAAATGTTTGAGGAGGACTTTGATAAATATCGTATTCTGAAAAAGGTGATGAATAAACCAAAAAGCAGACATGGGCGTGGGGATGATCTGACCTTTATTATTGACAGAGCTGGATTAGAGAACTTGAGTTTATATCCGTAAATGAGACTGGTTTCCTAAGAATAAACACAAAATACAATCAACTTACCCACCAAATCCCAGGGAGACAGTCATCATCAGGGAGGAAAGGAAAATTGCTACCACTTGAAGGGAGCTGAAAACAACAATCATGGAAAACTAACCAATCTGATCACATGGACCACAGACTTGTCTAAGTCAATGAAACTATGAGGCATGCCATGTAGAATCACCGAAAATGGACAGGTCATGGTAGAGAGGTCTGACACAATGTGGTCCACTGGAGAAGGGAATGGCAAGCCACTTCAGGATTCTTGCCTTGAGAACCCCATGAACAGTATGAAAAGGCAAAAAGATAGGACACTGAAAGAAGAACTCCCCAGCTCAGTAGGTGCCCAATATGCTAATGGAGATCAGTGGAGAACTAACTCCAGAAAGAGTGAAGAGATGAAGCCAAAACAAAACCAACACCCAGTTGTGGATGTGACTGGTGATGGAAGCATTGTCTGATATGGTAAAGAGCAATATTGCATAGGAACCTGGACTGTTAGGTCCATGAATCAAGGCAAATTGGAAGTGGTCAAACAGGAGATGGCAAGAGTGAACATCAACATTCTGGGAATCAGCAAACTAAAATGGACTGGAATGGGTGAATTTAACTCAGATGACCATTATATCTATACTGTGGGCAAGAATCCCTTAGAAGAAATGGAGTAGCCATCATAGTCAACAAAAGGATCTGAAATGCAGTACTCAGATGCAATCTCAAAAACTACAGAATGATCTCTGTTCGTTTCCAAGGCAAACCACTTAATATCACAGTAATCCAAGTCTATGTCCCAATCAGAAATGCTGAAGAAGCTGAAGTTGAACGGTTCTATGAAGACCTACAAGACCTTATAGAACTAACACCCCCAAAAGATGTCCTTTTCATTAGAGGGGACTGGAATGCAAGAGTAGGAAGTCAAGAAACACCTGGAGCAACAGGCAAATTTGGCCTTGGAGTGCAGAATGAAGCAAGGCAAAGGCTAATATTGTTTTGCCAAGAGATCACACTGGTCATAGCCAACACCCTCTTCCAACAACACAAGAGAAGACTCTACACATGGACATCACCAGATGGTCAATACTGAAATCAGCTTGATTATGTTCTTTACAGCCAAAGCTGGAGGAGCTCTATACAGTCAGCAAAAACAAGACCAGGAATTGACTCTGGCTCAGATCATGAACTCCTTATTGCCAAATTCAGATTTAAATTGAAGAAAGTGGGGAAAACCACTAGACCATTCAGGTATGACCTAAATCAAATCCCTTATGACTATACAATGGAAGTGACAAATAGATTGAAGGGATTAAATCTGATGGACATAGCACCTGAAGAACTGTGGATGGAGGTTCGTGACATTGTACAGGAAGCAGTGATGAAGACCATCCCCAAGAAAAAGAAATGCACAAAGGGAAAATGGTTGGCTGAGGATCCCTTACAAATAGCTATGAAAAGAAGAGAAGCAAAAGGCAAAGGAAAAAGGGAAAGATATACCCATTTGAATGCAGAGTTCCAAAGAATAGCAAGGAGAGCTAAGAAAGTCTTCCTCAGTGATCGAGGCAAAGAAATAGAGGAAGACAATAGAATGGGAAAGACTAGAGATCTCTTCAAGAAAATTAGAGACACCAAGGGAACATTTCATGCAAAGATGGGCTCGATAAAGGACAAAAATGGTATGGATGTAACAGAGGCAGAAGGTATTAAGAAGAAGTGGCAAGAATACACAGAAGAACTATACAAAAAAGATCTTCATTACCTAGATAATCACAATGGTGTGATCACTCACCTAGAGCCAGACATCCTGGAATGCGAAGTCAAGTGGCTTAGGAAGTATCACTATAAACAAAGCTAGTGGAGGTGATGGAATTCCACTTGAGCTATTTGAAATCCTAAAAGATGATGCTGTGAAAGTGCTGCACTCAATATGCCAGCAAGTTTGGAAAACTCAGCAGTGGCCACAGGACTGGAAAAGATCAGTTTTCATTCCAATCCCAAAGAAAGGCAATGCCAAAGAATGCTCAAACTCCTGCACAATTGCACACATCTCACACACTAGTAAAGTAATGCTCAAAGTTCTCCAAGCAGGGCTTCAACAGTTCGTGAACTGTGAACTTCCAGATGTTCAAGCTGGTTTTAGAAAAGGCAGAGGAACCAGAGATCAAATTGCCAACATCTGATGGATCATGGAAAAAGCAAGAGAGGTCCAGAAAAACATCTATTTCTGCTTTATTGACTATGCCAAAGCCTTTCACTGTGTGGATCACAATAAACTGTGGAAAATTCTGAAAGAGGTGGGCATACCCAACCACCTGACCTGCCTCTTGAGAAATCTGTATGCAGGTCAGGAAGCAACAGGCCATGGAACAACAGACTTCTTCCAAATAGGAAAAGGAGTGCATCAAGGCTGTATATTGTCACCCTGCTTATTTAACTTATATGCAGAGTACATCATGAGAAACGCTGGACTGGATGAAGCACAAACTGGAATCAAGATTGCCAGGAGAAATATCAATAACCTCAGATATGCAGATGACACCACCTCTTATAACAGAAAGTGAAGAAGAACTAAAGAGCCTCTTGATGAAAGTGAAAGAGGAGATTGAAAAAGTTGGCTTAAAACTCAACATTCAGAAAAGTAATATCACGACATCTGGTCCCATCACTTCATGGCAAATAGATCGGCAAACAGTGAAATCAGTGACTTTATTTTATTGGATTCCAAAATCACTGCAGATGAAATTAAAAGACACTTACTCCTTGGAAGAAAAGCTAATACCAACCTAGAGAGTTTATTAAAAAGGAGAGACATTCCTTTGCCAACAAATATCCATCTAGGCAAGGCTATGTTTTTTCCAGTAGTCATGTATGGATGTGAGAGTTGGACTATAAAGAAAGCTGAGCACCAAAGAATTGATGCTTTTGAACTGTGGTGTTGGAGAAGACGCTTGAGAATCCCTTGGACTGCAAGGAGATTCAACCAGTCCATCGTAAAGGAAATCAGTCCTGAATATTCATTGAAAGGACTGATGCTGAAGTTAAAACTCCAATACTTTGGCCACCTGATGCAAAGAACTGATTCATTTGAAAAGACGCTGATGCTGGGAAGGATTGAAAGTGGGAGGAGAAGCGGATAACAGGATGAGACGGTTGGATGGCATCACCGACTTGATGGACACAAGTTTGTGTAAACTCGGGGAGTTGTTCATGGACACGAAGGCCTGATGTGCTGCAGTCCATGGGGTCACAAAGAGTTGTACAGTAGTGAGTGACTGAACTGAACTGAAGTCAGCTCCCTCCCAAGAGAGAAGCTGGGTAGCTGTGGAATTTTGCTGAGCATGACCAGATCTTAATTATTTTATTTTCTCCCCACCTTTGGAGTTTAGGTGCATATAATGAAATTAGTTACAATCTTTGATCCATGATACCTTGTAACCATTAGTCCATGGTGGCCAGCTTTTATTTATTTAGATAGCTTGATCATTATTTTAAATAATGAAATTTTACACCTTGTAACCTATCATCTAAAATAAAACTAAAAATGGAGCAGTTTTTTTATTCATAATCATGCAGTTGTTCTCAGCCTATCCTCCTGTTTTTTCCCACCCTAGAAGCCTTGTCCTGATATATATAGTTCCCTAGTTTGCCAATAGAATACATCTCTCTACCTCCCCAGGGACAGAATGAGCAAAGCAGGAAAAGAGGGAGCAGAAATGAGCTTAATGAAGATGATACTTCAAGGAACCAGGGGCGGGGGACAAGGGCTAACTTCTACCAGATAGTATTGAAACTTTTATGTTTCCTTATTTTTTCAGAATACAGAGTGTCCCTAGCAACTAAATATATGCCAGTTACACTTTCATAGGATCATCCCAAGTGTTTAGAATTTGAAGGGCTATTATTTTTATTTACATAAAACTATTTTTGTCATATTGAGCACATGATGATGATACTGGGCATCCACAAACCTGGTATCTGCAAACCCACCTTCTCATTCTATTCCTCTTTTAAAGTCCAAGTTTCATTTCACATACTGAGACTTTTTTTAAAATCAATCTTTCTGTGGGTAAACTCCCTTAATTTTGAATTTTAAAATTTATTTTCTTGCAGAATTGAAAGAGTTCTTTCAAAAATGGAATCATACCATTTAAGAATTGATCTGATCCAATATCTCCCCTGGTAGTAAATTAATAACAAAGGGCAATATAACTACAGATTTGAGTTTGTAATGTCATTGAATGTCTTGTGATCTACAAGCCATCCTCTGGAACCTAAAAAATGGTCAATAAAGGAGTGACATACCCGTGATACCCAAGTTTTTCTGGATTTGCAGGGGAGCTGTGATTCCAAGTTCCATTGCAAACCACATGTTACTACTGGGGTCACCAAGTCAAAGAAGGAGTGACGATGACCTCTCACTAAAGAGTAAGTGCCATAGCAGAGGGGTCTTTTCACTACTGCCTCTCCAGAATCTAGATGAAAAACTGGAGCATTATCTTACTGGTATTTGGAAAAGCAAAGACCTAGTGGTAAGTTAAGATAGTCACATCCAGCCCTTAAGATTATTCCACTTGCAATGCCTTGTGCTGGGTAGTGTACATTGGTCATGTAATTTAATCAGCACAGCATGGGGTTTTCATTTTCATCATCATGGCCTTTGCTCTTGAGAAAACAGGTCCAGAGGAATGAAATTACTTGCTTAGGTCACACAGCTGATAAATAAGAGCTTGGATTTGAACTGTGTGGTTTCTTCCATTCTGTCTTCTTATAAGCTAGAAAGACGTATGGTAGATGACCTGGATTCTTGTGTTGGTTAGGCCAGCAACTAAGTAATACTATGCCAATTGTAGGTCCTCTGAGTACCAGAATACATGCTAGATTCATAGTTGATCAAGAAGGGTTTAACCAAATATAACTAATCTATGCATAATCTTTAAGGTGCAATAGTGTGTTCAGATGTTTTATGAGATATTCAAAGAATACCTGCACTGATCTTGATTTCCCCAGAGTTGCTTAAGTTTTGGATGACATCCTACTTTTTTATTTTCTTTTGTGTTGTTTGAAATTTTTGGCATATTACCTGAGGTTCAAGGAGGCAAAGAATTTCTTCTCTATTCCAGATAATTTCCAATATCTGGGTGAAATGTGACCAAAAATGAAGTTTAGGTAATAGATGCATGAACTGGCACAGCTCCCTACACCCCCTTCTTCAATGTACCCTGTGCAATTTGGAAATTTTTTAATTCCCATTTGTAGTCAGTTCCCTTAGCCTTTAAGGAACTATGCAAAAAAGAAATATACCTCCCGATGTGAATACCAGGTTGCAAGTAAATCTGCATGGTGACTTATACAGAAGGGGTAAGACTTTGAAGGCAAAGAAGACTTTGAAGGCAAAGAAGACTTTGAACCCTGGTTCTGCAGCTTACTACCTGTGCAGCCTTACAGGGGGACTTGATATCAGAGCCCTCATTTCACCATTTTTATTTGGATAATAATAACACAAATATGTTAACATATTACATACTCATTTCAAATATGTTAACATATAAATAACACGTATATGATGCATATGATACCACTCTAGTGGCAGAAAGTGAAGAAGAACTACAGAGCCACTTGTCGGTGAAAGAGGAGAGTGAAAAAGCTGGCTTAAAACTCAACATTCAAAAAACTAAGATCATGGCGTCCAGTCCTGTCACTTAATGGCAAATAGGGGAAAAAGTGGAAGCAGTGACAGATTTTATTTTCTTAGGCTCCAAAATCACTGTGAATGGTGACTGCAGCCATGAAATTAAAAGACACTTGCTCCTTGGAAGGAAAGCTATGACAAACCTAGACAGCAAATTAAAAAGCAAAGACATCACTTTGCCAACAAAGGTCCATATAGTCAAAGCTATGGTTTTCCATTAGTCATGTATGGATATGAGAGCTGTACCATAAGGAAGGCTGAATGCCAGAGAATTGATGCTTTTTAGTTGTGTTGCTGGAGAAGACTGTTCAGTCACTTAGACAGCAAGGAAAACAAACCAGTCAATCCTAAAGGAAATCAACCCTGAATATTCATTGGAAGGACTGATGCTAAAACTGAAGATCCAATAATTTGGCCACCTGATGCGAAGAACCAACTCATCGGAAAAGACAGTGATTTAAAAAAAATAGGGCTTTTAAAAATTAGATTCATATTATTTATATGACGATGCCAAAATATAACCATGAGGCTTTTTCCAGGGTGACAAAATATAACCGTGAGGCTTTTCCCAGTGATGCTGGGAAAGACTGAGGCGAAAGGAGAAGAAACTGGCAGGTGCTGAGATGGTTAGATAGCATCACCAACTCAGTGGTGGATGTGAATTTGAGCAAACTCCGGAGACAGTGAAGGACAAGGAAGACTGGCGTCCTGCAGTCCATGGGATTGGAGAGAGTCAGACACAACTTGGTGACCGATCAACAACAATCTGATGTTTCCATGCTACTACTCTTAGGAGAAACTAAATCAAGCACAAAGAACAATGAATGCCTGAAACCCACTTGGTGAAGCTGAACATCTTGTAGTTTGGGTTTATATTTTCTGGGTATTAGAACCTTTGTTCCTGGTCCACATTTACAGTCCTAACAGTATCACTAGCAGTTGGTTTTATTTAACAGAATACATAACCCTGTTTGCCAAACATTATTTTAAGTCCCTTACAAATATTGACTCATTTCATCCTCACAGCATTCTGATTATTATATCTGTACATTTTTAGGTTATCACAAACATATCATGCTTTCTTTATAGAAGCTCCTAATATCATTTCTGTTTAGGAGATGAGTAAATCAAAAGCACACACATATTATAAAACAGAAACAAGTCTCCTAACCAGGTCTGCTGCTCTGTGTGTGTGTCTGTGTGTGTGTGTGTGCGCATGTGTGTGTGTGTGTGTGCATGTGCATGTGTGCATGTGCGTGTGTGTGTCTGTGTGTGTGTGCATGTGCGTGTGTGTGTGCATGTGCATGTGTGTGTGTCTGTGTGTGTGCATGTGTGTGCACGTGTGTGTGTCTCTGTGTGTGTGTGCATGTGCGTGTGTGTGCGTGTGTGTGTGCGCGCACCTGCTGTATAAACAGATCTGGATCAAGTGCTCTTTGTGCCACGAAGAAACCCAAGCTTACCTTCCTGCTTTAAGCCCCTGCCTCCTTTGGGTGCCACTTGAAACTCTTCTTAACCAGGTTGCTGTAATTTTTAGCTTGTGAAATTTTTTCCTGTTCTGTTATTAACTTTGAAGCAGAGCACTACTTTCAGTATCTTACTTGAAATGTTTGTCACCAGATCCCACACGTGTTATTTGGGGAATGAGAGATTTTATACATTTGTATATATTGATGTATTTTTTGGTTTCTTATAAACATACTTAAGGCAGATATTGCCTAAACCAGTGTTTTCTTAATCACAGGGTACGGAGATGCAGGAAATAGGAAATGGTATTTGAACACCAAGGTACACACTCTACGTCCTCTGGCAGAAACAAAGGAGCTCACAATTAGTTACTAAGCAGCAGAATGTTAAATCATCCAAGGGACTTTAAATGATGTGGAAAATGACAATATTGTGAGAAGTTCTATGTAGTTGAACTAGCATTCAATGATCTAAAGACATAATAGGGCTTTTAAAAATTAGATTCATATTATTTATGTGATGATGCCAAAATATAACCATGAGGCTTTTTCCAGGGTGACATTTTTTAATAGCAATTAAAAATTTAAAAAAAATCATTTGCGCACTGAACTCTCACGTGAATAAAAGAAATTCTGTGTTAACAAGTTGCAGTTGTCTTCATTAGTGAGAAATTGTGTACATTTAGAACATGAAATTATTGGTTATCTAGCAAGGTTTTACAGTAAGGTATTTGGATGGAAGTATTGCACAATTGTTAGAACTGGAGTTTTTCTGTCAGAACAACCTGCAGGATATAGGCTAATTCATTCAGCAAGTACTTTTTAAGCATCTACTGTGTGCTCAGATTCTGAGACTGTGGTACCATATAGAGCAGAAGTAATCAAGTAATAGTACTTGCTGTGATGGGTCTTGCAGTCTAATTGATGGAAAGGTGATGATAACCAATTATTCATAAATAAAATTTATATTTAATACTTCAGAGGAGAGGTGCAAGGGAATGTGCTCTGCTAGTGTGTAATCTGCTCTGGGAAGGTTAGTAGGGTAGTGCTGAGATGGGATTAGGATGACTTCACAATTCTTATCAAAAAGCTAAGTGAAGTCCACCCATCTTTAAATAGCATGTTTCCACTGAGGCATTTTCCCTAAAGGAATAATTCAGAACGTGTTAAGCAATTTTTTTTTTCTATAAGGACAGGACATTGTTTTTTATTATAGAAATGTTGGAAACATCTTAAATTTTCAAAATTAAGCAATTAGTTAACTTTATTATGTTTTTAGAAATTGTATTGACTACGTAAAATAGTTTAACAATGTAAAAATGTTTTTATTGTAATACAAATGCATAGTAAAAAGAATATCTATAAAATAGTATTTTAAATGCCTTCATCTTTGTCCCAACTCTATTTTTCTAGTTCTTCAATATATTCTTTGATTTCAAGTATATCAATAGTCATATTAATAGCAATCGTAATAGCTCTTCATACTAGCTCCTGTTTAGCATCAAGTACTTTACATCCATTATTTCAATGGATCGCATGTAAAAGTGAAATAGGTATTATTATATTTATTTGTTTTTTGTATACTGCAACTTTTAAATGTGTCACCAATGATATGTATTCCCTGTGTAACAAAGAATTGTTTCAATACCCCTGCTATTTACCATGAATTTCCTTATTGCTGTTTTATCTAAGAGAAATCTCTTGGTTTTTGTTTTGTGTGTGTGTGTGTGTGTGTGTGTGTGAGACAGCATTCTGTGAAGAGGGCTGCAGATACGGCGGAACATGCATGGCTCCCAACAAATGTGTCTGTCCTTCTGGATTCACAGGAAGCCACTGCGAGAAAGGTAAGGAAGCTCTTTCTCTAGGACTGTAGTGCTGTGGATTGACCTGATACATTGCATCTTGTTGGTGGATGTGGCTTTCCCAAAGCTGAGTACCTTTTGATTACTGCGTCTTAGACATCCTCCCTCTGAAAACAGAACTTCATCTGCCCTCCCCTCCAATGTGTCTAATTTAGCAAAGTCAAATCTTTTCCCTGCTACCATGTGCAGTGTGCATTTTAGCACTAATTAGAGATAAAGCCTGACGAACTGACCTGCCCCACTTATCATCTGTTGGGTAGCAACAGAGGCAACCTCTAGAGCTATAACAATCTGCTGTGTGCGCGGAATGTAAATTCAAACCACATGCTCCTTGAGTAACAGTGCATTAAATAACTCCAGCAGCAGGTTTATCGGTGTGCTTGGGATTTTATTCTAACAGTGGTTTACTAAGAACGTTATCGTTCATGGACCTGATATTATAAGCCAGTTACTATTAATAAGAGTCCATTATATGCAGCTTTCTATAAAGGTAGAGTTTACACTGGGCAGTACTTGGTGAAATCCAGTTCATCAATTGAAGAAGTCCTCCTGTGTGTAAATGAAAGTGGTATTCAATGCCAATGTAACAGTGTATGTATCAGTGCAAACAAGAGGTTTTTTATGCCTTGTAAAAGTGAATATTTCAGTGTATTTCCCCATGAGTTTCATTAGGCTAAAATCACTGTATTATGTTTTTCTAAGTCTGGAATATCACACTCAACTGGACACTTCTCATCGTACAGCTTAGAAAAACAGAAATATAATGCTGTAGTCATCATGCCTATTATTAGATGTGGGGAGTATGTTTTCATCTAATGCCAAAGATCTATGCAAAGCTCTTGCTTCCTTTCCTTCATGTTAAAGGTTTCTGAATTTAGATACTAATTTTTTAAATTAGCATGTTTATTATCCCCCAACTTGTTTGACATATTACATTGAACTGCCTGTGTATTTGTAATGCAGCCTGATCATTTTAAAAAGAGTCAAAATTTAACTACATACATTATTCAACAAGGAAATCAACAATGTGTATCATTGTTCCCATGTTTTGTAATAATTATCAATAAATTAGATCATATTTATTAAACAAAAGTTACTTGATGTGTCTTTTAAAAAAGATGTATAAAAGAGCCAAGTTCTGCCTCTGAGCAGAAGAGAATTGCCATGTAGAACTGAAGGGTTCTTGTCAAAAGCAAAGTAGCTTAGCCCACAGGCTCTTATTGTAGTACATCAGATTTTAATTAGGTTTTATAAAATTAAGAAAAAAGCCACTAAAGTAAAAGTTCCTCATTATTTGCTCTAAAACTGCTATGCGTTTGTTAAATTATTATAGAATGTAGGAATTAATGGAGACAGAATGGTGATAATATAATGTTGATGATGATGGATTTTAATATTACTAATGATATACCATTCCATTTATCATGTACTAATTATGCATTATGTCTTTTAAGGGAGTATTTTAGTATTAACAACAAACAAAAGAGATAGACATTATTATGCCCGCTTTGTAGATGGCAGATGAAAGCTTGGGTAGATTAAGTAACTTCTGCAATTCTATGGAGTCAGTATTAGAATTGAGAATAAAACTCAACTTGTCTTCCACAAACTACATTATAAGCCCTTGCATGTGTTCCAAAGGGATAATGCATGAACTTCCTATAAAATCTGGGTTCCTGGTGAATATGTGGGGGAGGGCCCATGAATTTACACTTTCACCAAGCACCTCAGGGTTGCTTGTTATAAACCAGTCATTATTATATTGTCATGGTGATATTTAACCAGAGAGTCCACTGTGAAGATCTTCTTCTTTTTACTTCATAAAGAATTGGAGGAGAGCATTGATCTTAGACCAGAGCTTGAGTCAATGTCAGCCCAGGAAGAATTAATTATGGTTTCTCATGGCTTGCTGATTTGACCTCTGTACTTTTCTCTCCTCAATAAGTGGCTGATTGAATCAGTACTTACGTTCTGGTCCATAATGTGGAACAGAAAATATCAAGGTAAAGGAGAAAATCAAGACCAGAGGCAAAAGACAGACAGACATTGGCAGGTCATAGGTTCCTAGATGAATTTAGAGATTGAGAATTACTTACTTTTGAAAATGTATACAGTTGCAGTAAAGTAAAGAAAAAAAATAGAATAAGGTTTCTCTGTATGTGATATTAACTTCCATCTGTTTTTCCAATCAGTTATGTGCAGGGGAACTATGGGAATTATGGGACTCTTTAAAAACTGTGTCGTATCTTGTTGGAGTTATTTTGTCATGCTCACTATTAACAGTAAACATTAAATAATTCTGCTTGCCTTTGAATAGTGATGCTAGACGTTGTGAGACACAGGTGCAAAGGAGAAATGTAAATACATTGTGAATGTCTAATGGTGTGATTGAACTAAATGTTTTATTTGACTTTAATTTTATGGCTAATTAAATGGTCCCATTTCAGCTATTTAGAATCTACTTATGTTTAGTTTTTAAAATATTTTCTTTGCCCTTGCCTCCTGTTATTGGCTTTATTCATTGTTTGTGATAGCCTTTCAGAATTCAAGTCAACTAAGTCATAAAATGTGTATCTGAAATATAATGAAGTTGAAAATCACACTCATGTTTGATGTGTAACACAGAGATGAACAACTCTGCATTTATTTTATATTGATAAGATTTTAGTAAACTTAAACTTTTCATCACCCTACTCAAGATAAGCAAACATTTCACCTGCCTTGGTTTCTGGACAACGTACAGTGTTCCCTCCTCTCTCCTACCCTTTGATCCTTCTCTGTGTGCTTGGTATACAGAGAGAGATGAGTGGAGAACTAGAAGAGTATTTGTATTACTCTTAGGATAGAAAAGATCCACGAATGAAATCTCTTTGTCATCCTAAAGAGCTAAAAGGGTATCATGCCACACTGATGTAGCTGAACAGAGAACCAAAGGAAACAATCCAAAGTAGTTGTCCAGAGACTTCTCAAATATAATATCAAAGAGTTATACTAAATTCAGAGATATGTTACTTACCATAAAATAGCATAGTATATCCTCCTCTATGAAGTAAAGTTGCAAGCAACAAAGAGATTCAACATAAGTTGTCAAGCTTGTCTAGTGAATGGGTTCTTCACCTTGACGTTATTAACATTTTGAACAGATAATTGTTTCAGAGGGCTGTCCTATGCATTGTTGGATTTTTAGCAGCATCACTGGACTCTACCCACTAAACACCATTAGGAACCTACCCCCAGTCATTCAGTTGAAGATGTCTCCTGACATTGCCAAATATCCCAGGGAGGCAGAGTCACCTGTGCTGACAAGTTCTGATATAGATCTAGCACTTGAAAATATATCTAACTATCTGTCTACTAATAAAATTATAAGCTTTTCTGAGACAGAAATGCATTTTGTAAAGCATTTCTTCAGGATTTTTAGAATTACTTTAGGTTTACTGTAATTAGAAAATTCTTTTTTTTTTTGAAGTATAGCTGACTTACAATGTCATATTGGTTTCAATTGTGCAGCGTAGTAATTTGACATATTGCTAGACTACTCCATACAAAACTACTATAAAATATTGACTGTATTCTCTGTGCTAGAGATCATTTTGGTCATTCATTTATTTTATACCTAGTGGTTTGTACCTTTAAATCTCCTTTATCTTTCCTGCCCTTGCCCCAATTCTCTCCTACTGGGGAACCACTAGTTTGTTCCCTGTGTCTATGAGTCTATTTCTGGGAAATTAATAAATAGCAAAGAAGTTGAACAGCATTGTCCATTTGTGATATAAATTCTAGGAGTTGTATTTGTCTATTTAGTTTATATGAAATTTCTAATTTTCTACAATAATTATAAATTATGTTTACAATAAGAAATGATTTTTTAAAAGATTAACATAAAGAGAACTTAAAACTCATGAAAAGGACTTCATTTTTCTCAGTAACTGTCAACGTTTTGCCTTTCCTAAAGGGAAATGACTTTCTGCAGGGTAATTATTCTATTCTTTCCCTGTGCTTCAGAACCCTGTAGGTATGTAGACAGAGGGTAATAGTTTACCTTGGGCATATGGTCCATCCACCAAGTAAAAGGAATGGTCAGATATAGGAATTTATCTATTCTTCCAAATTTTACATTTTGCCCCAATTTTGATGGAACTCTACCAAGTGTTCATGCTAAGTCACTTCAGTCATATTTGACTTTTGCAACCCCATGGACTGCAACCTGCTGGGCTCCTCTGTTCATGGGACTCTCCAGGCAAGAATACTGGAGTGGGTTGCCATGCCCTCCTCCAGGGGATCTTCCTGACTCAGGGACAGAACCCATGTCCTGCAACTCCTGCACTGCAGGCAAATTCTTCATTTATTTGCTATCGCTCTGCCCACCTTTGTTTTGGAGAAAATGTTTGAATCTTTTCCAGTGTGGATAATAACTCCATTTTCTAAATGGAGAAGAGAATATTTCCTTGCAGCATATCACAGGACCGTGGGCGGGGCATTGGGGAGGAGAATGAGTGCAAATTCATAGCAGTTAGGAGTTTAACTTTTCTCTGGGTGAGTTTTCTCAGGTTATATGGGACATACATGATGCATGCTCAGCAAATGGAGGCTTCTATTATTAATGTTACTGCTATTGTTATGTAGCTAATAGATCCCCAGGAAAGAGTAAGCAGGACTTTTGTGATGTCATAAAGTGAAGTACCAGGAGTTGGGTTTCTCAGGTAGCTCAGTGGTAAAGAACTCCCCTGCCAATGCAGTGGGTTCAATCCCTGAGTCAGGAAGATCCCTTGGAGAAGGGAATGTTTACCCACTCCAGTATTCTTGCTTGGGGAAGCCCACGAACAGAGAAGCCTGGTGGGCTATAGTTCATGGATGGGGTCACAAAGAGTCAGACACAACTTAGCGACTAATCAAATGAATGAAACAAACCAGGAGCTGAGAGTTTGCTCACCCAATTGAACCCATCGAGGATGGATGTAGATACTCTTAACATTTTTATTAAAATGATATGAGTATAAATTTGTTTGAAGAACCATTCCCTGCAGTGGATATTTCCAGGAAAAAAGAAAATGACAGAGGAGAGGCATTGCAGTGGAGGCTGGGAGGAGTCCACCCCTGCTAACACTAAGGGCATTCATATTTAAAGCAGCTCAGTGTTGGGTTCAGTTGCTGAAACTTGAGTATCTTACTTCCCTCCTCATCTTAATTCCATCCACTCCATATTAGCTTTCCAGCTGTGATGGAGAAATTGAGGTAAAAATCTGATGCATTTCTCTATGGCTCCAAACTGGAGCTCTGAACGCTCAGAACTCCTTGGAGTTATTTCAAAACCCTCCTCATGGTCCTGCCAGGCTCACCATTTTACAGGGTTTCAGACATCTAGAAAAATACCTGAAACCATTTTTCATTCTCATCTCCATAGTACAGAGCAAATTTTCAAGTCATTTCAAGTATAACTGTAGGGAATGCTGCCTTTTGTTCACAAACCACTATTTGGACTACAAAGATGCGGCCTGGGAGAGTGTAAAGAATCCTAGACAGAAGGACAGAAACCTGTGTTCAGCTATGAGACCTGCCACCATGAATTATTTAGCCTCTGTGAAGTGAAACTTGCGTCAGCCCACTACCCATGGATAATGAGTCCAAACCTTTTGCACTTGTTATTTCTCATGAGGAAAAGCTAGTCCCACCCTTGGGAACATATATGAGGGTGTGTATAAGTGTTACTCAAGCCAGTCAGTAGTGGAATTAAGGTTCTCAACTATGAATGACTGAATCCAGATTTTATACACTTGCCAATAATCTGTTGCCTCTTGATCACATTACCTGCTTTCAAGGGCAATTAAACATAACAGATAATGTGCAAGACTAAATAAATTATGTTCCTCTGTGAGCAATAAACCATAATCTCCCACTTAATTATGCACACTGATTTATATATTCCTTTCAACATCTTTGGTTGCACCTAAGGTGAGAAGAAAAATAAATAAAAATAGGAGTAAGAGCACAGTCTTTGCAGTCATTTTAGCTCAATTTTAGTTAGACTCCACTATTTACCAAGGGATTCTCAGGTTGCGCTTGTAGTAAAGAATCTGCCTCCCAATGCAAGAGACACAGAAGAAGTAGGTTCAGTCCCTGGGTGGGAAAGATCCCCTCGAAGAGGAAAATGGAAACCCACTCCAGTTTTCTTGTCTGAAAAATTCCATGGAGAAGAGGAGCCTGGGAGGCTACAGTCCATAGGCTGCAAGAGTTGGACATGACCGAGCACGCACATATAGAATAGTGTGTTTACCAGAATCTGTGGTATTGGATTTGTATTGGTTATACATGGTGTTCTTGTTCAGTCACCCAGTCATGTTCAACTCTTTGCGACCCCATGGACTACAGCACTCCAGGCCTCCCTGTCCTTCACCACCTCCCGGAGGAATGTGCTCCTGGAGTGTGCTCAAACTCATGGCCATTGCATCGGTGATGCCATCCAGCCATCTCATCCTCTGATGCCTTCTCCTTCTGCCCTCAGTTTTTGCCAGTGTTCAGGACTTTTCCAGTGTGTCAACTGTTTGCATCAGATGACCAATATGCTGGAGTTTCAGCTTCAGCATCAACCCTTCCACCGAGTGTTCATGGTTGATTTCCCTTAAGATTGACTGGTTTGATCTCCTTGCTGTCCAAGGGACTCTCAGGAGGTTTTATATATATATGTGTATATATATATGTGTGTGTGTGTGTGTGTGTGTGTGTGTGTATATATATATATATATATATATATATTTGTAATGGGCTTCGCATGTGGCTCAGCTGGTAAAGAATCCTCCTGCAATGCGGGAGACCTGGGTTCAATCCCTGGGTTGGGAAGACCCTCTGGAGAAGGGAAAGGCTACCCACTCCAGTATTCTGGCCTGGAGAATTCCATGGACTGTATAGTTCAAAGGGTCCCAAAGTGCCAGACATGACTGAGCAACTTTCAATATTCAATAATATATATGTAATACAATGTTTCTAAGCTTCAGTTTGCCACTACAAACAGGATTTTTAGCAGTTTTACGTATTGCATAATATTATTGCGAGGCGAAATGAGGTAGTCTGTTTAAAGCATGTGGTAGAGTGCCTGGCACACTCCACTCATCAGCCTGCCGCAATCTGAGAAGTCTGCAGTACAGAGATGAGGCACTTGGCCTTCTTTCTTTCAGCATTGTATTGTAAAATGCCTATGTGTCAAGACTCTTACCCTTTCTCTTTTATGGGAAAGAGAATAAGATCTCCTGTATGCAGCACAGTGGTTTTCTAGCATCGAGGCCCTCTGGATAAGAGATGTGTAGTTCCCAGATCTTCTTCGGTGAAGTGCTCTGGTGAGGGTCTTTGGTCACGAGGGACATCCACATAAAGTTCCCTTGGCATGACAGTCCTTTCGCCTTTCTGTACCTCTGAGCTTGTGAAACCCACTTCTCTCTTGTGGCTCCCTTGCTCTGCAAGATTAACATGATTCGGGTGGTGCTCTGAAGCTCTTTTGTAGGATTTCAGGAAAGGAGATACTTTCCCCCTCCTTCACTCCAAGTTAAATTCTCTCTTAAGGTGTTCTTTCTTTTCTTTTTTTTTAATTCTCTACTTTATGACCAAGGCAGCCTCAGACCCAGGCATTAACCTTTAGACTCTTAAAGCAGAAGTCAAATACCATTTGCTAGGTACCTAACCGTGGAGGGGACATTTCTAGATTAGGATTGAAGACTGTCACCCTGGGATGAGTTTACAGTGGATATTCTTACCTCTTGCTCCCGAGAAAAGAAAAGAGAGAGTGACCCAAAACTGGAAGCATGCCAGGTAGCTCTCTCTAACCAAGTCCTCACTTCTGGCCTCATTGCAGTCCCTTGCTTGAATTTCTAGGTCTTTGTTTACAGAGCTGGAGAATGGTTAATAGTTAATGTAGGCACCGCTGATTTTTGAGTTTTATAAAGGCAGTCTAGCACCCAGCTTTGAAACATGGCATATTATTATGTGTCAGAACTCTAACAGAAGAAACGTCCAGTCTTAATAGCCTATTACATTTGAATTCAACAAATATTTAGTAAATGAATATCTGAATGAGTATACACAAAGACCCAAAATTTCACATGGTCCTGTCTCTTCATTTTATAGATCACAAGTCATAATGACTCCAGTTGAAATCTCATTTAAAAAACACTTAAGTGAATGTTTATTAGGTTGAAGATGAAGGAGAAAAATGTCATTAACAAGCATGCCATTCATAAGAATAGTATTGTATAGAAATTCTGTGTATTTCCAGTAGTTTTGTCAGCTTGCCTCCCAGGAAGCAAAGTGAAGGGCACCAATCGTTTTAATAAATTGACATCCCCCATCAAATATATGAAAGCTATTAGGGATTACCTGTCTAGTTAGTAATGCAGAAAATAATTCCTGACTATTTAGATGACAAGCAGTTTTTCCTCCCCTCCAGGCAAGCTCATACGTATTGAACTGTGAAAGTCAGGAGTTGAGTTCATAGGCTCATTTTTAATCCTCTGCCCTGGGAAATTCAAAAGCTCCTGTAACTTGAAGCACAATGGCTGAACAGAAAGGAAATCCAGGCTTCTGTGAAAATATGACCAACTGGAACCCAGAAATTGCAAATTTTCCTTGGTAACTAGTATCCAGGAATTGTTTGTATCCAAATATACTTAACGCACTGTAGATCATGTGGAAAAAACCTGATTGAAGCCACTAGCCTGACCAAAAAAGAATATAAACTCATGCAATTTGCATCACTTTCTCCTAACAGGATCCACTGATTAGAAAAGGTAGTTGCCTGAAAGTGTTGCCTTGGGTCCAAAATGTGATGTATCAAATAGCAGTATCTAAGCATTCATTTTGGCAGTGTTTGAAAAGATAAGAAATTTCAGGCTTGGCGGACTAATGTGGTTTTAAAGCATTCTCCATTTTTATAGAGACCTTAAAGTTATCTATGTGTGGCAGCAATTTTAGCCAAGAAGATTGAGTCCATGAGGGGAGATTCTAGAAGATTATTTTATTAATCTTGCTAAGAAACCTTTCAGTACCTCCTCAGTGCTTAAGATCAAGTCCATCTTCCACAGCATGATATCTGAAGACCTCCATGATTGGACCTCTGCCTACCTCTCCAGCTTTATCCCCTCCTCCTCCTCCTCATACATCTCAAATCCCAGCTCATTCTAAACTACTCTGGTCACTGAAATGCACCTTATTGACAGCTTAATGTTATCTCTGCCTATAACACATATATAGACTTACATGTTGATTACCAATCAGTCCAGTTCAGTTTAGTCACTCAGTCATGTCCGACTCTTTGCAACCCCAGGGACTGCAACACGCCAGGCCTCCCTGTCCATCACCAACTCCCGGAGCCTACTCAAACTCATGTCCATTGAGTCAGTGATGCCATCCAACCATCTCATCCTCTGTCATCCCCTTCTCCTCCCACCTTCAAACTTTTCCAGCATCAAGTTCTTTTCAAATGAGTCAGTTCTCATAAGGTGGCCAAAGTATTGATGTTTCAGCTTCAGCATCAGTCCTTCCAATGAATATTACCAATGATTACCAATATCTGATATTAATTAAAGTACAGGTGTACGTCAAAGATACTGCAGGTTCAATTCCAGACCACTGCAAGGAAGAGACTATCAAAATTAAGCAGGTCACATAAATGTGTTGGTTTCCCAGTGCATACAGAAGTTATTTGACTCTATACAGTCGTCTACTAAGTGTGCAGGGCTTCCCCAGTGGGTCAGTGGTAAAGAATCCACCTGCAAAAGAGAAGATGCAGGAGACCCAGGTTCAGCCTCTGGGTGGGGAAGATCCCCTGGAGAAGGACACAGCAACCCACTCCTGTATTCTTGCCTGGAGAATCCCATGGACAGAGGAGCCTGGCAGGCAACAGTCCATAGTCACAGAGTTGGACACAGCTAAAGCGACTGAGCACGCGTGCACCAAGTGTACAATAGCGTTATATCTCAGAAAGCGCTGCATGTATCTTAATTAAAAATACTTTGTTACTCAAAAATTCTATCCTCTTCCATGAGTTGTAGCAGTAACATAAAAAAATAGCTGTATTAACAAAACATTCTATATCAACCGTACTTCAGTAAAACAGTTTTCAAAGGGAACAAAAATCACTGATCACTGATCACTGTAACAAATTTAACAGTAATGAAACAGTCTGAAATATTTTGAGAATTACCAGAATGTGACACAGAGACATAAAGCAAGCAAAGGCAGTTGAAAAAAATGATGCCAAGAGGCTTGCTGGACACAGGGTTGCCTCACACCTTCAATTTGTAAAGAAGACAATGTCTGCAAAGCATAATAGAACAAAATACATATAATGAGGTATGCTTGCAATGGAAAAGATTGATTTTTGAGGGTCACTAATTATTTGAGTACTCCTGATCTGTTCCCTCTCAAAATATCCCTTCCATAGTTTTCCTCATTCCAGTTGGTGATGAAATCTACCCTTTCCCATTCTCTAGGTCAAGATCTTGAAATTGTCCTTGACTTCTTTCTTTTGCAGTACACATCTAAATCTTTGCTCTGCTTTCAAGATATATTTGGAATCCAAGCATCATATGATCATGACCACCACTTCTCCACATGACCTCATTATCTTTAATCTAGATTATGGCCCAAACCTCCAAACTCTTCTCCTGTCCACTGTTGTACAGCTGTCGCATCTTTGTAATCATAACATGGTAGTCAAGGGGATAATGCTGAAACGTAGATTGGCTCCATCATTTCTCCGCTCCAAACCTTCCATGGCTCCCCATTTCCTCAGTAAAAGTCAAAATCTTTATAGTGATCAATATTGACTCGACCTGCTCTGGGCTCCTCTCCCTGTTATTTCTCTGTCCTCACCATTTGGGGTGGGGGGGATTTCAAGCATCCTTACCTGAATCCCTTGTTTTCCTGTTATATTTTCCTTATAGTTTGGTTGTTTGAAACGTTCTTCTCCTAAATATTTTCATGATCTGCTCTCTCACATCATTCAGATTTTTGTTCAAGTGTTACTTCCTCAGGAAGACCTCACTGCTGACTCTTACTTTCTGTCTGTTGTCTTGTCATCAATAATGCTTTTCTTGACAGGTCCAACTACCTGGCCAGAATATAAACTCCATGGGGCAAGAGTTATTTTGTCTTATTGCCACTGTGTTTCCAGGGGCTGGGGCAACACTTGGCACATAACAGTTGCTCAAAACTTCTTTTGAATATAGATACTTGAATCTCTTTTAGTTTTATATTAGTCTACAAAACCAAAATACTGTCATCAAGATATATCTTAGAAAGAATGAAAAAATTATTGTTGTCAATCACACACCTTCATCCCTGGTATTTTTAGATCACATGTAATCAGAGTTATCCCTGAGGTTTTCTTCTCCTCATATTCTCATTCAATCAATCATCACAATCTATTTGTTTTTTCTCTATTCTTTTGCCTAGTCGAAACCATCGTCATTTAGATTTTGCTTGGAATGATAACAGAGGGAAGTCTTCACGTCTCACATCCTGTTCTTTCTTCACAAAAGAGTGTTCTTTCTGTTTCATTGCCACCAATATAATCAAATCCCTTTCTTGATGAAAAACGTGAAATGGTTTCCAATGCCTTTTGGTGTAAACTCCAACCTGGACTCTCCCCATGAGTCCCTTTCCGATTTCAAGTTATAATCAGTAACTTGAATTTTTCCCACACTGATTTTTTTTTTTTTTTTTTTTTTAGATTTTCCCTAAGCTGTGATCCTACTGCAGGTCTCTGCCCTGAGAGACCTGGGCAGTATTTAGAACTCTTTGCTTCTCTTTCTCTGCCTTTCTTTTTCCTCCCACCATTTCCAGCCCCCATCTTCCCTTGTTCACTTCAGTTTCAACTGCAGCTTTTCTTCATAAATATTTTCTAAAACATCTTGTAACCTTGGCTCTCTGTGCATTTTTATGAATGCGGCATTAAAAGTTGGTTGTAAACTCAGTTTACCTATGTGTAATATTGATAAATGATTTTAAGTTTATTCTTTTGAGCAATTGAGATTTTTCCAGAAGATCCTTCCAGTCTAATGGAAGGGATCAGTGGCATTTCTGAAAGAATTATACTTGGATGATAGCATTGTGAGAGCCAGGTGGGATAGATAAGGCAAAGGGTTTCACAACTCAGTATATGTATTTCCACGGAATCCCCTTGTTTTTCGTGCAATGCCTCTGCTCTGAGCTGTCTCCCACTTTCTCTGGTACCTTCTGCCGGAAGGCAACTGCAGTCTTTGCTGGAGCAGGAGGAAGGCCAGGAGTCTGGCTGAGGTGAGGGAATATCTCTGAGGAATCTTAACTGATTACTTATCTACTTTCCAATTAGTTTTCTTCTCTTAGCCTCACTATTCCCTGCAGTTTCAGAGACAGCTGATGCAACCACTTCTTGTGTTCTGCAATGTAAATCACGTTGCTTTCTAGCTTCTTTTGGCTTTTCCACTGCAGGTTATGAATAATTTTTCTTAGCCTTCTGAGTGAGTTAGTTAACTCTCATCCATCTCTTTTTTAGCTTCCAGAATTCTATTGCTCGTGACTCTTCTCCAGTGTCCTTTGCTCTTGAGGGTTTATGTCCTTCATAACGTGCCTTTAATATTATTTTATTACTGTTTCATGGAGAAAGGAGTGGGAGATGTGAGTATTTAATCTAGCAACTTTAGTTGGAACTAAGCTCCTCAATTCTAAAATTGTTTCTGACTCATAGATGAAAAATCAAAATAAACCATGGATGAAATGTATATACAATAATAGTAGAATGAAAGAATGAGGCATTGGAGGATATAAAATATATTTCTCTTTCAGAACAGAGAAGACTGGGGGAAGGGATATAATTTAATTTATATCTCATGACAATTATTCTCTCTCAAAAAATATTAGAAGAAGCTTCCTGGAAAGACAGACATTTCCCCTTTGGAAGTAGAGTATCTATCTAATTTCAAAGACCAATAGAGCATTATTTAATATGTTAACTGTTTGAATTATTTCTTTAAATTCTCAGGATGTTATGAAAATTGGGGCCATAAATTGCCTTTCCACTAAGGATAGTTAAGTCAGGTTTTAAAAAAATCAAGAGCTATTTCATATGAAATTTCATTTGAAATGTAATTTCAAATGATTTGGAAGTGGGCTTTTCAGTGGTTTGGGAAATGACCAAGCAAATATAAATAAGAGGAAACGGCAAAGGGAAATGTAGTACATAATTGGGGTTGAAGGACCATCAAGATACCATAGAGATAAGCACTGCACTCAGGCTTATTTAACAACTTTATTAATGATCTGGAAGAAGGAGGATTCAACAAGTTAATTAAATCTACAGATGGTCCTTAGTGGAGTTACAAATACCAGGGAGAACTAAAAGATAATATGAGAAGACCTGGGGTCAAAAGCTTTGATAGCTTTGGGCAAAAAAGAGCAAAATTAAATTTGGGAAGGATAATTACAATTGAATGTACTTTGTTCAATGAAAAAATAGAAGTTAAATTGCAAATAGTACTGAATAGAAAATAAAGCTTGAAGAAATTCTGTGACTGATGAATATGTTATTTAGACAATAGCCTTGCTTCATGACTCCAGAAATAAATTCATTTTAAAAAGAACGTGTACTTTTTAATAATATATTTGTGGTGTGCCTGATATTCACAACATTTAATCATCAACAGATGGCTGATATTACAGAAACAAGTAAGAATTGCTTTAACTCTCAGATATACTTGCATTCTAGTAAGGTAGACTGGGGAGAATCTCACAGAAACGGTATAAAGAAATCATGAGGTTAAGATGGAGAAGTGATGGGAAGAACAATATAATATGGAGGAGCCATTGAGAATCACCTGAGCATGAAATTATTGTTGTTCAGTCACCAAGTCGTGTCAGATTCCTTGTGACCCCTTGGACTCTGTAGCACTCCAGGCTCCTCTGTCCTCCACTGTCTCCTGGAGTTTGCTCAAATTCATCTCCATTGAGTTGCTGAGGCTATCAAACCATCTCATCCTCTGTTGCCCCCTTCTCCTTTTGCCATCCAGCATCAGGGTCCTTTCCAATGCCAAAATACAGGAGTTTCAGTTTCAGCATCAGTCCTTCCAATAAACATTCAGGGTTGTATTCCTTCAGAATGGACTGGTTTGATCTCCTTGCAGTCCAAGGGACTCTCAAGAGTCTTCTCCAACACCACAGTTCAAAAGCATCAGTCCTTCGACTAAGAAGTAGTTGATTTCAACTTTTCAATATGGACTATTTGTGTTAGTGTGGTGGGATGTTGGGAAGACTGGCAGGTAATTTTACATCCTGACCCAGTAGTACCATTCACAGTACAGTGCCCTCTAGATATAGGTATTGAAGTGTCTGCTTTCAATGGTATGGTCAATAGAATGGAATCCAGCCAAGGCCTGGGGACAGTAAAACAGCTGGATGAAATTCTAGTGATAACCATCAGAATAGAAGTCATCTGTATGCAAAGACACATGTAGGCAAGATGTCAACCACTTTTTGAGTACCTTGCCTTTGTCAAGATTGTTCTAAGCAATTTACATAAGTTAATGCCTTTAATGCTCACACTCAATCTACAGGATTAGACATTATTCTCATTTCTAATTTGCAATCAAGAAACCAAGCCTAGAAAATGTAAGAAAATCACCTAAGGTTAAGTGCTAATAAACATGGGGAAACTGGAATTCAAACCAAGGGCTTCTGGCTTTTAAGGTGTGTGTGTGTGTGTGTGTGTGTGTGTGTTTTCCAACTGTGTTATACCATCTGTCATAGAATATTAGCATAAATAATATGCAGAACTCATCTGTATATATATATATATTGTCTATTCTTTAGAGTTTTATGTAGAGAAATATTCTTCTGAGACTCATTGACAGAGCTATTCTTAAATACAATAAGATTGTGAGAAGAATTCACTCTGAAATTTTCAATGCAAAATCATCTTAAAGGGAGTGTTTTGTACCTGGGTTAATTGATTTTGTGTCTTGAGAGAGAAGACCCATTAACTAACATATAACAGAAATTGCATAATTTTATGATATCATTCCCTACTATTGTCACCCAGAATAGATTCCTAAGAGTCACCACATTTTAATGTTTAAGTATTACTCTGTTTCAGAGGTAGTGTTTATATGTTATCAAATTCAGATAATCTACAAGTTTAGTTAAGGAGATAGGTTGGAAGTCTTTCTATCTATTCTTCAGCTGTAAGTGCCCCTACTCAGAAGGAACAAAAATTGCCAATTCCTTGTGTGTTTGCTAATAGGCCACCAGGTGTAACAGGACCCAGATGACGTTGATTTGTTTAGAAGTAATGAGGATATCTTGCTTAGATACACATGAGGCATTAAATGAGTAGGAGAAAATTAAAATACACTTCACAATTTTATTTGGAAGAAGCTAGGGTGGGAAAATTCCTCATGAAAAGTGCGCTGGGTGGTAAAATGCAGGCAGCTTTAACTGGAAAGTGAGCAGGATAAGAGAAATCCAGAAGATTAACAGTGAGAAGAGATGTCTAGGTTGACTGATTGCTTTAGCATCTCCATATCTGCCCTCTCTTTGAAACTAATCAGAATTCCTTGAGCTTCTGGTGAATGAGATTTTGAGGTGAGAAGAATTCTGTTTGTAATAAAAGTGAGGTGGTTTGAATTGAAACTTAATCACATTCAGGAAAGTCAAGTATCCCTTCTGGGAGAGATCAAGCAGATTATGAAATGATTTTAGAGAATTGGTAACAAGAATGTTCTTTCTAACTTTCAAATCTATATTTGGCCAAGTAAAACACATGGAAAGAAAAATTCTGTTTTGGTCCCTTGGATTAAAGACCTAAGAAATATTTCTTTTTCACTCCTACTGAAATCACTCATTCAGTTTTTAGAGCTCACTTCACCCACTAAAATGGCATCAGTGATTGTGGAGAAATTTCTTCATGACAAAGTGGAATCTCTTCTATTATTCTCGTCATAGTAATTCCACCATTATTTAACACTGTATGAGAAATATCACAGGTCATGTTACAACATAAAACTTTGAAAAGCATAAAATATTAAGAACATAATTCCAATTTTTGACATGGGTAGAAATTACACTGGCCTCTCTGAAAACAACACCTGAATCAAAGTCTCAAAGATGAGAACCTGAAAAAATAAAAAAAAAGCAATCCTCAAAATCAACCAACTATGAGAATATATTGATTAGAAGAGTAAAGATAACACCGCTGAGATGACTTCTAGTTTAGAGAGACCAGGTCAATTCTTGCAGACCTTAAGTATCTTTTCAGTACCCTCTTCAATTCTAGGAGAATGTTATTGCAAGTTTTGGCAGAAGCAGTTTTCATTCACATGTGCCTGATGTTGAAAATTTCTTCACCAGGTAAATGAAGTTTTGCCCCAGTGCTTGTCATCAAAGCATCAGTAATTAACAAGCCATACCCTTTGAACTTGCTTTTCACCTGTACTATTACATTTTTCCTAAGAAGAGAAATCTATAGGGAACTAAGCTATAGAATCTGGCAGGAGAGGTGGGGAAGGATTGGATATAAATGTTTTTTCTAGTAGGAGCAACTGAAATCACCACATTTAAAGAACTATTTAACTCATTCATATATATAAATTATAAAATAATATGTGGTTCATTTAGCAAATAAAAACTGGTTCAGAATGATATTTATAAGAGCAGAAAATGATTTTATCTCAGGTAAAGGATTTCTAAAGAAAGGGCTAAAGAAATACAAAGACTTGGCAGCTAGGGTCACTTGTGAACTATAGAATTCACATGTATTTACTTAGTCTATTAATGGCTACCAACTACTTGCTAGGTAAAAACTGATGTTTTAAAAATCCAGTTTATGTGTTACCAGAGGAGATAAGAGAGTAATTATTAATACATGATTTCTCTGGTGGCTCAGCTGGTAAAGAATCTACCTGCAAAGCAGGAGACCTGGGTTCGATCCCTGGGTTGGGATGATCCCCTGGAGAAGGGAACAGCCACCCACTCCAGTATTCTGGCCTGGAGAATTCTACGGACTGTATAGGGTCCATAGAGTGACCCATGGGGTCACAGAGAGTTGGACACGTCTGAGCGACTTTCACTCTCACTTTAAAATGATAAATTTTGTATGAGTGCAATTTTGTATGAGTGAATTTTAAGGGAGGCATATTCTGTTTGGGGGGAATGGAGGAAAAATTAAGAAAATTGTCATGAATGACGGGCGTTTGGATAGCATTTTCAGACACATCCGACTCAAAGTAGAGAAGTGGCATTCCAGACAGAGAAAATAGCATGAAAAAAGTTTTGCAGGATGAAATTACAGGATCATCTAGGGAAAGCTGAGCAATCTATTCTAAGAGGTGAATTGGGATTATACCTATTTGTATTAAACTCAGATGCAGCTCAGACGGTAAAGCATCTGTCTACAATGCTGGAGACCCGGGTTCAATCCCTGGGTTGGGAAGATCCCCTGGAGAAGGAAATGGCAACCCACTCCAGTACTATTGCCTGGAAAATCCCATGGACAGAGGAGCCTGGTAGGCTACCGTCCATGGGGTCGCAAAGAGTTGGACACGACTGAGCGACTTCACTTTCACCGATGCAGAAGGATGAGCTAATCATCTCTCTAACTGCACAGCATCATGTTGTTATTGCAAGCTCTCTCTCATGTTTATTTAATCTCATCTGCCTCTCACTGCTCCCTACTCTCATGCAACTATTTAATGTACCTCATAGGTTTCTTTCCTTATATGTATTCCTTGAAACGTGGATTTCTCTTTTTTGCATTTTGATTTTCAATTTATTTTGTCATGATTCCCCTCTTTAAAAACTCAGAATCTTGGGACATCCTTGCTAGTCCAATGGGTATAAGATTCTGTGCTTGCAGTGGAAGGGGCCTAGGTTCCATACCCTGGTCAGGGAACTGGATCCCACATGCCACAAGTAAAGATCCACTGTGCTGCAAGTAAGACTGGGCACAGCCAAATAAATAAACATTAAGAATTAAATAAAACTCGGAACTTTTGTTTAAATGTAAGATTTAGAGTGATTGCCCTGTTTACTTAGAGTCCAGTTACTCGGACTAATAGGAGTTTTTTTTTTCCCCTCAACTTTAAATTATTGTTTATTTTTCAGGATTAAGGGTTTTGAAATGTGTATGTGCAAGCCAAATAAAGCAAACTATGCTCAGAGGAGCACTGTAGAGCAGAACATAGAAATATACAAGGTGTGTTTTATAGGATACAAAAATGGTAATATCATCATATACAAAGGAAAACTGTGATGCTACACGAGGCAATGTTCTCAATATGTTTCCATCATGTTTTTCTCACACTTCCCCCTCCAAAATAAAACCCAGACAGCCACAGTTCCCTTTGAGAGATCAAGCAGATTATGAAATGTGACTGTAATGTGACCTCTTCATTGTCATGTGGTCATTTTGAGAATTTTACTGGTACATAGACCAAAACAGGAGCTGACGTGTTAAAATGCATATAGGAGCTTCATTTGACTAACTCTTACCAGATCGTTTTCAGAACAACCACATAAGATCAAATGTCTGCCAACAGTGTATATTTCTGTCAATATACAGTATTGTCTAGTTTTCTAAGCTTGCCAATCTAATCTATGTAAATGATAGATCGTTGTTTAATTTTAATTTATCTAAGTATAAATGCATTTGAGTATTTCTTCTGCTTTTTAGCCTTTTAGATTTCCTTTTTTTTTTAAAAAAAAAAAGCCTATTGATTTATTTTGGCCCCTTTTTCTATTGTGTCCTATAATTTCCTCACTGATTTTCAGGAGTTATATGTTATAATGATGTTGAATGGAGGTAGAGATAGGGTAGCTTCATGCTGTTTTCCATTATAAAACAATATGTTTAAAATTTCTGCTTTAACTAAAATACTATAATATTTGCTGTGAGTTTTTAATATATCACTTCTAGTACAAAGTTCTTTTCTATTCCAGGGCCATAGGATATACATGTATATATACACTCATTATATTTATTATATATTTATAAGGAGGACTATATATACCATGTGAGGTAGGATTATAAAGGCAAAAATATTGAACTGCTATTATTTTACAAAATACATAAAAGATTTACAATTCTTTTTAAAATGAACTTAGTGTAAAACAAAAGAAGGCCGGGTCTTGGCATCAGGCAGAATCATTTCTTTTGTATGTCTTAAAGGTTCTCTTGATTTTTGGATTAAAAAAGTGGTATATTTTCATTGTAAAAAATGGAAAAATATGAAAAAGAAAAAAATACAAATTATTCATAATTTTTACACCAGAAGAGGAAATACTCATATTACTCTATTCCTTTTCACTTAGCATACTTATGTATGCTAAAATTCTAAAATTGTTTAACTTAAAATATGCTTATTGTATAATTTGTCACATAAAACATATAAATTATATAATTAAATGTACATCTATTTTAAATCTTCTATAATTGTATAGGTGGATTTCATAGGCACATGTGCTCTAGAACCACATTTTAAATTATCTGAAATAGTGCATGTTAAATATTAATATTTTATAAGAAATACAAAAATTATATAAATTTGAAAAGTGTATTTGTAATTAAGAGCTAGCCCATACTATAGATATTAGACTTTATTTTGATAAAGCATTGTAAATAATTGCTTTTTATGGAAGATATTTTTAATTGTAATAATGATAATAATAACAGTGGACTTGGCTTACTCATCTAAAATGTGTCTCCAATTGGAATTCAAAGCATCAGAATCTGAACACAACTACAAACCATATTTCCCAAGGCTCTATCTTTAAACGTTCATTAAAACATATGCCATCTATGGGTCCTCCTCCTCGTCTGGCAGTCTGAGAGCCTTGTGTGATTCACTCGCTGTATCTCTTCTCATGTTGGGTGACTCATCAATGCACGTGAGTTCAGCTGTATGGAAAGCTTCTGGGCGCACAAGTCTACTAGCCTTGATGAGACAGAAGGTCTAAGAGGTAGCATCTATTTGGTGTTGGACACAGTTGGAATCTGCAGGATTCAAGCAAAAACAAGGATCACTGTGGGGCCTCAGAAAGGTCTGGTATGAGGAAGGCAGGTGGGTGGAGCACGAGATTTCACTGGAACAAAGGTTGCATCAGTTTTGCCACTAATCACCTGACCCCTGTGGTAGATGTGTACAGTGGCTGTTCAGTGCCCTCTGAACTGAATTCCAGGTTCTTTTGTGTCGTGTTTAAAAATCTGTTTTTATTTTTACCTTATTTGCCCACATAAAAAAGGCCTCCTAGGTGAGGCAGTAAAGAATCTACCTATCAGTGCAGGAGACACAGGAGACGTGGGCTCAATCCCTGGGTCAGGAAGATCCCCTGGAGGGGGAAATGCAACCCACTCCAGCATTCTAGCCTGGGAAAATCCCGTGGACAGAGAAACCTGGTGTGCTACAGTCCACTGGACTGAAAGAGTTGTACACAACTGAACTTGCACACCCACTTAAGAAAGGGTATTCCTATTCCATTCTTTTCATACTGTTCGTGGGGGAGATCAAAGGCAGGAGGAGAAGGGGACGACAGAGGATGAGATGGTTGGATGGCATCACCAACTTGAAGGACATGAGTTTGAGCAAGCTCCGGGAGTTGGTGATGGACAAGGAAGCCTGGAGTGCTGCAGTTCATGGGGTTGCAGAGAGTCAGACAATGACTGAGTGACTGAACTGAACTGATTCCAATCTTGCCTTGGGTGCTTGTTTTTCCATTTTTCTCTCTTTCTCTCTTTTTCCAGTTCCTTACACTTTAAGTAGGGAACTTGCAGTCAGAGATTTTTATAGCACTAATTGGACTTACCAACTCCCAAGTGATCCAGTTATTCAGTAGCAGCTAGAAACACTGCTCAGGACGCTTATTACAACATTCTGATCTGTCTCTTGCTGGGAATTATTGTCATCTCTCTATTGAAGAAAAGGAAACAAAAAACTTAGAAATAAGTATAAGCTGATATAACTAATTACATTTGCAAAGGTGTCTCTTGAAATTCACTGTAAAGCCCCAGGGAAAATCAAGCCTGAGAGAGATGAAAATGGAATATGAAACCTCTCCATTTCAGGTCAGTTGTATGCATACAACCTTCACGATTGGTGGCTGGCTAAGAAACAATGAATTGGTTGTTTAGTCTCAGTGCTAGTAAGCAGCATTTGGTCAACCTTGTTTGTGGTGGACGGTCTTATTTGGATGATATTCAGGTATCATCATTTGGTAGAACCTATGGTAAATAGCTAACCTAGGTTTTAGGATGAGACACAGACCCGCTTCTAGTTTCAACACTTACCACTGGGTATCATTGGGCAAGTCTAATAATTTGGGGTTTGGGCTTTCATGTCCCATCGTTTCATATTTGGATAATAATGACTAAGTAATTTTTTAGGATTAATAGCTAACATTTAGGGAGCACTAACTCCCTACCCTGGTGGTTCAGATGGTAATCTGCCTGCCATGCAGGAGACCCAGGTTCAATACTGGGTTGGGAAATCCACTGGAAGGGGGCATGGCAACCTACTCTAGGATTCTTGCCTGGAGAATTCCACAGACAGAGGAGCCTGGAGGGCCACAGTCCATGGGGTCTCAAAGAGTCAGACATGACTGAGTGACTAACACGTTCACCTTCAATTCTGTACCAGATGCAGACTTAAGTGTTTTTACATATATTTACTAATTTAAACATCAAAATATATACAACCAGTTTCCCCATTTTATAGATGAGGAGACTGAGGCAGAGAGACACTAAGTATCCTAAGAATATGGCAGATTGAAGTTTTGAATTTAGGAAATCTAGGTACACAACCTGCATTTTAAAACTCTGCTCTCTACTGTTGTTACCTTGTAATAGTGTATCTCATCTGTGAAAGCTGTGATGCTGATGGAAGTTGATAGTTATCTGGTATCAAGGAAAACATTCTAACACTCTTACTCTGGGCTGCTTTTTCACAGCGCCTTCTTTGTAGCATTGCCAAATGCTTTAGAATTTCAGATGGAATATCTGTGCAAATATAAAAGATTATTTCTGTATACATTACTGGAAGACTACTTGGTGATTGGATAGTGCTTAAAAATAAATTATAGCTCTGATTTTCTTTTTTCTCTTAATTTTCACACCTCTTTCAGAAAGTCATCTTTGATAAAACTCTGGTTTGGGTCATAAAATCCTTTCTGAACTCTCAAGATTGGAGATGAGCTTTCTTTAGATCTCCTGTTACTCAAACACACACCCTGCTCCCCCACTCTCCACCCAAAGTTTGTTTCCTTATGGACTTATTCTAATATTTGTTGTTATTGGTTTTTGTTTGTTTGTTTCCTGTGAAAGGATCTCACTCCTACCGAAGCAGCACATTTTGTCACATCCGTTCCTGTTTTCAGGTGGAATCTGCCTCCTTCTAATTCGACTTTCAGTCCTAGTTTTCTATCTTGGAACCATTAGGGACCTAGTCCCTTTCATGTAACAGCTGCCTAGTAGCTGATTAGAGAAGCCTAAGTTTATTCCCATTAAATTCCCTGTTTGGGATTTAACCCACAGCTCTAGGCTGCCAGGTTCATTTGGGGTCATAATTCTGACACCCTGTTTATTCACAGTCCCTTCAGTTTCATGTTATCTCTAAAGCTGGTAGACATGCAATGCCTGCCTTCTGTCTGTCTCTCCAGGTCATGAGTTGAGGGGAAGCTTTCATTTCTGCTCTGCAGTCTGATCACATTAGACACCAAAGATGGCACATATGTGTGGCTTGTTTGTGCCACAAATAGAGGAAGAATACAGACTTTCAGTTTCATTAGCATGTCACCCTGTAGCATCTAATCTTTTTATGTGATTGTACTGATTTTAGCACTCTTCTCTTTCTTCGTCCACTTGTTTCACAGTTAATGATCTCTGTCCACATCTCAGTGCCAGGGCAAAGCACTAGATATGGAAGTCAGGATAAAAGAGACTGTAAGCGAAAATAGAGAGAAAGAGGCTGGGAGATGCTGACTTTGAAAGGGCCTCTGTTAGTCAAACCGAAAATAACACATTTCAGACACCAAGTGATCACAGGAGTGACAAATTTCACAGTGTGTCTTTGGATGTCAGAGAGCTATAGAAAGAATATGGTAAAGAAAAGCACCACATTTAGCTCTACCCCTTTCATTCTATTTTAAATTATACAACCCCTTCTCTAACATTGGCTGTTGAAGCTGAAATACCACTTGCTATAAAGCCATCTTAATAGAACATACAAAGAGTCTTGTTAGTTAAAACGTAAAAGATTTTTATTGGATTGACAAAGTAAAATCTTCAGCCAGAGCTCCTTGGGAAGAAAAGTATGTATACTTAAGTAATGGAAGTCACCTGCAAAACATAAAGCTGTCCAGGATACAGTATAAGGTACAGACAATTACAAGGGGTAGTTGGGAAGACTTTCTTTGTTACTTTGACAACTGTCAAATGGCATTCTTTTTCCCAAATTCTTAAATGCAAAATGCTTCCCTGGTGAACTGGAATGCCAGTTGAGGACTGTGAAGGGCTGTTGTACTCAAGTGTCAGGTATCTGTACTACCTGCAACTTGTGTGAGGCTCACATCAGGCATCCTGGGCCTGCATCCTGCTTCCACCTGCCAATAACTATGTCATCCCGAAACTGTTTATCCTATAAAATGGCTTAATAACTTCTGTTGGTGGTGGTGGTGTTTAGTTGCTAAGTCATGTCCAACTCTTTGAGACCCCCTGGACTGTAGCCCACCAGGCTCCTCTGGGGAAATACATGGGATTTTCCAGGCAAGAATACTCAAGTGGGTTGCCGTTTCCTTCTCCAGGAGATCTTCCTGACCCAGGGATTGAACCTTTGTCTCCTGCTTGGCAGGCAGGTTCTTTACCACTGAGCCTCCAGGGAAGCCCTAATAACCTCTACTTCACAAATTTATAGTGAGGAGTAAGTGCAATACTGTAGATATAGAGCTGTGCCTTGTACTTCGTGTATTTTTAGTTTTTCTCTCTCCTTCTGTTTAATTTTGTAACCAGAAAGAAAGTAGGTTGCCACTTAAATGCTAGAAAAGATATTCACATCTGATATCAGCTTTAAATATTTATACTTGGAGTCTGACAGAACAGATGCAGGCTTAGGTAATTCAGCTTGCCTTCGAGTTAGTCCTTCCAGTTGTTAGGCCGTGGCTGTGGTCATCTTGGTTTTTCATCTGCCTTTCCTGGTATCAGCCAGACTCAAGTTTTTGCACAGATGGAATCTGACAACTGCAAAGTAGAACAACTTTTTTGAGCTCTTCACACTTTCAGCACCTCCTTCCCTCATCCTATTCTTACTGAGGGGAGAAAGTATACTTGTACCATCATCTGCAGGAAAGTACTGAAGACCCTAGGCGAGGGATCCACCCATGATATTTGCCTTTCACTAGAGATTTCAGATCTTGGCATGAAGTACCCATGTTCTAAGGGTAGAAGCTGAGACAGTGTTGCTGTTTTTTGCTGTGTTAGCCATGGCCTGGGTATCTAGATGTTCCTATGATGTAGTCATACTCCATTGCCTGGTCATCAAATGTACTTATCAGGGGAGAAAGGCAGAGCTAAGAAGAAGAATTGGAACTGCAAAGTACTTTAACTAGCTTGGTGGAAATCACCTTTTCATTTTCTTTTTTTTTGAACTAATTTGTCATTTAATCTAGACCATGTCTTTGGTACCTTAGTCTCTACAGCTCTATAGAGAATAAATAGGCTTTATCTCTTATGTGTTTATTCCTCTTATTCCCCTTCATCTATTTTGTCCTTCAACTCTGGCAGTCACCAGTTTGTTCTCTCTGTGACTCTGTTTCTGTTTCACTTTTTATATTCCACATATAAGTGAAATTATATGGTAATTGTCTTTTTTACTTATTTCACTTAACATAATCCCATGCCGGTCCATCCATGTTGCCACAGATGGCAAGATTTCATTCTTTTTTATGGCTAATAATCTTGTGTAAATAATAACTGTAAGTATGTGTATACATTTATATATGCTGCTACTGCTGCTGCTAAGTCGCTTCAGTCATGTCCGACTCTGTGCGACCCCAGAGATGGTAGCCTACCAGGCTCCCCCATCCCTGGGATTCTCCAGGCAAGAATACTGGAGTGGGTTGCCATTTCCTTCTCCAATGCATGAAAAGTGAAAGGGAAGTCACTCAGTCGTGTCCAGCTCTTAGTGACCCATGGACTGCAGCCTACCAGGCTCCTCTGTCCATGGGATTTTCCAGGCAGGAGTACTGGAGTGGGGTGCCATTGCCTTCTCCGATATTTATCTATATATGATCCATTTACTTTATCCATTTATGTATTGATAGACACTTAAGTTGCTTCTGTACCTTGGTCATTGTAAATAACACTTCTATGAGGATAGGGATACATATATCTTTGTGACTTAATGTCTTCATTTTTTTCTCCAGAAGTGGAATTGTGGGATTATGTGGTAGTTGTATTTTTAATATTTTGTGGAGACGTCATCCTATTTTCTATGATGGTTGCATCAACTTACATTCCTATCATCAGTGCACAAGTGTTTCCTTTTCTTCAGCTTTACTGTTTCTGTTTGGTGATAGCCATTCCAACAGGTGTGATACAGTATCTCATTGTGGTTTTGTTTGCATTTCTCTGAGTGAGTAGTGGTGTTGAACACCTTTACATGTGCCTGTTGACCATCTGTATATCTTCCATGAAAAATGAGCTATAATTCTTTAACCTAAGAGTGCATCTGAAAGAAAAGTCTTTCTCAGTCTTCAATCAGCAGCTTGTGAGACCTAATGAAGTTTCTGAACCCCTCTCATTTGCTTCTAAAGTCACCCTGAGATAGAGCTGAACATTGCAACTCTTTCTTTTTATTGGATAATGATGCAAAGGTGAGAGAAGCTAAGAGTAAGCTGGCCCTATTGATATTAGCTGATGCCTGAAGAATTGAGCAGTGACTCAGTTATCAATATCTGCAGGGAAGCCACCGACAGGATCAAGTAAGAGGTGGCTGACCTCCTGTGGAGGACACACTTTACTGCTGAAATGGCTATAAAGTCATTCTACATAGATTCAGGTAGAGAGGAAAAGTCATTTTCTCTATTTTATCATTGTAAATAAATTGTAACCCTATTCTGAGCTCCCATTTTATAGACTAGTGTAAATTTAATCTTTAGCATTTTGAAGAGGGTTCCCTCACAGAGTCCCGTGAAGCTCGTGGGGTCTCATGGGGCACACAGCATTTGCACATGTCATATATATTCTACCCTGGTTATGCTGGTACACTCACAGAACAAACCTGCATGGACTTTTAAATTTAGAAGTTTTACAAACGACACAAATCCAACCCAACCTATCTTAACCAAACTGGAAAATATGTTTTGCATTGTTGAAATGTCCAAGGGAAGAGCCTCGTCTGTGGGCTCAGCTAGATAAAAGTGCTCATATGTTATAAATCTTTCTCTCACGTTTCTCTTCATTTGGGTTATTTTTCTTATCATCAGGTTCTTGCCTCATGGTAAAATGCTGGCCACCTGACACCCCAAGTACCCCCACTTTATGTGTTGCTGATCCTAGTGAGTATATTGATAGAAGAACTCTTTAGCTTTTCCAACAAATGAGTCCTTAGTTGGCTCTCATTGCACTGTTTTGATTAAGTAATGCAGGTAGATCATTCTGCGTGAATCACAGTGACTTAGAGAAAGAGAGGTGCCTAGTGGAAAGTCAGGAATGTTATCAAAAGAATGAGGAATAGATACTGGGCTTACAAAAACAACTGGAGTCTACCTGGGCATCAAAAATAGGAATCTAAAAAAAAAATAGGAATCTTTCCAAAGGTAGGAGAACAGTTATCAGAGTCCTGTCTCCCTACACACACCATTCAGCTGTTCTGTCCTTTATAGCTCGGTCGTTTTTGTGGGGTGCTGAGAATGAGGGGCTAGAGGCTTCCAACACCCATAATATGCATCTTCATCCATCATTTTGTTTGTTGTTGTTGCAAAAATATCTGTCTTGTTCCTGCTCCCACCTCTGCAATCAAGACTGGCTTTCTTCCTCACAGATACATTAGTACAATCTCATTAGTTTTTACAAAAGGCATATGACCTTCAAGCAACTTTGTTTTTAAGG
This sequence comes from Oryx dammah, assembly GCF_014754425.2. Classification (NCBI taxonomy): domain Eukaryota; kingdom Metazoa; phylum Chordata; class Mammalia; order Artiodactyla; family Bovidae; genus Oryx; species Oryx dammah. The sequence continues at coordinate 22,605,440 of NW_024070199.1, read as the reverse complement.
CCTGAGATATAGAAGGAGCCTGGCTACTCTTGGAAGGAGTGAGGAAGTTAATATAAGCAAGAGATTGCAAGTAATTTCTGAATATATTTTCCTACTTTTGCTTCATACTCATATTTTCTTTTGCTTGATTCACTGTAGGTCACACACTCAGAATGAACTGGTTGGCTGACTTAGTTCTTGTTGTTCTTCAATCTTTCACTTATATACAATACAGGGGGCAAAATAGTACAGTTTAAAGGCTTTACTGGGAATCATTGAATATGTGGCCCATACATGAATAATTAAAGTAAGTTTAGATATTCCAATTTATCTTCTCCAGTTCTATTTCATAAACTTCTAGAGATTCTGATTTGGGTTTGCCTGGTCCTAACTTCTCATCTTATAGACAAAATTAAGAGCAAAGACATTGTGACTTGTTCAAGATTAAAATGACTTTAACTACCCTTTCCTGAGGGCTTACTATAATGCCAGGCACTGTAGAAGCATACATTTTACTAGTAAATTACAAATAATGATAATGGGGATTAGAAATCTAGGGCACTCAACATGTAGGCCAACATGTATGGCCTAGAGATAGGATTTAAATTTTATTTTTGATTTTCTTTTTAAACTCCAAATTTCATTACCTGCAGCACAGCGTAACTGCTAGGACTTATCCCTGGGTCTCCTGAATCCAAGTTGAGGGTCTTTGCTCAGTGGTCCAAAGGAGATTAGTCTACATCTGTGCTGTTCAGATTCTGCTTCTTGGAAGAGCTTTAAGGTTTCAGCCAAGTCCCCTTCCTACTCACTTTGGATGGGATGAAGCCGAAGAGTGCTAAGTCCTCCGCTCCCACCTTAACCAGAGCTGCTCTGCTCTTAGTTAAGGGAATGGCAAGGGAGCTTTCATTTGTATCTGTGAAGACACCAAGCTACACCATCTCTGAGGGCTGTGTGGTTCTTCTACCCAGAGACCCCTGGGCCTATCAAGCTCTTCTTTAATCACATGAACCACTTGGCTGCCCCACACCTTGCTGCTGCTTGTCTCCATCCTTTTTTTTTGGTGTTGCCATCACATGGCTCAGTGGTGGCTCGTTCAACCTTCCAGCAGTGACTGAGGTGGATGGTCTTAACCTAATTCTTTAAAGAGTAGAGAAATACCTTGGCTCTGACAAGTCTATTTTGTAGTTTCGTTTTTAGTATTATAAGAAGAAACAATATTTGGTGTCTGTTTTATTGTTGCAGTTTTTTGTTTTGTTTTGGCTTTTTTGGTCCCAGATCAAACCCAGGTCTCCTGTATCACGGGCAGATTCTTTACCAGTTGAACCACAAGGGAATTCTTTCCAAACACTAGGTTTACATACTGTTCTGAAATTGATTTCTCAGTGTGTTGAAAGACCCTTGAGTTGGTCAAAAATGGACATGTCATCTTTCTTTATCCTGAATTAATTCCTGTAGCTAAAAATTCACATTATTTTCCTTCTCATCAACTTCCCTTTTTTTTGTAAGTCTGCCCCTACCCACAGCAGGAATAGTGGACATTTAACCACATTAAGCCCTGACACCTGGAGAGTCAGGTGGACACTGTGAACACATGTCCATTCATGTTGATTTTGGATTCTGTCTTACAGAGGTTTCAAAGCAGGATGTGAGACTGAGTCAGTAAGGTTGTACTGGCCACTGGAATTTTAATATAATAAATAATTAGGAGCAGAGTTGATGCTGCTGCTGCTAAGTCACTTCAGTCGTGTCCGACTTTGTGCGACCCCAGAGCCCACCAGGCTCCCCTGTCCCTGGGTTTCTCCAGGCAAGAACACTGGAGTGGGCTGCCATTTCCTTCTCCAGTGCATGAAAGTGAAAGGTTAAACTGAAGTCGCTCAGTCGTGTCCGACTCTTCGAGACCCCATGGACTGCAGCTCACCAGGCTCCTCCGTCCATAGGATTTTCCAGACAAGAGTACTGGAGTGGGGTGCCATTGCCTTCTCCTGGAGTTGATGCTAGGAAAGCTGAATTCATAGAGAAGCAGAAAAAAGAGTTTTGTAAAGGAAGCCAATCTTCAGCAGGATAAGAGAGAAGGCAATGAGAAAGATATGGAAAGAGTAAATTTCTTAAAGCTCACCTACTTCTTGGGAAGACCAGCAGTACTTATTTAATCAACCATATTTTCCCTTGAATTTATTTAAGTAGGATTTTGTCCCTTGTAACCAAATTATTCCCAGTTGAGAATTTCTTTTCCTGAATACTGTAATAACAATAATTAGCACAAGTAGTAGATTATTGAGGGATTGAGTGCATGCTAAGTCATTTCAACTCTGTGTGACCATATGGACCATAGCCCACCAGGCTTCTCTGTCCATGGGATTTTCCAGGCAACAATACTGGAGTGGGTTGTCAGGCCCTGTTTCTGACCCAGGGATGGAACCCACATCTCTTCTATCTCCTGCATTGGCAGGCAGATTCTTTACCACTAGCGCCACCTAGGAAGCTCCTATTCAGTGATTGATTGCTCTCTCCCAATTATGGTATCACCTAGTGCTCTACCTCAATCACAGTCTCAATGTCAAAACTATGTGATAAGGATTATACTCTTTACATAAATGAGGGAATGAGGCTTAGGAAAATCAAGCATTTTGTTCAAGGTCATTTAAAATTATGTCTGACTCCAGAATTAGCCAATTAGCTGTCTTACTAAAGTATCTCCTTATTTCTATTAAAGCTACTTTTTAACAAAGTTTAATCTTTTAAAAAATTACTTATTTTGCATTATTATTTTGCAATAAATCATCTGAATTTTCTCTTGAAATATTCATTTTAACCTTTAACTCAGGCTTCCAATCCCTCTCATTTTAAAATGCTGCAAGGATAGACTTCTCTCTTTTCTCAGAAAATCTCCATCAAATTTCTTCTGTGAATTGTTGGTTTGACTGATGGTACCAAAGCCCATCTCTGATTTTATGACTTAGGAGTTTTCTGTGAATCCCCCTTACCTTCCAAGACTGATAATATTCTTTTCCGCCAGCACTCATGCCTTACCGAGTATCTCCCCAAATTAACTGTCTTGCCTCATCTCTCCTCAGTCCATGCATTTACCCTGCCCTCCCACTGAACAAAGTTACTCATTATTTCTCCAAATAGTCCTTGAATATTGCTGCTTCCATGCTTTTGTTTCTACAGTTTCCTCCTATCCCAAAAGACCTTTCCTCTTTTTTACCAGCTAAGATCCTATTAACTTTCTATGGCCTATTTCAAATGCCTTCTTCTTCAGAAATCATCTTCTTGTTCTTCAAGTTAGATGTGATATCTCTCCTCTTGGACTCTTAGAACATGCTTCTTCATGCTTCTAATGGAACTTTCTTTCCTAATGATAAGAGGTTGGTAATTGCTCTTATAGGAGTGTTAAGTCACATCAGTCATGTCCAACTCTGTGCAACCCCATAGACGGCAGCCCACCAGGCTCCCCCGTCCCTGAGATTCTCCAGGCAAGGACACTGGAGTGGGTTGCGATTTCTTTCTCCAGTGCATGAAAGTGAAAAGTGAAAGTGAAGTCGCTCAGTCGTGTCTGACTCTTAGCGACCCCATGGACTGCAGCCCACCAGGCTCCTCCGTCCATGGGATTTTCCAGGCAAGAGTACTGGAATGGGGTGCCATTGCCTTCTCTGTTATAGGAGTGGCAAGTACTTAAGATGTATATGGTTATTGTGTCCATTGCATGCATGCTCAGTCATGTCCAATTCTTTGCGACCACCATGACCCTGCTAGGCTCCTCTTCCATGGAACTCTTCAGGCAAGTATCCTGGAGTGGGTTGCCATTTCCTACTACAGGGTCTTTTCTCAACCCAGGGATCAAACCCATGTTTCCTCTGTCTGCTACACTGGCAGGCAGATTCTTTACCAATGAACCACCTGGGAAGCCTATGGAAGGCAGCATGAGTTCACCATACCATTCTTTCCTGGGATCCCAGGTACTGCCTCCAAAATTCTCCCTAATGTAACACTCAAGAAAACCACTATCAACTGACTGGAGTCATCATACCAAATAAACTTGACTGGCATCCTCATGATAGTGTTCCTGTTACTCTTCATAGCTGGTACTTGGCACTGGACTCAACAAGACTATAGAGAATGTTCTAGAGGCTTTGCTGAGGCCTGCCTGACTCCTGATGCTTTGTGTCCATAGGTCGGGTCATTGTTTTAGAATTAAAAGAAAAGAAGGACAAAAGCTCCAAGGCCCTGAGTCCTTTTGCTACCGTTTTTTTTCCAGTAGCTTTGCTTATAGAGATATGGTTACTAGATTATTAAAAATGACAACTAGCCCATTAAAGAACTTAAATAACACATTTTAATGTGAGGATTGATTTCCAACTGGCTGATAGTAAGGTTGTTGCTTTGATATAACATTTATTCCTAATATGGCTGGTTAGATTTTATCTTTGGTATGCAGACCCTGGCCTAGATGAAATCTGTCATCTTACAGGTTATTACTTGACATTTGAAGGAATGTGCTGTATGTCACTCTCATATACATACATACCCACAAATGACAGTGAGCACACAAAGAATAAAAGGATGCAAGAAAGAAAGAATGAATGAAACTTAGGAATGAGTGAAACTTAGGAAAAGACAATGCCATTTAAATGAGTTTTGCTTTTTTTAAACTTAAGAAATAAAATAACCCCATTAAGATTTCATATATGTTGAAAGTAGTTTTTATAATAATCACATATTTCAGATTAATACTTTTTTAAAAAAAATCATGCTTTATCACTACTTTTAGTTACTTTCTGCATTGCAATGCTTTCTTCTTCTTTCTCATGTGGAATTTTTTGTCTTTGGATACAATGGAAATGTCAGTTGCTTTTCCTTTTTCATTGTTCCATCATATAGATACAAGAAAACAAATCTGTTTCAGAGAATAGGATGATTAATGTCTATGGTGCATCAGGTATTCAAAACTTATGTCATTCATTTCATTGCTGCTCTATAGTAAATTGAAAAAGTTGCAGTTACTTTGGAAAGTGCTTTGCCAACAGAGAGAATGCATTCTGAGTAAATTTCAAGTTCCATTAGGTTTTGCTTTAAAACTGAGATGGAGTGGGTATGAGGAAAGAAGGAAAAGAAAATGAGGAAATAAGAGGAAAGATTTACTTCTCTGTCTTTTTTGCTTTTTTTTAAATGCTTTTTTACATTTTCTGGTCTGGGCTCTATTCCAACCCTATAGTCACATGACTCAATAATTTATAAACTAACATAAATCAGATATCAGTCCCAGTTAAGTGTGATTTGTTACATATGTGGATTTCTCTTTATGGTATCTTTATTGAGATTTGTCATCAGTAAGATATAGAATTTCTATATCAGATATAGAATTTCTACCTGTTTAAAAGCTTCATGCTGTTTGATCACAAAAATGATTTGTGTCTTATCTCAGTGGAGAGAATATTTGATATAAGGTTGTCTACCATGAAATTTCCATGGCGTAGCATGTCTGGTAAGCTCCCTGCACTGGAATAAAAGGCCTGTGCTATTTCTGTGGGATTAAAGATTCTATGGCTAGTGTCTGATAAACAGCAATTTAGTTTAAGAGGGAATTAGCTTAATATAACCCCAAATATATATGTTTAAACCAAATAAATTAGCTTAATAGAAACCATATATAAACTTATATGTTTATAGGTAAACTTATATAAACCATATATAAGTTTATATATAAACCATATATATATGTAATATCTTTTCAGATTATTTCCCTTATTGGTTATTACAAAATATCGGGTAGAGTTCCTTGTGCTATACAATAGGTCCTTGATTTTTATATATTTTATATATAGTAGTGTGTATCTGTTAATCCCAGTTCAGTTCAGTCACTCAGTCGTGTCTGAATCATTGCAACCCTGTGGACTGCAGCATGCCAGACTTCCTTGTCCATCACCAACTCCCGGAACTTAAACTCATGTCCATCGAGGATGCCATACAACCATCTCATCTTCTGTCATTGCCTTCTCCTCCCACCTTCACTCTTTCCCAGCATCAGGGTCTTTTCAGATGAGTCAGTTCTTTGCATCAGGTGACCAAAGTATTAGAGTTTCAGCTTCAGCATCAGTCTTTCCATTGAATATTCAGGACTGACTTCCTTTAGAATAGACTGGTTGGATCTCCTTGCAGTCCAAGGGACTCCCAAGAGTCTTCTCCAACACCGCAGTTCAAAAGCATCAGTTCCTCTATGCTCGGCTTTCTTTATAGTCCAGCTCACATGCATACATGACTACTGGAAAAACCATAGCTTTGACTAGACAGACCTTTGTTGGTGAAGCAATGTCTCTGTTTTTTAATATGCTGTCTAGGTTTGTCATAGCTTTTCTTCCAAGGAGCAGTGTCTTTTAATTTCATGGCTGCAGTCACCATCTGCAGTGATTTGGAGCTGCCTAAAATAAAGTCTGCCACTGTTTCCATTGTTTCCCCATCTATTTGCCATGAAGTCATGGGATCAGATGTAATCTTAGTTTTCTGAATGTTGAGTTTTAAGCCAACTTTTTGACTCTCCTTTTTCACTTTTATCAAGAGACTCTTTAGTTTTTCTTTGCTTTCTGCCATAAGGGTGGTGCCATCTGCATATCTGAGATTATCGATATTTCTCCCAGCAATCTTGATTCCAGATTGTGCTTCATCCAGCATGGCATTTCGCATGATGTCCTCTGCATGTACGTTAAATAAGCAGGGTGACAATAGACAGCCTTGACAAACTCCTTTCCCGATTTGGAACCAGTCTGTTGTTCCATGTCCAGTTCTAACTGTTGCTTCTTGACCTTCATACAGGTTTCTCAGGAGGTAGGTCAGGTGGTCTGCTATTCCCATCTCTTTGAGAATTTTCCACAGTTTATTGTGATCCACACAGTCAAAGGCTTTGTCATAGTCAATAAAGCAGAAGTAGATGTTTTTATGAAACTCTGCTGTTGATGTTAGCAATTTGATCTCTGGTTCCTCTGCCTTTTCTAAATCCAGCTTGAACATCTGGAAGTTTGTCCCTAACTCCTAGTTTATCCCCCTTTAGTAACCATAAGTTTATGTCTATGGGTCTATTTCTGTTTTATATATAATAAAATATTTTTAAAAATCAAAATTAATGCAGAAATCTACTACAAACAAAATGCCAAGTATTTAATAAAGACAAGATCTACCAGAGGTGGGATTTAGGGGAAGTGAGTCATGTGGGTGGGGTGACGATGTAGGTATGTAGCCAGCAGAGGTCTCCAGCACATCAGCCTGTGCTTTATGAGGATTTTAAGCATTGGTGGGCAGATTTCAGAGGAGCACTTTGAGAGACCTTCCTCAATGATTTGGCTATCAATAGAATGTGAGGGTTATACTGATGATCTTTCTCATCTCGTTTCTTCCATAATGAAACCATGTGCGGGGCCCCCCCCCCCAATTTGATTTTGTTTCAGGGCCTTTAACCAAAGATCATAGTGGTTGGTAAGCTTGTGATGACTGATTTTCAACTGTTTCAGCTGTTCCAACTCTTTAGAGGTTGGTTCTCAAATTCAAGGAAACTATTGCTTTGTATTTCCAAAACATCTTTAATGATAGAAAATTAGTTTACAGTATCTCCACTATTCAGTTAGTTATTTTCTCCAGAATGATAGCTATAAATAAAGTTATTCAAAAAAAAGAATGTTTCTTCTGAACCCAGCCTAGGTATTAGAAACTCAATAATCTTGTTTAGATTGTATTCAGCAAAAGATAGATATAAAGAAAATATTAATTGCTATTAAATAATAACAACTGTGATTTCTGGGTGGCCTGGCGTGCTGCAATTCATGGGGTCACAAAGAGTCAGACACGACTGAGTGACTGAACTGAACTGAACTGAACTCTGTCCCAGGCACTAAGCCTAGTGTTTTGTTTTTTTTTTCTTACCTGTTCTAATGCTCAGACAAGCTCCTTGAGAAGGATTATTTACAGGTAAAGAAAATGAAGTCTAGAGAAGTTGGGTATGTTCAAGATTACACAATAAGTGACTGAGGCAAACATCAAAACCAGGTCTTTGTGATTCTGCTGCCTATACTCAGGGTATGAAGGCAAAGGTTATGGCTGGAACATCTGTGCTTTTCCTTTGGAGGGAAATGAGTTCAAGGAAAATGAAGTTATCACAAAGAAGTACCCTATCAACCTTAGGAAAGTTTATTTCCTTTGAGAAGCTTCCAGAACTGGAAAAAACAAAAATCATACTGGAATATGACCCCTTCCAGTATAAATCCCTATGAGGACGGTGGGAATGCAACTTGGCAGGGGAGTAATGGAAGGTGGGGCCTAGAGAAAGAGACTTGAGAGAAAGCTGGCCAGGTCTGGTTCTACTTTGAGATCTATCCTGAGTCTCCTTTGCCCTACCTATATGAGCCTGGCTATTGTCCCTATATCACTTTGCAGTCCTTTTCTGGCCAGGAGGTATCATAGACTGTGGGAAGTAAACCTCCAATTCCATAGGCATCTCAGGCAGTGATGCTGGCCCATGATTGTGGTACCCTCTCTTTCCTCAATGATCAGTCTGGAATGGAGGATTCTGGGTAATCCAGTACTTTGGCTAACAAAATGTGTGCAGTAACAAAATGAAAAGCTGTTAAAGCTAATAAAACTCTTGACCACCAATTTAGAGGGCCCCTCAGTCCCTTGCAGTGGCTTGCTGTCACTGTTACAAGTATCAGTATCAGTAAGTGACAGCTGTTGAGGACTGCTGTGTCATCTGAAATTCTCAGAGGTGGGATGAGAGATCAGCCATAACCTAGCATGTCAAATCTAGAGGAAACACCTATTATAATGGTTTTGAAACTGTATGATGGAAACTGGCACACTAGAGTGACTGGGGGTGGGGCTAACATACAGGAAGTGGGCTTTCAACATCTATCCCCATGTAAACCTCTGAAGCTTCACTTGTATGGTTGGTTCTATGTATTAGGCTCTTGTATAAGGTTAGACGTGGAGAAATTTGACTGTAAAGAAGAGTGAGCATAAATGATTCTTTCATCAAGTCCTATTTCCTCAGTGTTTATGAAACCTGAGTCCCAGAAAGGTTAGATCCTTGCCTAAGCCTAAAACAGGAACTTGAGTCTTCTGACAGTTGGCTTCCGGGTCTCTATTTTGGCCTGTATTTGTCTGCATACCTTTTCCAGGGCATCTCTGCTGCCTCATCACCCATCCTTCTCAAGTCTTCATTGTTTGTCATCCCTGTGCAATAGCAAAGCAATTCCTTCTGATCTGGGAAAATATTTGTTGAGGCTAGGGCCAGATATCAACATTTACTTCTTCCCATGATCCATCACGATTGGCATCCGTCCCTTCAGAGGTAAAATGCATGACATATTTCATCAGCTGTCAGGAGGCAGAGGGCCTCAGTGGGAGCATGTAAGCAGCATTTTGGTTTATATTCCTCCTGTAGAGGCAGTAATCGTATAATCAAGGCTTCCATGGCTCACGATGGTAGTAAAATCTTTACAGTCCTCCATTTAATGACAGACTGGTCTTTTCTGAAGCCTTATGACACAAAACCTAATCAGAGATTAGAGAGAAAGAAATTCATAAACTTGAGCAACGGCGATTATCGTCCAGGGAGGCTAATTATGTGTTTAATGAGCTTGAAGCATGTGGAAGATGTGTGAGAGTTCTTTGCCACTGGGTCTGATAAAGGGTCTCTGGAAATCAAGTTAATCTGAATATTTTTATGAGGGAGGCAGTGGGGAAGAGGGTGGGTCAAGGAAGGGAGAGCTGGGAGGAATAAAGTAGATAGAACATTTGTTTGTTTACCTTTTTGCTTCACACACACACACACATAGGACACGTACACACTCCACTTTGGGAATTAATGGAAGCTCTGAATAATCTCTCCCGAAATATTTGCATATATGTCTTGAACATATGTTTGAAAATGGGCAAAGTCTTTTAGTGACTGCTAGTGTCCAGCCATTGACTCTTAGGCATCCATGGATCCCAACCTAAGAACTGCTGATGTACCAAAAGAAAAACCCTGGTGTGATTTTGTTTCTATTATGTCCAATAAACCCTTCTCTTCTAAGCTCTCTTTCTTTTAATAAGGAATCTCCAGGTCTTTCATAAATATATTACTGTTTCCTTCCTATGTATTATGAGTTTTTCATTGCATCTTTTGGATTTTAAAGGACATTTTATGGATCGGAAATGGGGCAATTTGAAAATGAGCCTTTTGTCTTCAAGTTCCTTCTAAGCGTAACTTTGGGCAAAGGACCCCACAGATAATTCTGGAATAGTTTCAGTCCATCTGAGTGCAGGACTCCTTCCCACCCCCACCCCCAACCCCACCCCAGCTTCTAATGAAAACCATGCTGCCTAGGGCAACTTCCATCTCCTCCTTCCCTTTGTCCAACTTCTGAATGAGGCATTAAAATATAAAGAACTCCCTGACCCCGCCACAGTGGGCATCTCTAGGAAATGAAAAATTCACTCTCTCTTGGCTGTTACATTGGAGCTTTGACTAAGGAACCTGAACTTGTGATTGAACGCACACGTGGAGTATCCTTTCCTTCGCCTTCCTTTGCCCTTCCTCTCAGCAGCTTTATGAATGGGAAGGTCAGAGACACCTGGGTAAATGTGCCTTGGCTCGCCGTTCGTGTTCAGAGGTGCACTGTCCGTGGCCACCTTGAAGCCAGTTACCCTGAGAAACGAGTGATTTAAGCAGAGTTGGGGTAAGTGCCTCTTTCCCAAACTTAAAAGGGATTGAACTTCTCAGTTTGAGGTTGATAACAGCAGACTGTCTCATTTTTTAGCAGTCTGATGGACAAGTTTCTCTTGCTGAATCTGTGCACATCCTGATTGAAAATGTAATGATGAAGCTGGACTTATTAATCTGTTTCTTTGTTTGGCTTCTTGTTTTCATTTCTCCCCGTCTTTTCCATTTTTATAAGAGAGGCCCAAAGTAGTAACTTTGTCACTATGATGTCCTTCCTTCTAATAACAACTGAGTATCCAGGCTGGGGCTTTTAATGACTTCCTTTGCCTAATGTTGGGATTTCATGATGGCTCAGAAGGTAAAGAATCTGCCTTCAAGGCAGGAATCCCAGTTCAGTCCCTGAGTTGGGAAGATCCTATGGAGAAGAGAATGGCAACCTACTCCAATATTCTTGCCTGGAGAATTCCACAGACAGAGGAGCCTGGTGGGCTGCACTTCACGGGCTTGCAAAGAGTTGGTCACAACTGAGCAACTAACACTTTGCCTAATGTTTGCCTTCTATCTGTATTACTAAAAGATTAAACAATAGGAGAGGGATGGAGATTCTCCATTCTCTGGAACCAAGGTTTAGAAACGGAAGTAGGAGCCATGTGTCTGGGACTCAGAGACCCATACCAAGTGACGTTGTGGGTGTCACTAATTAGGTTCCGTTTACTAGAAACTGGTGTTTCTGCAGTTCTTGACATTGAGTGTCTTCTTCAGCCTCAGGAGGGGTTGGGAAAGATGGAGGGAAGGCTTTTGGTAAACCAACTTCTGCCGTTGTGTGTCTGCAAAGAAATGATGCCTCTTGCAATAACTGAGCTCTGCAGTGTTTTGGTCCTGGAGGCCTGCTGTTACATCACTCTAGGAAGCAAGTATCTTTCTTCAGAGAGAAAATAAAAGTCTATGCCAGGTGTCTCCAAGTGCATACTAATGTCCCACTGAGGACAAGATGATTGTCTGTTTCTGCCCACAAATTGAGTGTGGTTGACCTACCTTGTTCAGACTTGGAAATAAGTCAAGAAAAGACAGCTTAAAAATGGTACTGATAGCAGGGTGATGTATTAAAATGAGTGGCACCTCAGATGAGATGATTTACTGCCTCTCACCCTGGGGTGACACCATCTCCCTGCTAATTAGTGGAGTAGCTGGCTTCATAAATGGCGGCCTCTGTGGGCACTCATTTCCCCTTCAAAAGTCATTCAGCCTCCATGCCTGTACTCCCTGCATTAATTAGTCATTTGCAAAAGAAAATGAGGGAAAAGAAAGGGGATGAAACTGACCTTTGATTCAGAATTCATGTAATAAGGCCAACATTCTCTGAAGAACGTTGAGGGGACAGAAAACGAATTAGACTCTTCATCTTCCCTGATTTCCCTTTACCTTTAAAGTGGAAGATGCTCATATGATCTTTATATACAAGATCTCTGCTTAAACACAATAAATATACATAAACATACAATGGCAATTGGATCTTCACAACCATACTTCTGAATCAGGGGACTGGTGACAAGTGACCCTCATACGGAATGACAGAGGAGGCAACTTGTGGGCAGCATGACTCTTCTTCCCATGCTGGGGAACATGTGGAATAAAGTCTAGGTCCTGGGACTTCTCTAACAGTCCAGTGGTTAAGACTCCATGCCTCCACTGTAGGGGGCACAGGTTCCATCCCTGGTTGGGGAACTAGGATCCCACATACCATAAGTGAAGTTGCTCAGTTGTGTCCAACTCTTTGTGACTCCATGGACTGTAGCCTACCAGGCTCCTCAGTCCTTGGAATTTTCCAGGCAAGAATACTGGAGTGGGTTGCCATTTCCTTCTCCAGGGGATCTTTCCAACCCAGGGATTGAACCCGGGTCTCCAGCATTGCAGGCAGACGCTTTACCGTCTGAGCCACAGGGAAGCCCTTTCACATACTATAGGGTGTGGGCAAAAAAATTAAAAAAAAAAAAAAAGTCTAAGTCCTTTGTTTTCCTTTGGTATTTAGTGAAGTCAAGTCACTCAGTTGTGCAGAGTACGTTTTAATTAGTTTACATTGTCTCATATTTCACGTTGGTCATTTTTGTAACCCACCAAATCGTCACTAAAAAAATATGAGTTTTATGAATGAGGAAAGTAAGGCATAAGACATTAATCTGCCTAAGGTTCATAGCTGGCAAGTGCAGGATGGCAAACCCAGCAGCATGGTTCCACATTCATGTGATGATAAACAGGATGATATATTGCCTCTGTGGTGCTGGAGAAGACTCTTGAGAGTCCCTTGGACTGCAAGGAGATCAGTCCTGGGTGTTCTTTGGAAGGAATGATGCTGAAGCTGAGACTCCAATACTTTGGCCACCTTATGTGAAGAGTTGACTCATTGGAAAAGACTCTGATGCTGGGAGGGATTGGGGGCAGGAGGAGAAGGGGACGACCCAGGATGAGGTGGCTGGATGGCATCACCAACTCGATGAGCATGAGTTTGGGTGAACTCCAGGAGTTGATGATGGATAGGGAGGCCTGGCATGCTGCAATTCATGGGGTCGCAAAGAGTCGGACGTGACTAAGCAACCGAACTGAACTGAACTGATATTGCCTCTTACCATTAAATGAGTTGATATGTGTAAAGGGCCTAGCGTGTAGTGTCTGCTATATGAGGGTCTGCTCTTTCTGTGCTGCTTGTTTATTTTCTCCTCCTCCCATTCCTAGCCCTCATCCCTCTTCCTCTTTTTCCTCCACTTTCTCCTGCTCCTTCACTTTACTATAATAATCATTGTTATATTATTATTGATATACCATATATCATATGATATACCAGATGCTAGTATCCATTAATGTATTTCTGCCTTTAGTAACATTTTTTGTAATACTGCAAGGAGATCAAACCAGTCCATCCTAAAGGAGATCAGTCCTGAATATTCATTGGAAGGACTGTTGCTGAAGCTGAAACTCCAATACTTTGGCTACCTGATGCGAAGAACTGACTCACTGGAAAAGACTGATGCTGGGAAAGACTGAAGGCAGGAGGAGAAGGGGGTGACAGAGAATGAGGTGGATGGGTGGCATCACCAGCTCTATGAACATGAGTTTGAGCCACTTTCAGGAGTTGGTGATGGACAGGGAAGCCTGGCATGGTGCAGTCCATGGGGTTGCAAGGAGTTGGATACAACTGAATGACTGAACTGACTGAGCTAGTTTCAAATCCTGGTGGTCAACTGAGATTTTAGCCCAGTTATCTACCACTTTAAAGGATAGGATTATCCTAGGATTCCTCTACAGTCTGTATAACAATTGAGGAACTAATAGAAATGAGTAAATTGGAATCAAATGTGTAGGTGTAAATTGAGTTTGGAAGGCAGAATTTTATTCATTCAACTTCACAGATGCTTTGAACACATATTAACACAATGGTAATTGCTAATGACACATAGGTGAACAAAACCCAGTCTCTACCCTTGAGCAACTTATTATCTAGGAGGAGAAAATAAATATGCAAGCAACTAGCTCTTCTTTATTACTTTATGAAGAGGCATTTTGATATGTTTTTATACCAAATTGAGATAGAGGTTGAGGTTTACCTACCAGTCCTCATTGATTTTTAAATAACAGTATTATCTATTTTAGGTATAATTGACATTATTATACTAGTTTCACATGTAAAACATGATTGGGTATTTGTTTACACTACAGAATGATCACCACAGTCTATATACTGTTCATCACCCTACAAAGTGACAACATTTTTTTTTCTTGTGATGAGAGCATTTAAAAATTTATTTGTCTGTGGCTGTGCTGGGTCTTCATTGCTGCACAGGGCTTTCTCTAGTTGCTGTGGGCTTCTCACTGCAGTGGCTTTTCTTGTTGCAGAGCATGGGCTCTGGGGCACACAAGCTTTAGTAGCTGCAACACATGGGTTCAGTGGTTGTGGCTCCTGGGCTCTAGAGCACAGGGTCAGCAGTTATGGCACACAGGCTTAGTTGCTCCATGGCAGATGGGATCTTCTTGGCTCAGGGATCAAACCTGCGTCTCCTACTTTGGCAGGAAAATTCTTTACCACTGAGCCACCAGGGAAGCCGTGTGATAAGAACTTTTAAGACCAATTTACTTTGCAACTTGCAAATGTACAGTACAATATTATTGACTATAGTCATCATGCTGTACATTACATCCCCATGCCTTATTTATTTTATAACTGTAAGTTTGTGCCTCTTGAACCCCTTCACCCATTTTGCCTACCCTCTCACCCCTACTCTGCTCAGGCATCCACCATTCTGTTCTTTGTGAAGTTTGATTTTGGTTTGGTTTGATGTGTTTGTTCATTTATTTTATTTTTTAGATTCCATATACATGTGAAATCTTATGGTATTTATCTGTCTGCCTTAGTTCACCAAGGTAATACCCTTATGGTTCATTCATGTTGCCACATATGGCAAGATTTCATTGTTCTTTTATGGCTGAATAGTATCTGTGTGTGTGTGTGTGTAGCACATCTTTATCCATTTATCTATTGTGAATACTTAGCTTGTTTCTGTATATTGGTTATGAAGCACTATTATAAATAATACTGCAAATAAACATAGGGTGTATGTCTTTTAGAATTAGTGTTTTCATTTTCTTCAGATATATACCCATAAATAAAATGGCTGGGTCACATGGTAATTCTGTTTTTAATTTTTTGAGGTGCCTCCATGCTCTTTCCTATAGCAGCTGCACCTGTTTACATTCCCACCAAGAGTGTACTGGGGTTCCCTTTTCTCCATGTTCTTGCCAACACTTGTCTACTTGATAATGGTCATTCTAACAGGTATGAGGTGATAGCTCATTGTGGTTTTAATTTGCATTTACCATACAAATCTTGAAATTATTTGTTCTAGTTTTGTGAAAAATATCGCTGGAAGCTTGATAGGGATTGCATTGAATTTGTAAAGACACAGATGTGTATAACGGACTTTTGGATTCAGTGGGAGAGGGAGAGGATGAGATGACTTGGGAGAATGGTATTGAAACATGTATAATATCATGTAAGAATCGAATTGCCAGTCTATGTCCGATGCAGGATATGGCACACTTGGGGCTGGTACGTGGGGATGACCCAGAGAGATGTTGTGGGGAGGGGGGTGGGAGGGGGGTTCAGGTTTGGGAACGCATGTACACCCATGGTGGATTCATGTCAATGTATGGCAAAACCAATACAGAATTGTAAAGTAAAATAAAAAATAAATAAATTTAATTAAAAAAAATTTGCATTTACCTGATGATTAGTGATGTTGAGTATCTTTTCATGTGACTGTGTGTTTGTTTTTTTTTTTGTGTGTGTGTGTGTGTGTGTGTTTGTTAGTTGCTCAATCGTGTCTGACTCTTTGCGACCCCATGTAGCCCGCCAGGCTCCTCTGTCCACGAAATTCTCCAGGCAAGAATACTGGAGTGGGTTGCCAGATCCTGCTCCAGTTTTATGTGCCTGTTGGCTATCTCTATGCCTTCTTTGGAAAAATGTCTATTCAGATTCTCTTCCCCTTTTTAATTGGAGTTTCATTTTTGCTACTGAGTACATGGGTTCTTTATACTTGGGTTATTAATTCCTCAGCAAATATATTATTTGCAAATACTTTCTCCCACTCAGTAGGTTGCCTTTTCATTTGTTGATGGTTTCCTTTGCTGTAAGAAGTTTTTTAACTGACATAGTCCCACTTGTTTATTTTTGCTTTTATTGAAGGTTTTAAGAGTTTACTTTGAATGTTTGGTAGAATTTACTAGTGAGTCAGTCTCTTTGGACTTTTAGTTGTCGGTTGGTTTTTGATTAGTGATTCGATCTCCTGCTAGTAACTGGTCTACTTCTGTTTGTTATTTCTTCCTGAGTTAGTCTTAGAATGCTATATATTTATATCATATATTTCTCCATTTCTTCTTGGCTGCTCAGCTTCTGTATGTATACTTTTTCCACAGTAGTCTCTTAGGTCTTTTGTGTTTCTACACTATTAGTTGTAACTTTTCCTTTTTCATTTCTGATTTTGAGTCTTCTCTCTTTTCTCTTAATCTAGCTAAAGGTTTGTCAATTTTGCTCATCTTTTCAAAGAACTAGCTCATAGTTTCATTGGTCTTTCTGTTGTCTTTATACTCTCTATTTCATCGATTTGTGCTCTGCCAACCCCCATCGTAAAGCCACCCTTTTATGAATTTCTGTAGTATATCTGCTCTCAAGATCCAAAAACATCTTTTTGAGATATTTTAATGGAAATGAAAGAATTTTATTCCCCTAGCCTATGTGCTCCATAAAGGCAGACACTGTATCTTTTATTTCTGCATAGTAGGCAGTCAGTGGCTTTTAAATAAATGAGGTTTACAGAAACAAATGAATGAACAAAAATATATTTGAACTTATGTCTTCTCTGGTAGTGCCATTCAGTTCATTTCAATTTAGCTGAGTCTAATAACTATTCATTTGCAGCAGGTAGTTACTTTCATATCATGGATCCAAGATAAGTAAGAAACTATTGGTTTCTTTCCAGGAGTTTAATCTGAGGCAGGGGCACCATTTGTAGGTATACAGCTCCGAGCCCAAGTTTATAGTTGAGAGCAGAGACCAAGTGTTTTTTATAACTTAAAGAAAACTAGAGGCTTTGTATCAGGTTAAATGCTTTTCTGAGACAGAAAATCTAAAAGACCCAGCTTGACAAAATGAAGAGTATTTTCTTCCTTAGTGGATTATATTATTTATTCAAAAATTTTGCCTTATCTTTTTCTGTGTCCTTTCCCTCTGGATTTCTAAGCCATTCCTTGTTAGGTCCTTCTCCATGAATTATGTTCCACACCTTGATGACATCAAGCTTGACCACGTGGATTGCTTTGGCCAATGAAGTATAAGTGGAATCACTTTGTGTCATTTCTGATCAGAAGCTTTTGCATGGCTCAAATATGTCTTTTATTCTTTCTGCTGTGAAGATGACATGTCCAAAGTAAAAATTTAGATCAGAGCTACAGACAACCTGCCCAAACATATAAAATAAGTGAGAATTAAACCATTATTGTTGTGAAAAACCAAGATACTAGGTTATTACTGCACATGCCTACTCTAAGATGACAAATACATTTCCCAAGAGCAGGGAGGGAATATGCTCACCCACTCTCCTCCTTAATGACCCCTGCTCACATTTGTCTGTTCCATACTGGATGAGTGAAGAGGATTGGGGCACAGGTAGACAGTACGGTCCTTTGGTTACAGTGCTCTATAATATAATGGCTATCACCAAATCCCTTGTAGCTCAGTTGGTAAAGAATCTGCCTGCAGTGCAGGGGACCTGGGTTCGATCCCTGGGTTGGGAAGATCCCTTGGAGAAGGAAATGGCAACCCACTCCAGTATCCTTGCCTGGAAAATCCCATGGACAGAGGGGCCTGGAAGGCTGCAGTCCATGGGATCGCAAAGAGTCAGGCACGACTGAGCGACTAACACTTACTTACTATGACTAAATCCTTTATACTTGAAAGCTTATCCTATTACTCAAAAGTATAAAACAGAGTCAGCAAATCCTGGTAAATGTATTGATAGAAGATAGTGATAGAAAAGCGTCTCTTTGATGACAAAGTACAAAATGATCTTTTATAATCCTGCCAAAGCAATTTTGAGAGTTCTGAAACTGCCACATTAATTTGAAAAAAAGTTCCTATCAGCTATGTTTCCCCATCAGTTGTCTTGGAAACCATCACATATCTTTTTTGGTATAACACTGAGGCAGTTAAATGTTAACCTGAGTATTAGTAGAGAGAAATTTCTAAGTTGCAGATAGAAAAGGCTTTGATGAGTCACAGAAATAGAGTCCCAGTCAGTCATAAATCCAAATTTTCTCATAAATCTTTGAGCTACCATTGTCATCAAAGGCATGTACTAAAATTCTCTAAGGAACCTGGCACTCTTCTCTGAATATTCTCTGTTGCTTGTCCCAAAGAAGAAGAGAAAGCTGCTAGTTTGGTGCACGTGTTTATAATATGACTCCAGAATATAATTTTACTTAAACCCTTCAGAGAAAAACAGGTTGTCACTTTGATGAAAAAACAGTGAGCTATGTAAGTATGAATACAGGGGGATAGCAAATATATAATTTTGGAAGATGATAAAAATAGTAATTCATTCAGTCTATGAGAAATTAAGATTTCGTCACATTCAGACCTCATAACAGTAAAAATCTCTTTCTTATTCCTGATGCTTATATGAAGCTTTATCATTGCCATGACTTTACCTAAGCCTGTTCCTATTAGCAGCTGTTTCTGGCCACTTCCTGACAATTTGTTCTACTCTCACTTTTCTGTCCCTTGTTGATTCAATCACATCTCCCTGAATGTTCTCATGCTTAATTGAACATATTATTACAATATTTGATGCAGAACTTTAGCTGTGTGTGTGTGTGTTTGTGTTTGCATGGTGCCTACAGTAACATAGTACAAACCTGGTTCATTGAAGTGCATTGGAATGAATGAATGGTGAATAAATGAAATGCATGTGAGATTATGTTAGGTTTATCTCAACTTTGCACAATTGAAAAACAAGTCTTTACATCTCATTCTTTTCTATAAAATAAAGGTATACCAGTAGTGTTGATCTAGTCACTTAATGTTAAATAACAGAGAATTCAAGTTGAACATGGTAGCTTAAACATATGTATTTATATCTTCTCTCTCCACACATCGTCAGGAAAGGAATAAAAATTATATAAATGACAGTAAAAGGATAAGAAAAAATACAAATACACAGGTATGAAAGGAAGAGGAGAGAGAGAGTAGCAGCTGAGAATGGAAGTGCAAAGCATACAGACAAATGCAAAGAGGTAGCAAATCAGAGAGAAATGAAACTCAAGTCTCTGGATAGTTACTTGCAAAGAAATTTGGGAATTGGTACCATAAGCTATCTCTGAAGGTGAAGATCAAGTGCAGAGATGAACAGAGGAGGACTGGATGAAAACTTGTCTGAATAACAATATCCCTCAGGTCTCTTCCTCTCTTTTGAAAACAGGGGCTACATCTTTCCCTCCTATCAGAAGCCTGAAGGTATTCTCTTATGATAAATTGTACCAGAAAAGATTCACAAATGAGTGTACCAAGCATAGCATAAGGCAGGATGAGGATGTACAAGATAGATCAAAGGATGTGATTGAAAAGAAATCTCTGAAATTGCAGCATCCGAAATTCCATCCCCTTACTTGCAGTTGGCATTTGATTCTGAAGAGGATGATTGGAAGATTTCTCTCAGAGAACACTAATCACCTCAAAATAAAAGACCTTTAGGAATACTAGAATTTGAATATCATACAACAAAGTAACAAAGAAAGCCTAAAAGATGAAACACAGATAAAATCAAAACAGATAAAAGAAACCCATAGTGACTGAGAGACAATGTGCACAGAAGAAAAGGTCAAGGGAAAAGATGCGAAAGATGAAAAGGTATTGTATTTATGAAACAATAAGGTGTGTGTTAAATGAAGTGTTCAAAGAATAAAAAGAAGTTTTAGAAATTAGAAAAATATGATAGAGCCCTAAAAGTTTATGTGAGTAGTTAGAAGGCCAAGTTGAACATATCTCAAGAAAAATGTAAAAAGTTTTTTAAAACAGAATGTGTTTTAAAAAGGAAAATAAGGACAAATAGGAAAATCAGATATGTTCAGAAGCTTAATTCTGGATAACAGAATTCCAGAAAGAGAAAGCAGAAAAATTTAGAACACTGTCAAAGATTTAATAAGTAAAATTTCTCAAAATGCAAGGACATGTATAGCTTCCCATATGTAAACTCACTAAACGTGAACTCACTACATATATAGGCACAGTTTTTAAGTGGTGCTAGGAGAACTGGACAGTTACATGCACAAGAATAAAATTAGAACATTCTCTAATACCATATACAAAAATGATCTCAAAATGGATTAAAGACCTAAATGTAAGGTCACATATCAAATAACTCCTAGAGGAAAACATTGGCAGAACACTTTGACATAAATTGCAGCAACAGTTTTTGGATGTATTCTAAAGTAAAGGAAATAACAGCAAAAATAAAGAAATGGAACTAATTAAACTTAAAAGCTATTGCACAGCAAGGGAAAGCATCAATAAAATGAAAAGACAGCCTAATAATTTGGGGAAAATATTTGCAAATGAGATGACTGATAAGGGATTAATATCCAACATATATAAACAGCTCACACAACTTAATGTCAAAGAAACAAGTGGCCCAATTAAAAAACTGGAAGAAGAAAGAGAGATTTTCCAAAGACAACATGCAGTTGGCCAACAGGTACATGGAAAGATGCTCAGCATCGTTATTCATCAGGGAAGTGCAAATCAAAACATTGAGATATCACCTCACACCTATTAGAATGGCTGCTACCCAAAAGGCCACAAATAACAAATGTTGGCAAGGATATGGAGAAAAAGGAATCCTTGCACACTGTTGATAAGATTGTAAATTTGTACAGCTACTGTTGTAAACCGTTTGGAGTTTTCTCAAAAAATAGAACAAACATATGACCCAGCCATTCTACTCCTGGGTATATATCTGAAAACATCAAAACCACAGATTCAAAAACACACACGCACATAAATGTTCATAGCCACATTATTTAAAACTGCCAAGATATGGAAGCAATCTAAGTGTCCATCCACAGATAAATAAAGAAAATGTGGCCAATATACGATGGAATATATTCTGTAAAAAAGAATGCAATAATGCCATTTGTAACAACATGAATGGACTTGGAGGGCATTATACTAAGTGAGATAAGTCAAACAAAGAGAGGCAAACACTGTATGATGTCATTTAATTGTGGAATCTAAAAAATAACCTAGTGAGTAAAACCAAAAAGCATACTCACAGAGAAAAAAACTAGAGGTTACCATGGGGAAAGGCAATATAAGGATAAGGGAGAGGAAGGTACAAAATGTTGGGAGTAACATAAGCTCAAAAATGTATGACACAAAGAATATAGCCAATATTATGTAGTAACTGTAATTTGAACATAACTTTTAAAATGGTATACAATTTAAAAATTTTAAAGATTATATTAGACTATGTTAATTTTGAAATAGAATATCTGTATGGAATGTTGAAATTCATTTCAGCATGACAGTGGTGTGTGTTTTCTCTTTTACTGACTAAAATTTAAAAACTAGCTCATGGGTTGCTAAAAAAAAAATCACATTATTGGAAAATTTCTAAACAGTAGGGAAAAGGAAGATTCTAAAAGCTTCTAGAAGAGAAGAGAAAATCATTCAGCTTCTCTATTTAGATTCTATATTTAGAATCTAAATGTCATTGACTTCCCACTACTAATATTGGAAATTAGAAGACTGTAGAAGATGATTAAAATCCTAATGGAAGTTAAGAGTTTATTAGTCTGTGGCTAGCTAAATATTAATCAGTAGCGAAAATTGTTAAGAGACTAATGTTTCTGCCAAAGATATTCATGTCCTTATTCCCCAAACCTATGACTATATTACCTTCCATCACAGAAGAGATTCAAGAACCTTGAGATGAGAGAATTGTCTTGGATTATCAGGACAGGCTGGATCTATATGGGAAGATCCTTATAAGAAAGAAGCAGGGCGATCAGAGTCAGATAAAAAGACTTGAACAGAAAAGCAGAGGTTTCAGTGATGCCATAGCTGGAGTCCAATAAAACGCACAGGGCATAGCAAACATCCTCTTCCAACAACTCAAGAGAAGACTCTACACATGGACATCACCAGACGGTCAACACTGAAAGCAGATTGATTATATTCTTTGCAGCCAAAGATGGAGAAGCTCTATACAGTCAACAAAAACAAGACCAGGAGCTGACTGTGGCTCAGATCATGAACTCCTTATTAATAAATTCAGACTTAAATTGAAGAAAGTAGGGAAAACCACTAGACCATTGTGGTATAACCTAAATCAAATCCCTTATGATTATACAATGGAAGTAAGAAATAGATTTAAGGGCCTAGATCTGATAGATAGAGTGCCTGATGAATTATGGAATGAGGTTCATGACATTGTACAGGAGACAGGGAACAAGACCATCCCCGTGGAAAACAAATGCAAAAAAGAAAAATGGCTGTCTGAGGAAGCCTTACAAATAGCTGTGAAAAGAAGAGAAGGGAAAAGCAAAGGAGAAAAGGAAAGATATAAGCATCTGAATGCAGAGTTCCAAAGAATAGCAAGAAGAGATAAGAAAGCCTTCCTCAGCGATCAATGCAAAGAAATAGAGGAAAACAACAGGATGGGAAAGATTAGAGATCTCTTCAAGAAAATTACAGATACCAAGCGAACATTTTATGCAAAGATGGGCTCGATAAAGGACAGAAATGGTCTGGACCTAACAGAAGCAGAAGATATTAAGAAGAGGTGGCAAGAATACACAGAAGAACTGTACAAAAAAGATCTTCACCACCCAGATAATCACGATGGTTTGATCACTAATCTAGAGCCAGACATCCTGGAATGTGAAGTCAAGTGGGCCTTAGAAAGCATCACTATGAACAAAGCTAGTGAGGTGATGGAATTCCAGTTGAGCGATTTCAAATCCTGAAAGATGATGCTGTGAAAGTGCTGCACTCAATGTGCCAGCAAATGTGGAAAACTCAGCAGTGGCCACAGGACTGGAAAAGGTCAGTTTTCATTCCAATCCCAAAGAAAGGCAATACCAAAAAATGCTCAGACTACTGCACAATTGCACTCATCTCACACGCTAGCAAAGTAATGCTCAAAATTCTCCAAGCCAGGCTTCAGCAATACGTGAACTGTGGACTTCCAATGTTCAAGCTGGTTTTAGAAAAGGCAGAGGAACCAGAGATCAAATTGCCAACATCCGCGGGATCATCAAGAAAGCAAGAGACTTCCAGAAAAACATCTATTTCTGCTTTATTGACTATGCCAAAGCCTTTGACTGTGTAGATCATAATAAACTGCAAAATTCTGAAAGAGATGGGAATACCAGACCACCTGACCTGCCTCTTGAGAAATCTGTATGCAGGTCAGGAAGCAACAGTTAGAACTAGACATGGAACAACAGACTGGTTCCAAATAGGAAAAGGTGTACGTCAAGGCTGTATATGGTCACCCTGCTTATTTAACTTCTATGCAGAGTACATCATGAGAAACACTGGGCTGGAAGAAGCACAAGCTGGAATAAGATTACTGGGAGAAATATCAATAACCTCAGATATGCAGATGACACCACCCTTATGGCAGAAAGTGAAGAGGAACTAAAAAGGCTCTTGATGAAAGTGAAAGAGGAGTGAAAAAGTTGGCTTAAAGCTCAACATTCAGAAAATGAAGATCATGGCATCTGGGCCCATCACTTCATGGGAAATAGATGGGGAAACAGTGGAAACAGTGTCAGACTTTATTTTGGGGGCCCCAAAATCACTGCAGATGGTGATTGCAACCATGAAATTAAAAGATGCTTACTCCTTGGAAGAAAAGCTATGACCAACTTAGATAGCATATTCAAAAGCAGAGACATTACTTTGCCAACAAAGGTCTGTCTAGTCAAGGCTATGGTTTTTCCTGTGGTCATGTATGGATGTGAGAGTTGGACTGTGAAGAAAGCTGAGCATTGAAGAATTGATGCTTTTGAACTGTGGTGATGGAGAAGACTCTTGAGAGTCCCTTGGACTGCAAGGAGATCCAACCAGTCCATTCTAAAGGAGATCAGCCCTGGGATTTCTTTGGAAGAAATGATGCTAAAGCTGAAACTCCAGTACTTTGGCCACCTCATATGAAGAGTTGACTCATTGGAAAAAACTCTGATGCTGGGAGGGATTGGGGGCAGGAGGAGAAGGGGACGACAGAGGATGAGATGGCTGGATGGCATCACGGACTCGATGGATGTGAATCTGAGTGAACTCCAGGAGTTGGTGATGGACAGGGAGGCCTGGCGTGCTGCAATTCCTGGGGTCACAAAGAGTCGGACATGACTGAGCAACTGAACTGAACTGAACTGAACTGAATAGATAGCTGGAGTCAGGAATGAAACCTAAGAATGCAGGCATTAGTAGCTGGAAAAGGTGAGGAAGCAGATTCTGCTCTCGGCTCTCCAGAAGGTGTACTTCGTCACCTATTTTAGATTTCCAGTCTCTAGAACTGTATGATAATATGTTTGTGTTGTTTTTAATTTTGTGATAATTAGCTACAGAAGCAATAGGAAAATAATACAAAGATAAAGTTACTTTTTTTCTTGTTAATAAATCAATGGTGTTGAGTCTTTTTTAACTTAAATACTTTATTATATTTTCAAAATTCTCTTTTTGGTAAAGTATAGTTTATTTACAATGTTGTATTAGTTTCAAATGTACAGCAAAATGATTCAGCTATACATATATATATAGGCTTTTTCAGATTATTTCCCTTATGGATTATTAAAAAATATATAATATTCCCTGTGCTTTACAGTAGGTACTTTTTGTTTACCTATTTTATACATAATAGTTGGTATCTGCTGTGCTAATTCCAAACTCTCAATATATCCCTCCCCCTTCTTCTTCTCCCTTTGGTTACTGTAAGTTAGTTTTCTATGTCTGTGGGTCTATTTCTGTTTTGTATGTAAATTCATTTGGATCATTTTTCTGAAATCCCACATTTAAGTGATATCATAAGAGATTTGTCTTTCTCTGTCTGGCTTACTTCATTTAGTATAATAAATCTAGATAAATCTAGATCTATCCATGTTCCTGCAAATATTATTTCACTTTTTATGGCTGAATGATATTCCATTGTGTAAATACATCACATCTTCTTTATCCATTCATCTGTCAATGTATATTTAGGTTGCTTCCATGTACAAACAAAATGATACTTTTGAGGGAAGTTATTTAGAGTCTATAGTTTTGCAGATACCTAAATATCCATTATGAAGATAAAAAGACCCTACTAGGTATTGAATCCAATTTCCAAAAGTACTTACATGCTTTCTTTTTTAGGAAGCTACTAGAGATGTGTCTTACTAAAATGAGGATTTAAACAATGGAATGCAGGGAATTTGATAAAGTGATCATCCACACAGGAGACAAATTTCAAAGGATAGGATAAAAAAATTACAAAATCAACTTGAATTAATAATAGTGTGTTTATAGTCATAAAAATGTAAGCACTAAATAATTGGCTGACAAAATTTGTGATAAACTATGTTGGGACATGCAAGAGAACAAAAAGTTGTCCTCATCTTCCAAACAAGAAAGTCAATTGCAAATGTTAGTAATTACACACATCAAGAAATGAGCATTAAAAAGAAGCAATTGAAGCAGGATACAGGATGCTTGGGGCTGGTGCACGGGGATGATCCAGAGAGATGATATGGGGTGGGAGGTGGGAGGGGAGTTCATGTTTGGGAACTCATGTACACCTATGGTGGATTCATGTCAATGTATAGCAAAGCCAATACAGTATTGTAAAGTAAAATAAAGTAAAAATAAAAATTAAAAACATAAAATAGGCAAAACCAATACAGTATTGTAAAGTAAAATATAGTAAAAATAAAATATTAAAAAAAATAATAAAAAATAAAATGTCAACTTAAGTACCAATAAATCTAATTTTAAATAGTGAAAAAAAAAAAGAAGCTATGTATAAATGTGGAGGTAAATACCAAAAGACATAGCTAAAAGAAAAGATCATGCTTTCCTTTGAGGACTGGAGATCAGAAATAGGAAGGATTTGGCTAGAAATACACAAAAAGAAATGCAGTTAGATTGGAAAAGAGAAAACCTTTTGTTCACTGTGGAGTCCATTCCTCCTTTTTCAATAATTCTAGTCTTGAAATTAAGGTTTCCATTGCACTTCTCATCATAATGTTAAATGTGTGTTTATGGTGCCGTTTCCTGCCCTGGTCACTGAGTTCTGCATTCCCAGTGCCAGTACAGTGGGATGCAGTTGGCATACAATCTACTTGAGCAGTGTTCTGTGTCTCATTCATCATCTTATCCCAGAATTTAGTAAAATCCCTGGCATACAATATATATTGGTTGAATAAATGAAATTCAGGCTGAAAATGAATGAATGTATAATCCATTATTATGATTTTATGAGCATCATAAATTTCAGATTAATATAAGAAAGAAGATACTTTTACAGATTTTCAGAGAAGTGAGTGTTTGAAATATTCTTGAGATATGCGAGCACAAATTGTGAATCTCTGTATAGATACATACATTGTTTCACCTTCAAAACTTCAAAGTTCATGATACAAT
Source organism: Oryx dammah (assembly GCF_014754425.2). Taxonomy (NCBI): domain Eukaryota; kingdom Metazoa; phylum Chordata; class Mammalia; order Artiodactyla; family Bovidae; genus Oryx; species Oryx dammah. The sequence continues at coordinate 22,578,546 of NW_024070199.1, read as the reverse complement.
TATGCACACTTTGAGCCAGGTCTCTTCATACTGTACTGAGTAGGCTGATTGTACAGCTGAATCACTGCAGTGATCTTGGTCACTAAATACAATATGCTTCACATTATCAACTGTCTGGAGTTGACATCCCTGTGACCAGTTGTGATACACTCTTCAAAACAATTGCTAAACATTGGTACTCATATAAAGCTGTCTAAAATGAGTATAATTATTTCAGTCTATTATGATAATTATGTAATACTTTTAAAAACATTTATATTTTCCCTGTAACCCAGTGTTTAAGCTTACCAACTCGTTAGATGTCAAGATAGAGTAAATGCCATCCTAGACTTGAATTTGAAGACCTGGATGCAAATCCCATCTTTATAAAACTTAATAATCTCTGTGAGTATGCTTGTAGATTATCATTGCAATAATTCTACATAATAAAGGATTCTAAAACACAATGGTTTACAACAGCAAACATTTATTTTTTTGACTCAGAGTTCTATAGGTTGGCTAAGGGTCTAATGGGTTCAGCAAAAATGGACTGGATTTAAATTCATGTAGTAGTTGGGCTTATGTATTTGCCAGATGTCTATTTATTCTCTTTGATCTTTCAGCTACAGATATTTTCTTCCAGGATAATGACTGAAGCACAGACAACTCATGGAAGAACATTTGAATCTCTGCTTGCATTCCAGTCTCTAATCTTTCGCTGGCCCAAGGATGTGGTCAAAAAGCACATCAGTTGGATATGCATCAGTCAGGGTTCAGTTAGAGAAAAATGAGCTGTTAAACAGAGTGGTTTATTATAGTAAGTGGATCTTACATCAGTGTGCAAAGAGTTGGTTAATTAAGGTCTGATAATAGTATGCAGGAGAATCAGACAAAGGCAGGGTGTGACTTGCCCAGAACGGACAGTTACACTGGTGAAATCTTACCTGGTTTGTGCTCTCAAGCAGCTGGTGCTGAAGCTAGTTAGAACAGTCTGGGGTACATGCAGTTACAGTTAAAGGTGGAAACTATCATCTTGAAAATAAATGATATGGATTTTCAATGAACAGATAAGGTATTTCAAACAATTAGTTTCAGAAAAAGTTTCTAGTTTAAACTTCTTGAGAGAGAAGGAAAGGAGAGCTAGTAGAGAGCTAGTACTGTATTCTGAGATGGCTGGAGACCGTGCCAGGCTACCATCTTTATTCTCCATTTTTCTCGTGTTCTCAGTAAAGCCAGGATTTTGATCTTTTAAGGAGAATAATCATTTGTCAGATAATTCTTTGGCAAAGGAGTGAAACCAAAGGGTTCTCTGGTGGCATTCTTAGCCAATTAGAATACTATGAAGCTGTTATTTTGGGGAATATCTGATGTTGATATTTTTTACATATATATAGGATTTGAATTCAGTTACTGATTGACAAACATTCCAGGAGTGCTCACTTCTTTCCAACTTCCCCACTTATTTTTTCCTGTTAGAATGTTTCAGATGGAAAGGAAATAATTCTTCTTTACTCAAGGCATTTATTTTACAGGATTTATGACTTGAAACCTTTTGTTTTCTTAAAGGAACCATAATGATCACCCTTTGTAGCTGACCTGTCTTTGTTTAGGAGAGACTTGGAGCTGAGAAAAGAAGAAAAATGTGTCTAATTCACAAATGATAAAATATGGCCCCAAAGTTGTTAAAATGCATGCATTGTGATACGAGCCCTGAAAGGTGTAAAAGTGGCCTCATCGAGTGACTTTCTTGGCTGTGATAATCTATGGAAAATCTATGCGTCGTCACATTGGATGTGTAGACCTGCTTAGCAGTGCTACTGGCATTTTCTGGGTGGGAAGTGATAGCTTCACAGTCATGTCCATTTTAACTCTCTATACTGTAGTGTCTGATTCATAGCCAGACCAGTGCATGTTGACTCTGGTCCTATAATTCCTAATGACATAGAATTTTTAAAACACTAATATGAGTGCCATTCTTACATTAAGAGAAAGTGTTTTCAATTTGTTCATGCAAAAAGAAAGATATTGATTTCATAATTTGATTGCTTTGTTCACTAGAACAGTGATTTTAAAGCACTTAACATTAAGCAGAAAAGTAAAAAATGTTTAAAAACTGTTAAACATTGTTCAGACAGTTATATAAAGCTTATGGGCTAAGATTTTAAAGTAACATTGACAGGTTGGGAGTGGGGGTGATGAAAGATGATTCAGATGTCTTCACCAATTTTCAAACCAGGGCTTGAATCTGACTTTTATATTTTAGCTTTTTAAATGATAAAGGAGAATTTCTGACTTTATTAAAACCAGCATATGGAAGTGGAAACTAGTCTGTTAGAGGTACGGAAGCCATGTCAGGCAATGGAGCTTCAATCCTATCTTGGATTGAATTCTGTCTGTAAACACCCTGACTTCAATTCAGTGCACACCAAAGGTATGACTTGCTCTTTCAAGGGGATTTGCTATTCCAAACCCAGACATTCTAAGCTGCATCAGCTTTGAAATTCAAATGCCAGATAATTTGGAAATCACTTTTGAGGAGGAAAATATATTAAGATCCATTTTCCCTTTCTGACTGGATTGATGGCAAAGCCTTTGCATATATACAGGTTAGAAGACACTGTGAGCAGGATGGTCTCTCATCTGTCTGTAAGATAAATTGAGCAGCTTGGTTGACTTGGGATGTGGGTTCACAAAACTTCAGAGAGTGTCTCTGTCAGGAACCCTAAAACCTCTGAGTAGCAACATCTCTTTAGACACAGGAGAGGATCCTAGTACTTTTCTGTCTTATCCTTTGATATGTTGAATTATAAAAGTGATAAAGATAATATTTATTCATCTTATAGAGTTGTGCTAAAAATTAAATAAAATAGACAAAGTTTCCCTACAGTACTTTGAACTTCTGAGATGCTTGTTACACACTCACTTCTTCCATCTATCTACACAGGAATCAGGCTTCCTTTGTGGTTACTGGCTGATAACATGAGTCTATGATGCAAGAATGGAAAAGATAAAAGATATTAAGAATTTGATATCAGAACTAAACATAACAACTGCCTAGTTATGCTGCCTGTTAATCTATTGACTATACTTGACCAACTTTTTTATTGTTTATTTAGCACAATATATATTGTTTATTTAACACAGTATAAACACAGTGATTTTCACATGTAATAGGTTAAAAATCATAGGGAAATATTTCATGTTTCTCATACTATGAAAATCACTCTTGTCTCATTTCCTACAGGCTCAGACAGCTAGCTTAAATAACAAATTAAACGGTTTCCTGTATCTCTGTGGTTTGGATATATAATATATTCATTGCATGCGTGCGTGTTCAGTCGCTTCAGTCGTGTCTGACTCTTTGAGACCCTACGGACTGTAGCCTGCCAGACTCCTCTGTCCATGGGATTCTCTAGGCAAGAACACCAGAGAGGATTGCCATGCCCTCCTCCAGAGGGTCTTCCTGATCCAGGGGATTGGACCCAGGTCTCCAGCATTGCAGATGGATTCTTTACTGCTGAGCCATGGGGGAAGCCCCAATACATTCATTCATTACAGAAAATCAGAATGCCAGAATAGCTGCACTCTATTCTGGAGGAAATCAGACCTTTCTATAGTGACCTATGTGGGTAAACAGAAATTTTATTTCCTTTTTTATTGGAGTATATTTGCTTTACAACGTTGTGTTAGATTCTACTGTACAGCAAAATGAATTGGCCATATGTATGCTTATATCCCCTCTCTTTCAGACTTCCTTCCCATGAAGGTCACCTCCGTTCATTAAGTAGAGTACCCTGTGCTGTACCATGTGTTCTCATTACTTATCTGTTTTATACATTGTGTCAATAGTGCTTATATATCATTCCTAATCTCCCAGTTCTCTCCCTTTTCCCTTTGATATCCCTATATTTGTTCTCTATTCGACCAACCTTTTAATTTAAAAGCTTACTTGAAATGTAAGCTTTTCTTTATAAGTCTTGCATTCCTTTGGTTATTACACTATGTATTGACATTGTAGGTACATTTTAAAGTTGTATTTATTTTGGCTATAGACACTTTCTACATGACTTTTGTAGTATATATAGGATTTGTAGCATTGTATGAATGAGAATAGTTTGAATTCTTATCGAATTCTTATGGACATATTTTTCTACTTTATGCAAATTGGAAAGTTGAGAACTTTTTTTTTCTTGAAGTATAGTTGATTTACAATATTATTTTCAGGCTTACAACATAATGATTCAATATTTTAACAGATTATATTCCAGTAATCAATTATTATAATTTTGGGGGGAAAAAACAAGCATATGACTAGGGTGGAAACAGTATGCAGATTTTAAAAGAAAATCTTTGGGCATCTTCGCTATTCAAAACACATCCAATCTAATTCTTTCAGCTTATGGAGCAAGCTACATTATAATTTAATGATTCTGTTGATTGTAAAGGATGTTTGAGATACCTGCTTTCTGCCTGCCAATAACTTACTTGGCTGACTTCCTTCAAATTTATGCTCATACCTTAAGTTCTCAAAGAGGTCTTTATTTTTCCTGTGTCAAAGGTACTTGTTTTATTTTTTCAAAGAAGCCTGTCTTGACTACTTGTTTTTATTACTACAGCACGTTCCTCTGCCTCACTCCTGGTTCCCCCAATACCCTTTGCCTGTTCTCTATTTTCTTTTTTCCAAAATTATTGTACTTTCCAAAATCCTATGTCATCTAACTGTTTATTATAATTATCATTTACTGGTTCTCTCCTGCTGGAAGCACGTAAATTTCACTGGGGGAAATCTGCTGATTTGTTTTGTTCCCTGATACATCCCAGAGACGTCTAGCACATTCACTAAATATTTGGTAAAGATTATAATACAAGATACTTAAACAACAAAGAGAGTCAGCTCTGATTCCTATAAAATATTTCTAAGGCAGAACTTAGGATTTACATATTTTCTGTAGATTTACCATAATGAGTTTGAGAAGGAGGCAGTCTAATTATTAGAAAATAAACATCCATTTATGCAAATTCTGGTCTGTTTACGTTTTTGCTGTAGTTGAGAGAAGTTCCCTTCTGTGTTAGCACCAATGGGGAACCCTGTGCTTTGAGTGACCAGAATTATTTCCTGCTCCTCTCCCCTTGTCCCTTTGTCCTTTTGCTCAATGCACTACTTCTGCAGTTTTTCACGTTTAAGCATGTTGTGTCTTTGCTATTAGCTATCTCTCAAAAGGAATAGAGTTAAGGCGTTAGGAATGTGGATTCTGAACTCAAACTGCTTGTCTCTTTACCTTTAACCCACTTTTGCTGGTTGAATGTGGCATTGTTGTTTAACCACTAAGTTGTATCTGTTTCTTTGTAACCCTCAAGACAGCAGCGCACCAGGCTCCCCTGTCCTTCACTATCTCCCGGAGTTTGCTCAAATTTATGTCCATCTAGTCGGTGATGCCATCTAACCATTTCATCCTCTGCTGCCCTCTTCTCCTTTTTGCCTTCAATCTTTCCCAGCATCAGGGTCTTTTCCAGTGAGTTGTCTCTTCACATCAGGTGGCCAAAGTCTTGGAGCTTCAGCTTCAGTATCCAGCTTTCCAGTGAATATTCAGGGTTGATTTCCTTTAGAATTGACTGGTTTAATCTCCTTGCAGTCCAAGGAACTCTCTGGGTTATTTTCTTTACTATTTTGTATCCAATGTACCCATCTACAAAACACTTGCATCTTTTTATAGGGCTATTTTATGAAAGAGTAAGATCTTTGGGGAAGCACTTGTAAGAGTGTCTGCTGCTGCTGCTGCTGCTAAGTCGCTTCAGTCGTGCCCGACTCTGTGCGACCCCATAGACGGAAGCCCCCGATCCCTGGGATTCTCCAGGCAAGAACACTGGAGTGGGTTGCCAGTTCCTTCTCCAATGTATGAAAGTGAAAGTGAATTCGCTCAGTTGTGTCCGACTCTTCGTGACCCCATGGACTGCAGCCTACCAGGCTCCTCCGTCCATGGAATTTTCCAGGCAAGAGTACTGGAGTGGGGTGCCATTGTCTAACATATAGTAAACTCAAGACTAAAAGGATACAATGAAAGTCAATTTAATTTTGTCTTATTGTTCAGTCACTAAGTTGTGTCCAACTCTTTGTGACCCCATAGACTGCACCATGCCAGTTTTCCCCATCTTTCACCATCTCCCTAAGTTTGCTCAAACTTATATCCCTAGAGTAGGCAATGCCATCCAACCACCTCATCCTCTGTTGGTCCCTTCTCCCGCTGCCCTCAGTCTTTCCCAGCATCAGAAACTTTTCCATTGAGTTAGTTCTTTGCATCAATCACATGGCCAAAGCATTGGAGCTTCAGCATCAGTCCTTCCAATGAATATTCAGGACTGATTTCCTTTAAGATTGACTGGTTTGATCTCCTTGCAAACCAGGGGACTCTCAAGAATCTCCTCCAACACCACAGTTCAAAAGCATTAATTCTTCAGTGCTCAGCCTTCTTTGTTAAGTCCAGCTCTCACATCCATACCTGACTACTGGAAAAACCATAGCTTTGACTAGATGGACCTTTGCTGACAAAATAATGTCTCTACTTTTTAATATGCTGTCTGGATTTGCCATAGCTTAGCTTCCAAGGAGCAAGTGTCTTTTAATTTTATGGCTACTGTCACTATCCACAGTGATTTTGGAACCCAAGAAAATAAAGTCTGTCACTGTTTTCATTGTTTCCCCATCTATTTGCCATGAAGTGATGGGACTCAATGCCATGATCTTAGTTTTCAGAATGTTGAGTTTTAAGCCAGCATTTTCTCTCTCCCCTGTCACCTTCATCAAAAGGCTCTTTAGTTCCTCTGTTTTCTGCCATAAGGGTGGTATCATTTTGTTGATATTTCTCCTGGTAGTCTTGATTCCAGCTTGTGATTCATCCAGCCTGTCATTTCACATGATGTACTCTACATATAAGTTAAATAAGCAGGGTGAAATATACAGCCTTGACATTCTCCTTCCCAATTTTGAATCAGTCTGAAGTGGACTATAAATGTACTGGGTGTAAGGACTGCCTAGTCTTCATGTTTTTCTGCTTGTCCACCAGTTTTCTGAATAATTCTTTGGGCTTTCAGCATCCTGTTTGGCTGGTTTTAACTACTTTGAAGGCAAATGGTTTCATGATGTCTCTAAAGATAACTACAAAAATATAAAGCAAAATGAATTTCACACATTGATGATGTTCTCTTATTATAGTGGCTACTTTTTGAGGAACTCAGAATGAAAATACTTGTAATTATTGGTTCTTAGAGCTATTAGCTTCGTGATTCTTTGTCCTAAACCTTACATCATTCAGCTGAAATCCTAACAACTGTTGATACCCCTCACTAAAGGACCCAGGATAAACCTATATAGTTCGGTTTACTATTTGCTACAACAAGGAACATTGCACAAGATTGGAGATCTCACAAAAAAGTGTTAGAAGATGACTGTGTGATTTCATCTTGTGTTAAGTTTGGGGAGGTTTCAAGGGCTATATGACTCTGTTATGGATTCCTTACTTTTTTGAGTTGGGGTAAATGCATGACTGGGATATCTTAGTAATTCTTTTGTATAGGAATTAGTATAAAAATTAAGTAGCACTAAAGTTATAATTGCTAAACAAGCAGCAGCAGTCACTATTACCTGAAAGTGGAAACTGTTTAAATTTTTTGTCAGTGTGCACTGAACTCTTACCTTTATCTGTGCTCATACATGACTTAAAAGGTATATTACTTTGGTCATACTCTTTCATAATCACTGAACAATTCCATGTGAAATAGTTTACGTTCAGCAGTATATCATGATCTAAATATTAGAGCCAGGCTGGGTACCAGGTGAAACTTATCAGAGCTGCTTTTTTTTCCTACAACTTTCTATGACTTTTTAACTTTTCTACTTCATCGCTCAAACTCTCAGGATGATATGGGTCTTGTTCTGATACTCCAAACATCCAGTCACAGACACATCATCTCACTTAGTTTATCTGCTCTCTAGACTTGCTCATGGTTTTGTGTGCCTCACCCACCAAATCCCTTTTCCCTTCTAGTAGTGGGTTAACTTCACATCAAGTTAAAAGTTGTGTTATCTCTTTTGGTCATTTGAATCAAATTAGTGACTTCCCCAGTGAAGAGGAAGCCTGGAGGCTCATCAGAGGGACCTGATATCTATCCTCAGTTTCCCTCTCATTCCCACCAGACAGTACTGCCGAGACTTTAATGAGCCTTACAGGATCACCTGTCCAATCCATGAGTTCATGAATACTCTTGTGTCAGTGTTGGTCATTTTAGACATGCCTGTTTTCCACACCTGAACTAGATGTTGTTTTCCACAGACAGGAACCAAGTCTGTTTTTATCCCTCACAACATGTAGTACAATAATGAGCATGTTGAGGCAGTCAGGAAATGCTTCACAGAATGATTGGCTAGAACACCAGAAAACAGGAAACTCTATTTTCTATTTTTTCTATTTTTTTCTATTTTCTCATAGTGACTCATGTTGTCACTATGAGAATAAGCCAGCTTCCACATGACACTTTTTTCTAGATAATAAGTATATTCTGGTTAAATGTGGAATGGTGAAAACAAAACAAAGTAGCCTTACTAATTCTGATTCTGTTACATTTTTTTAATTGCAAGATCTATTTTTACACTTGTTTTAACATTTCTACTCTCATTTTCCATTTCCTGTAGCCCTATGTTTGTTATAAGCTTCTCTTTTTTCTACCACTTTGTCATAGATTATTATAGAGAATCTATATATATTTGCCAACATTGTATACTGTTTTGGGATTCAGTTCAGTTCAGTCACTCAGTCGTGTCCGACTCTTTGCGACCCCATGAATTGCAGCACACGAGGCCTCCCTGTCCATCACCATCTCCCGGAGTTCACTCAGACTCACGTCCATCGAGTTGGTGACGCCATCCAGCCATCTCATCCTCTGTCGTCCCCTTCTCCTCCTGCCCCCAATCCCTCCCAGCATCAGAGTCTTTTCCAATGAGTCAACTCTTCGCATGAAGTAGCCAAAGTACTGGAGTTTCAGCTTTAGCATCATTCCTTTCAAAGAAATCCCAGGGCTGATCTCCTTCAGAATGGACTGGTTGGATCTCCTTGCAGTCCAAGGGACTCTCAAGAGTCTTCTCCAACACCACAGTTCAAAAACATCAATTCTTCAGTGCTCAGCCTTCTTCATAGTCCAACTCTCGCATCCATACATAACCACTGGAAAAACTATAGCCTTGACTAGACAAACCTTTGTTTTGGGATTAGGAAGCTCCAAAAGCCATTCCCAAAAGTTTGTTTTAACCACTTCAATGAACACTTCTAATTATATTCTCTTTTAATATGTTACTTTGGCAGAATCTTCAGTATCTCCCTTTTAAAGACTCAGGTAACTGTACTAAATAAACATTGAGAACTTTGTCCTTATGGTCAACAATCACAGCCTTAAGAATAGGCTATTTGAATTGATAATCTGGTATTTTGTATTTATTTACAAACAGAAGAATGAAAGGAAAATGATTAAGTGAAAGCCTTCTGAAAAGAGAAAAAATTTTATCCTACCTATTGCTTGCACAGGAAAAGAACATCTCTTGCCCACTATTTTTATTTGAGCTCAAAATGTGTAACTTCTCATAGTTCACTGGATTTACTAAATGTTTGACATAAAAAATGGAGACTATTTTGGCAACATATAATTATTATTATTTGGTTAAATACATAACTTCTTTTCCTTTTTACTTGTCTCTCACCTAATTAAATGTGATGTGGAATGGAATTTTTGTAATGCATCAGTGCATTCCTTTAAAACCAAGCAGTGCCAGCCCCTTCTGTGCTTTGATAAGGTTACATAAGGTGGTTATGAATTATTAATCCTCTTTTTTACCTTTTCTGCTCAATTTTATGACGGTAACATTAATGATAATGGCTGGATCCAAAGAAAGTAAAATAAGCATTTCCTGTCTTACTATATTGTAGACTTTTAAAAGGTTAATCCATCAGACAAAGCTTACGGTTGAGGTGGGACACAGATTGAACTGGAAGGCAATATGGTTCAAAATAGTGAAGGTGGGTATTTGAGAGAATGGAGAGAATTCCCAGGTGGAAATCTAGGCTACAGACAAGTTTACTAAGAAATAACTAGACCTAAGAAGTAATGAAACACCATGACAGGGAAGAAGAAAGTCAGTGGATAGTCAGATGGGTAGGAAGACCCTGACTCAGCTTCTAGTCTTCATTTCTTAAGACAGAATCCCAGCTCTGGATGTTGTCGACTAAAACGATACAGTTGCAACCTGAAAGTAGAGAGTTATTTTATTTGGTAGGAATGTTTAGAACTCTGACCCCAGTTGACAGCATCTCAGTAGCTCTGAGAAAACTGCTCCAAGGAGGCAGGACAGAAAGTCAAGCTATATACAAGTTTTCAACAAAAGGAGGAGGCAGTCTGACCATCAAAGATCAGGTTATCAAGTTAAGGAATTTTGCATTCTGTGTATGGGAAGACTCCAGCCTCTGGGCTCACTGCATTCATTCCTTTCACACTCCCTGCAGCTTTCTGGGGTCAATCCTGTTTCCTTGCTCTCTGCTTCTTGCATTCCCCCAGCTCCTCAGCAGTCACCATGAAGGGTGGCAGCATCGGCTGGATTGCAGTTTTGAGAGCACTCATTCACGTTTGGAGGCCCGAAATCACTGTGGCTTGTCATTTCTTGTTTACTGATGTGGCAGGAGATATTTTTATTTCACAGTGTTATAAAGTATAAGGGAGTGAGAAGGCCACAAGAACAAGACAGATTTTAATCAAGGTTACACCTGGAAGGTATAGAAAATGTAGGCCAAGCACTGAGTGAGCTGGTTTTATACATTAAAAGTATTTAATATACTCTGATAATGGAGAAGCGGACTGATCTCTGATTACTAGTAGGAGTAATATGTGCAGATGGGGATCAGGTGGCCAGGGACACACAGAGCTAGTTTACAGGGCGAGGGATAAGGGGACATGCAGTTGCTGCAACCCCTTGTTCAGTGTTCACCGATGTAAAGCGTAATCAGTGAACTAATGACTCTGGAGCCAAGGATCTTGCTTTGGGGAGCTTTTCTTGCTAATATAGTATCATCTTTGATTTAGCCAAGAAAATGATTATTCCAACTGTATACCATATTTTAACTTCTATGTTTTAGGTATTGAGTGTGTCCCTCATATACTTTTCATCCACTCCATACTTCACGGAAGGAAGCACTTTACCAGATCTCCCTCCTGTCCTCCTGGGATTTCCTGAAACCACTCATTCATAACCATTTCTATCAACAGACATTACCCATGTTGTCAGTCTCCAATTACATTACATGGGCTAGCTCCCTCACATTCTGGTGACTAATACAATATTTAGAGCATAAAGCTAGACATTCTTGGGAAAGAAAAAATGAGGTCTATTATTTGCCTTTAAGTTGCTTGCTTTCTTACAAAGGGAGGCATGAGTAGAGAGCAGGGAAAAAACATTGATCATATCAGGTATCGAAATTTTTATTGATTCATAGATGAAGGGACTTGGAAACTGAAGAATCTGTGTGTCAAGAAGGAGGCAGTGACAGTTAAGAAGAATGGGGAGGAAGGAAGTCGCTGAGATTCCAAAGGAACAAAGCCATGCACATTCTTTGAGAGAGTAGTTTCAGCAGAGTGTCGGGGTCCCAGGATTGCTCATCTTCCTAAGAAGAGTCTGGAACTCTCATTTATTGTTTGCAGACCAGAGTTGGGTTAAAGGCTTTTAACCTCTGAGAATCACTTTACCTGAGCGAGTTGCTGAAGATGTGAAATGTTTATGGAAAGCAGGAATTAGAGGTGTTATCTATACTTAGTTCACAGCTCTACAGAGCCTGCTGTGTTTTTGCAAATGCCTTTATTGTTAAATCTCTTTTATCTTACCCCCCATGTGTTACAGACCAGAATCATTTTCAACACCACCAATGAACTGGTTCTATTCTCCAGAACACTGCTATTTTCCCAAACCACACTTGTTCCCTCTGTCTCAGTTCTCTTCCCTGTTCACCCTTCAAAAATGTGCCTGTCTCTCAAATCCCTCAGGTTTATGTTTCTTCAGACTAACTGGAACCACCATATCTTCCCTCATCCTGGGCTGTGTGTGTGTGTTTACTACTCATTTATCATTCGACATACTTTGTTATGTTCTGAATTGTCCTTTGATGTGTTTTATCCTTCCTATTGTATTAAATAGTTATCTGGAGATAGGGTAGTACGGCTTTGTGTTTTCACACTATGCTGTGTTTATTTGATATGCACAATCATTAAAGGCTATCTGATGTTAATTTTGCATTAGATCTGCATGTAAATCATAACTCTCAAGCCGTGGTTTTCTAGCTCTAAAATTGGGAATAAGGACACATGTTTCCCAGATCATCTGAAGATTGAGATTATGTATGTTAAGACTTTGCCACCTTAGTTTCTTTATAGATGTTAGTTCTCTTTTCTTGTTGATCATTTGGTAAGATCTGGTATCAGTAGGCAGTACATCTTCAACAAGGTATTTCAGTAGCTTTGGCTGAGCAGATAGCCTTGCAGTAAATTTAAGTTGGCCTGTTTCTTCATTGGCTATACTGTGAAAACTTGGGTAGCAAAAATCCAGTTTCATGAAATATATTTCTAACCAGAAATGTTACCTTACTTTCCTTGTCCCCTAGATAGATTTTTTTTTCTTTAATGTATACTGCTGCTGCTGCTGCTAAGTCGCTTCAGTCGTGTCTGACTCTGTGCAACCCCATACAGGGCAGCCCACCAGGCTCCCCCATCCCTAGGATTCTCCAGGCAAGAACACTGGAGTGGGTTGCCATTGCCTTCTCCAATGTATGAAAGTGAAAAGTGAAAGTGAAGTTGCTCAGTCGTGCCTGACTCTTAGTGACCCTGTGGACTACAGCCCACCAGGCTCCTCCATCCATGGGATTTTCCAGGCAAGAGTACTAGAATGGGGTGCCATTGCCTTCTCCTTTAATGTATGGGAATGATTTAATTAAAATAACTAGCAAAGCAAAAGGATAGCTACAGTCTCCTATAATGTAAATTCATCTTCAATTTCTTCATACTGATCCCATCATCAGAAAAGACATATTTTTGTTTCACTTACTAAAATAGAAAAGAAACTGGACTGATTGTTTAAATGATTTACAGCATTCGCCTAGTCACCCTGTTCACTCTGTTAATGCCTATTCATTCTTCAAGTGTCAGTTTAGATAAATCTACTCTAAGAAGAAACCTTTCTCATTTGCTAGGGTTATGATTCAAAGCTTTGCTTCTGGAATTCTTTGAATCAACTCTGTATTATCTCTGGCCAAATACTTGCTGATTTGTCTTATCCAACAATAGAGAATAAGCTTCATGATTGTAAGGTTCCTGTTCATCTCAGTCATTGATGATTCTTTACTCTCCAGCACATCAACCCCTTCAGAGGAAGGAGGCAATAAGTATTTATTGAAGGCAGTAAATAATGGGTCAACAGGAAGAAAGCTGGACTAAATTCATTTTAATTAAACATGAAATGCAACCATTCAGGGCAGTCCAGTTGTATCAATTGCTCTACTTAAATTAGGGAGGGCATTTAGATAAAGTCCTCCAACATCAAACATATTGGATCATTTTGCATATGTTAATTGAACGCTTGTTAGTGCCTAGAACTCTGACAGGTTCAATAGAGGCATCTCTTGCTCAGAGATACATAGTGCAAGAACTAGACGGAAAGAAGTGGGTCTCTTAACAGAGCTTTGGAGGTGAGGCAGTGTACTTACCAGCGACATGTTAGCTTCATATTGGAGAGTGTACATAAGCTGGAGGTGAAGCCAGCAGTGCAGACGCTGTGTACATGGCTGAGGCCACTAACACTCTAAGATCATGAAGTAGAAATTAGCTACAATTCGCTTTCCTATCCCCATAAGTGAAATGTTTGTTGTTTTTGTCTTTTCATTCTACACTTCTTTTTTTGTGTACTTATTATGAGCTACTAGGATGTAAATGCTTAATGAATAATTTTCAATATTTATATTATTGAATGAGTGCAGTTGTTTAGATAGCTCCTAGTAAGAAGCAGGACATGATATTCATGAAACTTGGAAACATCTTTTGTCTCTTTTTTTTATTTTCTTCAAAACGGAAATTGATTTTTTTTTTGTTTTTATTTCATTTAAAAGGAAAGCCATTTATTTTCTTCTCTGATTAAAAATGTGCTGCAGTTTCATTGTAGAACACTGAGATGATATAAAGTTTAAAATGGAGAATAATGATCCCTTTTGTTCCTCCAGCCAGAGATAACTCAAGTTAACACTGTGTTTGTACAATTACTGACATTTTCGCTCTGAGCATACATGTATACACCACCACCACACAACAGCACTCACTCAAGGCATGCATATAAATTGACGTCACACTATAAGATGAAAGTGAAATCATGCTGTTGAGACTTCTAAACTGTTTTTCCTTAGCAGAATATATTTTTTAAACAGACCTACATTATCATCACCATAAGCAGTTTCTTACCACTGAACAACAAAGGTAAATCTGCTGGTTTACTGGCTTTAGAAATGCTGTGACCATCTATGTGCTTCATCTCTGCAAACTGGGAGATTTGATTCTCAGATAAAAGTCCTGGAAGTGAAATGGTTCTCTGGTTATATATGCATTTAGAGATTTGTCACCAAAAGTCACATTTTTCTCTTTGCGATTTATACTTAACTGATTTTCCCTCCAACTGTAATACAGTTCCCATTCTGACACCATATCATTTTGAATATGATTGTTATTTTGAGTGTTTGATAATATTACAATTGAAATTTAGATTAAAAACAGTTTGTCCAATGGAATACTACTCAGCCATAAAAAGGAACAAAATTGAAATCTGTGCTTGGTGAGGTGGATGAACCTACAATCTGTCATACAGAGTGAAGTAAGTCAGAGAAAAATATCATATATGAATGATATATGGCATTTAGAGAAATGATGCTGAATCATCTATTTGCAGAGCAGGAATAGAGACACAGATGTAAAAAAATGGACTTGTGGACACAGCATGGGAGGGGGGAGAGTGGGATAAATTGGGAGAGTAGCATTGACACATATGCCCTGCCGTGTACCAAACAGATAGCTAGTGGGAAGCTGCTGTGCAACACAGGCGCTTGGCTTCGTGCTCTGTGATGACCTAGACGGGTGGGATGGGGGCATGGGTGGGAAAGATGCGCAAGAGGGAAGGGATATATATTTATAGTTGATTCATGTTGCCATACAGCAGAAACTAACACAGCATTGTAAAGCAATTATCCCCCAATTGAAAAAATAATAATGCTACCAAAACAATCAATCAAAAACACAGTTTTTCCTGATCATAAAATAATATATCTTATTGATCTTAGAAAACTTAATGCTACTGTTATTATGTTGTGGTTTTTTTTTTGCATTTTGTTCATGTTTTATTCTACCCAGAGAATCTCTTTACTATTTTCAATTTTTAACTTACTAGTATTTCTTAAGATCATCTTAATAATTTTTGCATGTCATTATAATTTATTTATAATTATTTTTTTGCATAATATTAAGTTCACCCAAATGCCTACATATACATATACATGTGTATATATTTTATTTTTTAACACCTTGTTGTGGTCTAATTGCCATAGGAAAAAACAGCTACTTTTTAAAGTATACAATTTGATAAGTTTTTATATAGATGTTTTGGTGAAAATAGCAATCATTATAAAGTGTCCTCATCTGTCTTTGTAATTTACTCTCCTACTCGTCTCTACCTCCTCTCCAATGAAAAACCACTGAACTGTTTCTCTGAGTATACATTTGTTTGCATTTTAGAGTTTTATATCAGTGGAATCATACAATGTGTCCTCTTTTTCTTTTCCCAGTATTTTTTTACTCCAGAATTATTATTTCAGGTGTCTAATGGTATCTTATATATTTTTTTGTGTGGCTGTCATATGCATTTTTCTTTCATTAGCAAAATAGTGTTTGACATCCTTCCATATACTCATTTGATATCATATTCTCCTATGTGAAGTTTCTGTTCAACTTTTCTAAACACTGTTAACATTGGGCTGTTTTCTCTTTATTGACTTTTGAGAGGTCTTGTGTATATATTTGGATAAAATTCCTTTATCTGATAGATGCTTTGCAATTATTTTCTCCCAGAGTGTGGACTGTATTTTTAATCTCTTAACAGTTTTTCTGAAGAGGAAGCGTCTTTAATTTTGATGGAGTCCCATTTGTTCTCTTATAGATTGTGCTTTGGATGTTAAATCTAAAAAATGTTTGAATAACCCATTGTCACGAAAATTTTCTCCATTTTTTCCCCTAGAAATTTTAATATTTTAATTGTTATATTTAGGTCTATTCTACTTTTTGAATTACTTTTTTAAATGAGGAAAAGTATGAATCAATGTTTTATTTTTCTCTTAATTATGTATATTCATTGCTCTATCATCATTTGTTGAAATGACTTACCTTCCTGTCTGAATTGTTTTTGCACCCTTGTCAAAAATTAGTTGTCCATATAAACGTGTCATTTGTGAGTGAGTCTATTTCTGGACTCTGTTTTCCATTGATTTATTTGTCTATCTTTAAACCAACACTACATGAATTTATCATTGTAACTTGACAATAAGCCATGGAACAAGGTATAGTTAACCCTCTATCTTTTTTGTTTTTCAAAATGATTTCATCATTTTTAAAAGCTATCAAAATACGTCTCCAATTTGCTTTGCTGGTGATCTATTAACACTGATGAAAATGGATAATTATGATACCTCTGTGATGTACTTCTGGGAGGTCAGAAAAAGTAGAAATTTATTGTCATTATTTTATTGTTCATTTAATTTAAAAAATAAAATAAATATTCATCCAAAAATATAAAGACTCCTTTGATCTGATAGAATAGCTAAAAAAAAAAGTGAACCATCTTTGTCTTTCTCTTTTTCATTATAATTTCACTGTGGTCAACCTGAGAGATAAATCTAAGGGATTGCCAATGAATGTTCTACATAGCTTTAAAGAAGAAGAAAACAAACAACACAAGAGTTAATTTAGAAGAAAAGTCTTCCCGGCTCTGTCTGCTATAGTGCATTTTTTAAAATGTATCACTGTTTGAACATTGATATTTACAACTATGAACAAAAATATGATTTATGCTATTAAGGGAGAAGCAGATATAATTGGCCTATCGTATGATGATGCTAATTGAAATCTGGATGAAAATTAGAAATGATGCAATTGTGTGTTGGAAACCTTAACAACTTTGAAATTACAACTGAAAAACAGAAAATGTTACAAAGTCACTAAAGGCACAAAAATTCCATCCTGAAACACCGTTATGTTCAAGTCTCCATGATGAGTCGGAAAAAGGGCTATATTCAGACTAACTTATCTGGAAGAAAGCAAAATATGTCATAAAGGAAGGGTGGGACCGCACACAATGAGAGTCAATTCCAAATCTGCTATTGCTTATGAGATATTTGAAGAGTCCCTTTCTCGGTTTTCCCTGGTGGCTCAGAGAGTAAAGCGTCTGCCTGCAGTGCAGGAGACCCGGGTTCGATCCCTGGGTTGGGAAGATAGCCTGGGGAGAAGGAAATGGCACCCTACTCCAGTACTCTTGCCTGGAAAATCCCATGGACGGAGGAGCCTGGTGGGCTGCAGTCCATGGGGTCGAAAAGAGTCGGACACGACTGAGCAACTTCACTTTCACTTTCTTTCACTTTTCTTAGTTTCATGTTAGAATGATAGTCCCTGATTTTTAATTTAGAATAGACTGCTTACTTGAATGCATACATTTTATTAAATAAAAACATATATTTTTAGAAACGAATGTTGGGGAATGAACAGAAGAGAGGTTTTGTGTCATGCGCTGTGCAAAACATTTCATTAGTATCTTTTGATTTAATTCCTTGAACAACATAACAAGGATGATAAATCATTTTATTGATTATGAAATAAAGATTGACATTGGTTTGGGAACTTTGGAAAACTCCTAAGTGTTAGAACTGGGATCTAGCCTCAGTATTTTATGACTGCAAAGCCTAAGTTTTTCCTGAAGAGAGGTATCTAAATATATTATCATAAAAGAACTGTGAGCCAGATTATAAACAGGTTATTCTTCAGAGGCTGCATTTAGACTCTCGACTTGGTAATTCCATTTATGTTCAGTCCCCAGAAAGAAATGTAATAATAAAAGATTCTGGGAAAATAGGATCAGGAATTCACGTTAAATTATATCTGGTGGACTAAGAGAGAATGACAGGTATTTTAATTCAGCCTGACAGGTGCTAAAATGTTTAGAGGCGACAAAGACTTTAGAGAGACTGCTTTTTCTCCCCTAAAAGAAATAAAATCCTTTTAAGAAGTTCCTTAATTAATGCCTTGTAGTGTGTGTGTGTATGTGTGTACTCGTGTGTCTGTGTTTGTGTGGGCAGCATTGTCTAAAATGATATTCAGTTTCCATCAGAATATGTTATGGACCTAAAGTATTTGGGGAAAACTTTCACAGTAACACTTTAAATTACTTTGACATGGAGATGTGAATTGTTTCCAGGAAGGAAAAATGGGAGAGGGGAAGAAGGAAACATTTATTAATGTTTCTGTTGTTATGCTAGAAATTTTCACATGTAAAACCTTATTTGCTCTTCAGAACAAGTCTGAGGAAAGATGGAAAGATCAGAGCACGGGATATTCATCGTCATTCATTACGTGATGTCTAATATCTTAAAAATAGTTCATGTATTTTGCCTGGGTGTTTTAGTTGTATCAGGTGGATGAAATTAGCCCCTATTCTCTCTTTTAGCTAAAATTGGAAATCATCTGTTTTTTTGGTTGTTGTTGTTTTTTTCCTTGAATGGCTTTAGTAGTTAGTTGATGTAAATTGTTTAATTTATAGTTATTTATAATATTTTCTATCAATTTGATATCTCTAAAATCCATAGTTTTAATTTGTGTGGTCTTCCTTTCTGTTCATAGTTCTGCCCAGAAGTTTATTCATAGTATTGTCCTTTTCAAAGAATCAGACTTGGAATTTGTTGCTTTTCCTCTATTGCTTATCCATTTCCTGTATTAATGATTATTTCTCTTATCTTTAGTATTTTCTTCTTTTTGTTTACTCTGAGTATGATTTGTTTTTTTCAAAGCTTCTTAGGGTAGAAGTTTAGGTCACTGGTTTGAAATCTTATATATATATATATATGTGTGTATATATATATTTGATGCTCTAAATTTCCCTTTAATCCCTGCTTTAACAACATCCCACACATTTTCATATTTTCTGTTTTCATTTTCATTTAATTCAAAATACAGTATAATTTTACTTGTGCCTTTCCTTCTGATCCATGGAAGTGTGTGTGCTTAATTTCTGAGAATTTGAGAAATATTTCAAATATATATTATTTACTTCTGTTTTAATTCTAATTTTAGAATGTAACATTCTCTATATGATTTGTCTTTTTAGTTTCTTAAGAATTTTTTTAAGAATCCAGAATATAGTCAAACTTATTAAATGTTCCTTGTGCTTTTCAAGAGAATTTTGTGTGGAAAATTTTGTAAATGACATTAGAGCAGGTTGATTGTTCAAATTTGATCAATATCTAATTTTACAGCTTCCAAAGTCTACTTTCTCTTATATTACTATAGTTACTCTAGTTTTCTCTTAATTATTATAGGCATGGTAAGTTTTTCCATGTCTTTGTTGTTACGTTTCAACTACATACTTTGATAGCATATGATTGGGAATTGCTTTTTTATCCAGTCTCACAATTTCTGCCTTTTAATTGAAATGGTTAGGCCATTTGTACTTAATGTAATTGTTTTATGGCGGGGTTTTAACCTACTGTATTGTTCTTCATATTTTATTTATACCTTCTATTCTTTATCCGCCCTTTTTTCCCACCTTCTTTAAGATTCTTTTTATGATTCCATTTTATCTTCACTATTAACTTATTAGCCATAACTCTTTGTTTTATTTTTCAGATGTTGCTTCAGGGTTTACAATATACATCTTTAACTTATCAGAGTCTATGTTTAGTCACTCAGTTGTGTCCAACTCTTTGCAACCCTATGAACTATACAATGGGATCCTCCAGGCAGGAATACTGGAGTGGATAGCCATTCCTATCTCCAGTATCGTAGTCTGCTGCTGCTGCTGCTAAGTCGCTTCAGTACCTTCAAATAATATTGAATTGTCCCACATATAGTGCAAGCACTTTATCACAGGTTTATTTTTTTTTTTTTTTGGTTTTTACAACAGCAAATTTCTATTTTTCCCCTTC
Organism: Oryx dammah; assembly: GCF_014754425.2. NCBI lineage: Eukaryota > Metazoa > Chordata > Mammalia > Artiodactyla > Bovidae > Oryx > Oryx dammah. The sequence continues at coordinate 22,558,270 of NW_024070199.1, read as the reverse complement.
CTAGCCTCTGTGCTATTTTTGTCATATATTTGATTTCTCCATATATTATAAACTCCAAAATATATAAATATTAGGCCTTTAAGGCCAACTTATCCTTTTGGAGGTAGGAATGAGAAAAGATGTCTTTTATATTTACTTATTTGTTTAGCTCTTTCACAGCTCCTTAATCTTTATTTTTTTCATTCAAATTCCTTCAGTGTGAAGAATTTCCTTAAGCATTCAGTGTACTGTAAGTTGGCTGGTGATTGATTCAGCTTTTGTTTGCATGAAAATGCCTTTTTACACCTTGATTATTGAAAGGTATCTTCACTGAATGCAGAATTAGAGGTTGACAGTTTTTCCTTTCAATACTTTAAGCAACTGTCTTTCTGATTTGAATTTTGCTTGAAGAGAAATAAGTGATCATTCTTATCATTACTACCTTTTATAGAAGGTATTTTTATTCTGATGGCTTTTAAACATGTTTTCATACCTAATTTTTATCCATTTGATTAATATTTGCCTTGGTGGGGTTTTCTTTATGCTGTTTTTTTTTAATTTCTTAAATATATAATATTATGATTTTATCAACTTTGAAAAAAATTTAGCCATAATGTAGCCATTGTTCCTTCAAATAAGTTATTTTTGAATTCCTTTAATCTCTTTTTATCCTAAGGCTCCAGTTATTTGTGTGTTAGACTGCTTGATGTCCTATAGGCCCCTCAGACTGTTCAGTTTTTCTCTTTGCTTCATTGTGGATAAATTCTGTTGCTATGTCTTCAGTTTTACTGATTTATCATCTGCAATGTCTAGTCTATTGCTTCCGGTGCTCTCTCTCTGTACTGTTGCCTGAATACTGGCAGTATACTAGGGGAAATTACATGACTGAATTCCTTTTTGCTCATCTTTTAGGGATCAGTGCCCTTCACTGCCTGTTCGCCATAGTCTGAAAGAGTAATCTTATAATTTTTCTTTTTCAGTTTTCCAGTTGATTAACATGTAGGAGTGAATTTCTTTGGGAGGGGTAGAGTGAAAGTATTCTCTTGGTAGATTTTTATTTTATTTTTTTTATATCGATCTTGCATTGTCAGTTCAGACATTCAAATTTATAAACAAATAATTATTGGGAATTTATTAAACTAAGGTTTATAGAAACAAAAAGATGAATAACAATCTGAATCTGTCTTCAAGAAGCAAGATAACTGTGTAAACGAAAAGAATGCTCTCAAATAATACAGGGTTTGTGAAAGAAATATTTAAAAGGTGCTATCAAGGACACAAAAGAAGCATGGGGAAATTTCATCAGAAATACATGGGTGGTGCAGAGGAAGAAATGCCCATATTTTTCACAAAATTGTGAGACCAGAAATAGAATTACTTTTAACCTGATATATTGACTTTAGAAGGCCAGGATAAATTCTGTAAACTCTTGATAAATTTCTCAAACTAGGATTACAAAGACAGATAGAAATAGTATATCCCTTAAGGAGCTGACAATTTAGCAAAAAATTTACAAATAAATAAATAGAGGAAACTACTTTAGAACTATATAGGAAGAGATAGGCAAGTATTGAATTTCAATCACAGAGAAAGAAAAGGTCTTTCTAGCTGAGCAAGTGGAGAAGGAAATGGCAACCCGCTCCAGTGTTCTTGCCTGGAGAATCCCATGGATGGTGGAGCCTGGTGGGCTGTCGTCTTTGGGATCTCACAGAGTCAGACACGACTGAAGCGACTTAGCAGCAGCAGCGGCAGCAGCTGAGCAATCTGAAAGTCTAGATTAAGGAACCTTCCAGGGTGCTGATTCAAAAAATTTAATAATTCTTTGTTGGGTAAGTTAGTGTGATGTGTTATTCACTTAGGTGAAATATTATGGGCAGAAACATCTTAAGAGGCATGAATCATATTGCTGTGCTCTATAATCTGCAAGAAATGAATGTGAGAACCCAGATGAATGGAACTGAGTGTAATTAGACAAAATACTGAAGGGTAGGCGAGAGTTAGTTTTATAGGATTGAACATTATTTTGTAAGATTGTATTGACTATTTAGTAAACAGTGAACAGTGAGGTTAATTTATTACTTCCAGATTTCTATTTTAAACATAGGCACTTCCCCAAAACAATCAATGCAAGAGTGGGAGGCTTGGGTGGAGATGGAATGAATTTAATTTCAGACTTTTAGGTTTATGTTCCCAAAGATATTCACTTAAAGAAATGAAATAGTGTTGATATAACACTCTTGCTCTGGTTTATAGAATTTGTTGAACTAAAGGTAAAGCTTGGGAGTTTATCAGCTATAGGTTGTTGTCCAAAACAAAGCAGCCCTTGGAAATAATGGTTAAGAAGAAATGTGGAAAAAAGAAAATTATGTCTCAGAAGCAAGGGAATTTAGAATTCCTAGAAAAAGTTTAAGTGTTGGGTGCTTAAATTTAATATATGATAAATGACAAGAACACTCTGCTAGACTGAATTAGGACATCATTGGTAACGTTTGCTAAGTGGAGAAGCAAAGGCCCAATTAAGATGACAGAAAGAAGGTTAGGTGATAGAGACCAAGGCTGAAGACTAATTACTCCCCAGGAATCCTAGCTGCAAAGGGAAGAAGATGATTATCCAAAGAGAGGTGCTGGGTAGAAAATTATTATTTTTAGGACATAAAACACTTAAATATATTTTTAACCTTTGTTGTAAGAACTAGTAGAAAAGGAGAGATTGAAAATTTAGCAGGAAATAATCTTAACAATAACATGGATATGGTGAGACCATCTCCTTCATGGGTATAAATTGGTATAATTTATATAAATGGGGTATAATTTGGTGGGGATATAAATTGGTATAATCTTTTTGAAAAGCAATTCAATAATGTGTGTAAAGAGCCTTAAAATACAGTTTTTGACCCCATAAGTCTGTTTATAGAATTCTACCCTGTGAATAGAATCAGAGATGCAGATAAAGATTTGTGCACAAGGATAATAATCACAGCATCATTTATAATAAAGAAAAAATGAAAACAATCTTATTCTCAACAAAGAAGGCATAGGTATATAAACTACAGTGTATTCATAGAGTATTATACAACCACTGAAAATTTTATTTTCAAAGACTTTAAAATTGTTAAGGGAAATGTCCATGCAATACACTGTCTAGTGAAAAATGAGAAATTTTTAAAAAACTGAATATAGAATGTAATATAATATTGAAAATAGAAACATTATAAAAGGAAAACTGTATAAATGAATAGAAAAAACTAGAAAGTTGAGCAATGCTCAGTATACACTCAAGGAGACGAGGTCCCAACAGAAAGATGCCTCTATCTTGGAGGTGCCTCTAACTCGGAGAAATAGAAGAATATTTGTAGATGTGGGGAAGGGAGTTAAAGTATTTTTGTATTGTTTAATTAAATAAGAGCAAGTTCTTCATCATCATAACTCCACAACATCAATAACATATTTTGAGGGCAAATTTTGTGTCACCTTTTGTGTTAGATGTTTTTAATATCACAGTGAAAGTGAAAGTCACTTATTCATGTCTGGCTCTTTGAGATCCCATGGGCTATACAGACCGTGGAATTCTCCAGGCCAGAATACTGAAGTGGGTAGACTTTCCCTTCTCCAGGGGTATAATTCCAACCCAGGGACCAAACCCAGGTCTCCCACATTGCAGGTGGATTCTTTACCAGCTGAGCCACAAGGGAAGCTCAATAATACTGGAGTGGGTAGCTATCCCCTTTACAGGGGAACTTCCTGACCCAGGAATTGAACTGGAGTCTCTGGTATTGCTGGTGGATTCTTTACCAACTGAGTTATGAGGGAAGCCAAAGATAAGTAGACCAAAGCATGGAAAAGGTTAGAAGTTATATGCACTAGGAAATGGCAGAGCCAAGCTCCATACCCAGTTCCATTTGTCTGCACAGTCCAGTTCAGAGCCTTCTGCTGAGAGGAGAGTGGGACAACCTTGATACAGAGAGACTTAAAACTTAAGTAGTAGTCACTGTGGGCAAATTGAAGGGAGCTGACCAGACACAAGAAAAAAATGCTGAATGGTACCCCAGGTCTTAAGATCCCTCATTTGGAGAGCCACCAGTTTACAAAATTATATGTTGTTGTCTTCAAATGCAGTTGCATGTGTTGGTTTGGGAGATGAAAGGAAAGTTGAATTAACTGCAAGTTCTAGTCTACTAGGGAGATTTGGTGAAAGAAGAGGATTTGAGGATGTTGACAATAGATGAGGGTGGATGTGGGATCTAAGCTTAATAATGACTACAAGAGTTTAGAAGGAAGTGAACAAAGAGGTTAAAAGAGAAGGGTGGTGGGAGGGAATGCAGTATTTGAGGGGGACCAGGGAGATCGAGAAAAGGGCAGAAGCGGAAAGTTGATACAATTTGTTGGCATCAAGAAGGCTGAGGACTTCAAAGTTTTATGGTTAAGTGGTTAGAAGAGTTGCCCAAAATTATGTGAAAAAATGAATGCTTACATCATCTCTGTGAGGGTAGAAATCAGCAGTGGAGAGAGAGTGGGAGCCATGTTCTGAAGTGCTTAGCAGACAAAAATGGAATGACCAGAAGATGCTAGAAATGTGGGGTAGAGCAGAGGTGGGAAAGTGGAAGGACACGAGGCTCAGAGGATGAAAGGAATGTGCGAGGGTCAGTGAAATGAAGACGCAGAGTCGACAGAGAACACTACAAGAGTGAACCTGGCCTTTACAGCGTTGGGGTACAGGGGTACAGGGAGGGGGGTTTTCTTGAAGAGAAAGCTGTAGTCATACTTAGGACCTTGGCTGATGCACAAGGAATGCTGAAAGTCAACTCATTCTCACTTTGTTGACAGAAGACTGAATGTAAAATGTGTGGCTTACATCAGGAGGTGGAGGGATTCTGGGAAGGGCTGAGGATGTCATGGAATGGGGTTTCCAGGACCACACTGGAAAGCATTTGTAAAGAAGACCACAAATGAAAGAACGTGACACGAGAAGTACAAGCTCATGTGTGGACGCGAGTCATATAGTGGTTTGTTCACTGGAGAGGCCAGCAGGCATGGAGTGGCCGCCGTTGACTGTGCTGAGGACTCTAAGACTGGGCTGACTGAAGCCTGGGTAGACTGGGGAGCTAACAGTCATAAACACCGGTAGTCTTTGCTCCATACTCAAATAGCAAGATGTGGCCAAGTTTTCATAACAGTTCTTAAAGATAATTCTGTTTGGCTGTTGGAAATGATTTGCTCCTCTTTAAACTGCTCCATCCCTAAAGGAATCATTTGTTGGTTTGAGGTAGCTGTGGAATATTTTATTTATTTATTTTTTTCCTCAAAGAATTAGGAATTATGGAGCAGCTTGGATGAAACTACCCTTAATAGAGCTCTTTTTACATGGCTGGGGATAAACTTGCCCATTTTCTCCAGGGTCTTAGCCTTCAGTGATTTAGAGGTAGACCTTGGTTGCTAAAAGCCTAACGCCTCAAGTTCTGCTACTAGCCCGAGTTCCGTTTTTCTGCTCACACCATTTGGTGAGAGCCTTTCTTCTGTAGCTTACATGTCAGCAGGATGCATATAAAAAGATGATATATGTGTTAGTCTTGAGGCAAATGGGTGAACTAGATGAATCATTTGGGGAGGGTAACACCCACGGCCCCTCATTGTCATTGAGGTAATATAATTTTCTAAAGGAAGAATTATCGACATCTAGAGAGATGTGAAATCAATATCTGTATTATTTACTGAACATATGCTTGGCATTTTTTACCAGACTCATTGGTAAACATCCTCAGTCATAAATTTTCCAGATTCTTGGATGGATTTGTGCTTTAATTAACATTCTTAGCTGGAAACTAGAGGCAGATGGGAAGCGTTGTTAATAATTCCATAATTGATAACAATCACTTCTGAAACATAGAAACAGCTCACAGCTCACTAATTATTTTTGGAGAACAAAACACTTCAAATTGTTAGGAGAAGTACTCAGTGACATGGGAAGTAGAATAGTCCAGTGAGTGAAGACTAGATCAGAGGCAGAAGCTCTGGGTTTGAATTCAGTGCCACATACCATCTATCTTTTCCAAGCCATATTTTCCTCATCTGTCAAGTAAGAATAATTCTTGTCTTCACATGTAGATATGAAAAGTAAGAAAATGTGTTTGAATAAGCAATGTGCAATGCCTGGTACCAAGCAATTCCTCAATAATTTGCTAGAGGTTAAGATATGAAATATGAAACCACTCTAGAAGTTATCAGTATCCAATATCTGATTAATACTCAGCCCTTTTGACAATTTGGTTTTAACTGTTAAATTTCTTTTTTAAGCATCAGGAACAGCACACTTTTTGATAAAGATTCTGGATTTAGCAAATCAATGTAACTTTATCTTAGAATTTTTACCTAGAATGCCAGATCTTTCCCTGACATAAAACCTATTAAATACTCCTGGAATCAAAGTTCTTCAGAAAACCTTAGGAAACACTAATACAAGCTTTCAGTCCCCCACCCATTGTTGGTAGGCTGCACTTGGCAGCAGCAGCAGGTTAACATTTATTAAATAATCACTACGAGCTAGGATCTATCTTGTGAACTTTTAACTATAAAATCTCTCTTAATTCTTACAACATATTCAAGGGTCAGTGCCATTATCAGCACCAATTAGAAGCAGAGGAGACAGAGGCACATGGATTTTAAGCATCTTACCTGAAGAAACAAAACAAAGAAGCAGTGGGAGATGATTTGAAGATAGACGACTTCTGTTCACAATTCTATTCCAGGATTTTTTCAGCTAACATGGCTTCCCAGGTGGCTCAATGGTAAAGAATCCTCCTGCCAGTGCAGGAGACACAGGGGATATGGATTTCATCCCTGGATGGGGAAATTTCCCTGGAGAAGGAAATGGCAACCTGCTCCAGGTTTGCCTGGAAAATCTCATGCAGAGAGGAGCCTGGTGGGCTATAGTTCGTAGGGTTGCAAAGAGCTGGACACAGCTAAGTGACTGAGCATGGGGCACAGCCCAGTGGTTCAGTGGATGCCAAGTATAAAGTGAAGACCACAACGCTAAAAAGATCCGCATGGCATATTCCTAAGGGCTGGAGAACGTTAGGAAAGCAGAGAAGCAGAGCCACATACAGGAGCTGAGAGTAAGCCGGGAGAAGTGAGGAGTGTCTTTCTAGAATGCTGGCTGCTCTCTGTGGCTTGTTTTACCTGTCAGTCAGTGTTGTGCATAGGTAAGTCTTCTGGGTTTAAAAGACTAATAAGGGGATGGCCATCTCAATTCAAATAGGAGAATTTCATTAAATAAGGCCATGGAACTTTGTTCAGTGTGTAGATTCATAGAATTGGAATTAAATAAAAGAGGAACATACTGGGCCAAATATGCATAACTAGGAAGGTAGCAGACATTGCTGGGCTCCATTTTGGAATTTTAACCCACTTCCATGTGCAGGAATCTACTTATTAAATCCTCATGGATACTGATAAGCATTCTTTCTCCTTAGCCTAGCCTAAATAGTTGTCAAATGCAATGCGTTATTTTAGCAAGGTTTATAGCTTTGTGAATTTAAGGGAGAATGGTACAATCAGAAGCTGAGTATTTGGTCAAAGGTAGTGACTTCTCTTCTTAGCATTAAGGGACCGCTTTTTCTCACATGTGTCCAAGAAACTGTCCTCATCTACTATCATAGGCAAGTGTACCTTTTCCCTGAGACTCAAACTGGGCACAATTTTGAAAGTTGTATGCTTCACCTCCTTTCCTACCGCTATAGAAAAATTCTACAAAGTTGCCAAAGGTAAAAAAACTCCCCAAAGTTACCAAAGATTAAAACTTTGTCATAGTTCTTATGAAGCAGTTTTCCCTGGATAGAATGACAGTTTGTGTATCATTTAAGATAGACTGAATGAGGCAAAGGAACTACTGCAGAAAAAAAAAAAAAGATTCTTTAAATATTCACCAAGAATTAATTTGCTGAGTAATTTTCTAAAACCCATATGAAATTAGATTCATTGTACCATAGAGTACAATTAAGAGTACTACAGTGTCCAGGTCCAGAGACCTGTCTTCTGCCTGCCCTTCTGGGGCATGGTGGTGAACCTCTCTCTGTCCAGCAGTGAAAATGGATTAATCATATGTCAGAATAGGAAAACTGTTCTGTCATTTGTATCAGACAAAACTCTGGAAGGCTGTTGTGATGGCACAATTATCTCAGTATACGCAGTGCATAGCACTGTCTGATGCAGGTGAGGTTCACCGTACATATTTGTGGAATATATGAAAGAGCATACTTTAAAATGGAAGAAATCTTAGCGAAGATGAAATTTGATAGTTTGCAAACATCACCCAGGTGCCGCCTTGGGGATCAGTAGAAAGGAGAGAGCAGGGGTCTGAAGCAGCTCCTCCTTCATCTGTTTCAAATATTAAAACTCCTACTGCTATTTAAACTTTGAAAACAATTCTGATACAAAATATCAGCAGCTAATAATAGAAAATACTGGCAATAATAATGTGTTGATGAGTAAACTGAGACCCCTAATAATTACGTAATGTGCTCAAAATCATGCAATTAGTAAGACACTGAGCTGGCACTCAAATTGGAAGCTTCCACTCTGAGCCCTGACCTGTTAATAAGCCACATGCTAGTGACTCAATGGAAACTCAGCCCCTGATTTTCTGTGAAATTTGCCCATCCATCTCCAGACAAGAGCATTTGGCATCTGTCCTGAACTTGTTACAGCATTTTCATTTTCTTTCTGAAAAGCAACACTTGACATTTCAATCAACATCTTATAAAACTCTCTCCTGCCCCAATTTTTTCTTCTGTCTTCACTTTCTTTTAAAATTCCTCGGGCAGCCTCACAGACAATGTTCTGTTATAAGGAGGATGCCCTGGACGAGTAGACAATAAAATCCAGGCACAAGCTCCTTCTAAAGCACATTTCCCTTCAAGCATTGTTATCATAACTGTTGTTCATACCATTCCATCCATTCCTTCAAGCAGCTATCTTCTCGACTCCTTCTGATGCTTCTGGTAGCTTACTTGTGTGTAATAAAGGCAACCACAGCCCCAGAAAACTATTTCTTGCTCATCTTCAGCCTGTTGTGCAGCTGACCTTGCCTTGGAGCTGTACACACTGCCTTTCTACCCACAATTGACTGTGAGAGTCAGAGAAACAGAGAGGGTCAGAGATGAAAAAGGCTCTGGGAATCTTGAAGTCCATTGTCATTTTACACCTGAAGAGTCTGAAGGCCGGGGCGGGGCGGGGCGGGGAGGACACTTTACTCAAGGCCACACAACTAATTAGGGGCAGAGAACTGTGTCTCCAAATTCCTAATTCAGGACTCTTAGAAATAGTGGGCTTCTTTTTTGCTTCCAGTCTAGTGCACGCCCTCCAGCTGGAAACCCTGGTGACAGAGTAGGGTCACAGCATCACGGAAGACGACTGGGGTTCCATGGACCAGACATGGCATCCAATCAGCTGAAGTCATGAGGGGTACACGTGTCCAGTGGACATCAGTCAGAGCAGAGAGACAGCAAGCAGCATCAGGGGCTTGACTTCTCCAGCTGTGCCTGGAGTCTGTCACTTCAATTCCTTGTAGTGACCGGGGACTGGAGCATTAGCACTGTGTTGCCCTGGAGCGACAGAGGACTGGAGCAGATGGTAGGGACCGCAGACAGGTTTTTCTGTCATGCCCAGTGAAAAGAGATGAAAAATGAGTCTTAATCTGAAGCAACAGTTTTAAACCTTTTTTAAGTAGCAAAAGGATCATACTTTCCCAGGCTAAATCTTGCCTAAAACTCCAGTGCATAAAATGGATAAAAGGAGAGCTGCTCTGGTTAAACTGGGAGAGAGAGTAAGATGTCCCCTGAGGTTCTAGGCAACAGGATTTGATGTTAATAATCAGCAGGAGGAGAACCTGCCACTAGGGGCAGTCTTGGAAATCTGTGGGTTTTCATAGTGTCTAGAGGGGGTCCCCTTGTTATTTAGCAGCAGGAGCTGGAGATGCAGACGTCCTACAGTGCAGAAGATGACGGCTTTAGACAGTGAAGACTTGTCCCGTATCCTGTGTGATGGGTATGAATATCTCCCCAGATACTGATGTAGATGAAAGAGCAATGTGGAAATATCTGAGCCTAAAACCCCATTTATTTTGCATATTAGTAGCATTCATTACACATACACTGCATTTTCTAGAAATACAACAACTAGGGTAACTGAGAGAAGAGTGTACTGGTTTGTTTTCTTGGGAGCTTCAGGAATTGCTGACTAGGAGACATAATGAAAGGGTTAAAATCAGCCATTCTGGCTTTGAATTGCAGATCCTGCTCTTAGCTGTGTGTGATGATGGCCAAGGTACTTAACCCTTCCGTCCCGTGGTTTTCTTAGCTGTGATTTGGAAATAGTAACAGTACCTATCTCAAAATGTCATGAGAATTAAATGAGTCAATCATGTCACTTGCTCAGAACAGTACCTGGCACAAAAGAAGGGCTCTAATTTATCTTGGAAATTCATGTCAGTGATGGCAGTGCTGCTTATGTTATTTGTGGCTCTAGAGAATTACACCTGAAATTATTTTGCATTTGCAATTGTCACATTCCTGGTGATTATGATTGATTGATTGATTGATTGAGAGTTGCACATTTCAGTCTTATTTTGAAATATCAACTGTAGGGAAAAGTGTGGAAAGTAAATCAATTGCATGTTGGCCTATTATGCATAAATATATATTTATCAGGGCAAGTATCTGACTGCTTTAATATCTTTCCTAAAGTAGCCATGCTCAGCCTTTTACATATTGATTATGTGTTTTTTAAGGTAAATTAATTTATATCTTTAGTTTAGAGTTTATGTTTATTTCTTCAAGATTGTATATGTAGGTAGTGTATATTTTAAATTTCATTTCAGGAAATCAGTAAAGTAAGCCTTACAGAAGGCTTGTTCATAACAGGGCACTTTGGCGTGGTTAGAGGGAGGGCCACTGCAATAGACGAATGAGGATCACCTAGAACTCTTGTGTTTCTATCTCATGAAAGCAGAGTTGGTCTGGGTAAAGCTAAGAAACAATAAGAGGTTTCTCTAGCCCACTGTGTTTTTCCCGTAAGCCCCATTGCAGCATTTAAGACACCAGTAAAGACAGTTTGAAAATATCTCTGGGACAGAGATTCTCTAAATGTATTTGAAGTCCCTCTGGCAAGCTTCCTAGTAGACTAAAAGTAAAACCACTGGCAATGGAATTGTCTTCAATTGCATTGAGTGAAGGCTATTAGGAACAAACATACTAAAATATTTATTGTGGATTACTAATGCCTCCTGTACAATGATATAAACTGAATGCTGAAGAATTGATGCTTTTGAACTAGGGTGCTGGAGAAGACTCTTGAGAGTCCCTTGGACTGCAAGGAGATTAAACCAGTCAATCCTAAAGGAAATCAATTCTGAATATTCATTGGAAGGACTGATGCTGAAGCTCCAACACTTTGACCACTTGATGCGAAGAGCCAACTCATTGGAAAAGAACCTAAAGCTGAGAAAAACTGAAGGCAGGAGGAGAAGGGGTCAACAGAGGATGAGATGCTTGAATAGCATCACTAACTCAATGGACATGAGTTTGAGTACACCCTGGAAATTTGTGAAGGACAGGGAAGCTTAGTGTGCTGAAGTCTACAGGATCGCAGAGTCAGACATGACTGAATGACGGAACAATAACGAATGCCTACTGTTCCTATTGTATAGTTAAACATTTCTCAAATTTATTCAAGAATCAATTCACTATTCTACGGAGATATCTGGTTACCACCAAAGTCCAGGCCATATTGAAAAACTTTACAGTTCACACAAAATTCTTAGAATTTGAGGAAAGAATTGTTCACTGAATAATACAGGTACTTCAAGTGGTTATGGCTTTTAATTACTGCTGGTCTTGATTCTTAATTATAAATCACTTTTAACTTGGCTTTGTTTCTTATGAAGTACTTTTGCCTAAACTTAAGTAATGATAATTTTAATAGTGTCTTTGGGAGATCAATAACTTGTCAATTAGAGAACTTTTAGGTAATTGCATTTCAATTAAAATGTGAATTGTTTATTTCCAATCCCCTAATTGTTTCTACAGTGGCAATTTGCTCTTTCTCAATTGAATATCAAGTTACTACCTGTTTGGAAAGATTTTTAAAAAGGTGAAGTGGGTTGGATAAAAGCCCTACCTTAAAGGATGAAGGCTGATAATATTTAAGAGCCATCTCTAGACAAGAAAGGTGTACCTGGGGTGTGGGTGAAGTAGAGAAGACTCAGGATGCTCTGCAGGAAAGAAAGAGAGAGTAGATGCTCACCTGGAATCAAGTTCTGTTAATAGAGGTCATTATTATTATTTACCTGAAAGTATATTTGCAGAACACACAATAATCAGGCTTATCTTAGAGACGAACCAGAGTTCTCCTGAAGAATTCTGCTTAGAGAGACAGTGAACAGACACGTCAGATCAGAAATAATATTTCTTTGCTTTCAGACACTGGAAGTATTGTTTCTATTGGGAATTCTGGGCTTTTAAAGCCAGATTCCATTCATCCATGAGTAAGAAGAACAGACATTCATAGTACTTACCAGGAATTCCAAGGATCTCTATCCAAATGGAAATGAAAGTAACTTTCAATCAAATGATAGATAAAATTAGAGAGAAGTTGCTCAGTCGTGTCTGACTCTTTGCAACCCCGTGGACTGTAGCCCACCAGGTTCCTCCACCCATGGGATTCTTCAGGCAATAATACTGGAGTCGGTTGCCATTTCCTTCTCCAGGGGATCTTCCCGACCCATGGGTCGAACCCAGGTCTCCCACGTTGCAGGCAGACGCTTTAACCTCTGAGCCACCAGGGAAGCCCATAGATAAAATTATCTATGGAATTTTCAGAGACCTGCTCATTTTACATCAAAAGATATCCACGTATTTCTAGATGAAGGCAACATGTCAGTAGGATGCTTAGAAGATGAAATTCCATGCAATCACAGGACCATTTTGTTTTCAGTAGACTTTGCATTAGTCCTAGAAGTGAAAATGATTGGATTGAACTCCATTTGCAACAAGGGTTTTTGCAAAAATACCTAGTACCCTCCCTCCAGCTAAACAGAAAGTCCAGCAGCCTCAGTTGGAGAGTGTCCCTTGGGTCAGCTTCCAGCCCTAGACTTTCATAATTTTGAAAGAGAAAACAGACTCCTAAACCCCAGTTTGCGCACTGTAATCTTCTTTGCCATAGCTCTCTGTAGTATGAGTCAGAATCTGGAGGAATGGACTTCTTTTCCCATCCCCTCTCCACTTGAATTACAAAAGGGGCCAAAGAAGCTGCAGCTCTCCATCCTCCACTCTCAGAGAAGTGAGGTCTGCTGTCTGAGTGCAGGATGCTGAGTTGTAGCATCTTGAATCCAGAGGCACTGTAAAAGTGTGTACCACCATGCTGTTTGGAAAGAGATTGGACATATCTTTGTGCTTTTCTACATTGTCCTATTTGTCTCATTTTGAAATTAGATTGGAAGGCAAAGTGGACCTCTCCGAAGGCAGATGTTACTAAGGATGACACTTATCACCCCTTTTTTGGAATTCTTCATCTGAAGAGTTTAGTGAACAGTAGCATTTGATTAATGCTATCCAGCCTTCATCCACAAAAAAGTAAATAATGTCTAACACTTAGTGAGGGCTAACTCTACGCCAGGTACTTGCATGTGTGGTTTTCTACTTGAACTTACTTAACTCTCACTGCAACATTTTAAAGTAGGTACTCTTTTCTAAAGTAATTTTTTACTGGAGTATAATTGCTTTTTAATGTTGTCTTAATGTTGTATACTGTACAGCTAAAATGAATCAGGCACTCATGTACATATACCCTTGCCCTTGTGGGCTTCAGGCCACCACCGAACATCAAGTGGCGTTCCCTTGACCACTTCTGGTATCTCATGTCTTAAGTTTTCTTTCCTTTAACCTTATATTTTAGCCATATACATAGGTCTCCCAGTATCAGTTCTGTTCAGTTCAGTTCAGTCGCTCAGTCGTGTCCGACTCTTTGCGACTCCATGAATAGCAGCACGCCAGGCCTCCCTGTTCATCACCAACTCCCGGAGTTCACTCAGACCCACGTCCATCGAGTCGGTGATGCCATCCAACTATCTCATCCTCTGTCGTCCCCTTCTCCTCCTGCCCTCAATCCCTCCCAGCATCAGAGTCTTTTCCAATGAGTCAACTCTTCACATGAGGTGGCCAAAGTACTGGAGTTTCAGCTTTAGCATCAGTCCTTCCAATCAACCCCCAGGACTGGTCTCCTTTAGGATGGACTGGTTGGATCTCCTTGCAGTCCAAGGGACTCTCAAGAGTCTTCTCCAGCACCACAGTTCAAAAGCATCAGTTCTTTGGTGGTCAGCTTTCTTCACAGTCCAACTCTCACATCCATACACGGCCACTGGAAAAACCATAGGCTTGACTAGATGGACCTTTGTTGGTCTCTGCTTTTGAATATGCTGTCTAGGTTGGTCATAATTTTACGTCCAAGGAGTAAGCATCTTTTAATTTCATGGCTGCAATCACCATCTGCAGTGATTTTGGAGCCCCCCAAAATAAAGTCTGACACTGTTTCCACTGATTCCCCATCTATTTCCCATAAAGTGATGGGACCAGATGCCATGGTCTTCATTTTCTGAATGTTGAGCTTTAAGCCAACTTTTTCACTCTCCTCTGTCACTTTAATCAAGAGGCTTTTTAGTTCCTCTTCACTTTCTGCCATAAGGGTGGTGTCATCTGCATATCTGAGGTTATTGATATTTCTCCCGGCAATCTTGATTCCAGCTTGTGCTTTTTCCAGCTCAGCGTTTCTCATGATGTACTCTGCATATAAGTTAAATAAGCAGAGTGACAGTATACAGCCTTGATGTACTCCTTTTCCTATGTGGAACCAGTCTGTTGTTCCATGTCCAGTTCTAACTGTTGCTTCCTGACCTGCATACAGATTTCTCAAGAGGCAGGTCAGGTGGTCTGGTATGCCCATTTCTTTCAGAATTTTCCACAATTTATTGTGATCCACACAGTCAAAGGCTTTGGCATAGTCAATAAAGCAGAAATAGATATTTTTCTGGAACTCTCTTGCTTTTTCCATGATCCAGCAGATGTTGGCAATTTGATCTCTGGTTCCTCTGCCTTTTCTAAAACCAGCTTGAACATCTGGAAGTTCATGGTTCATGTATTGCTGAAGCCTGGCTTGCAGAATTTCGAGCATTACTTTACTAGCGACCTGATATGTACTTTGTATTTCTCTTATGTTTGTAGACTTTAGTGTCATGCTTTCTATGACATTTCTCTGCTCGCTCCAAGTCAGTGATGGTACCAATCCTGTATATTTACCTGGCAGTCTGTGGATCATTATGACCAGAGTTTACCATTTCACACTGACATTTATTTAGTGTGTCTCTCCTGTGCTAGGTTGTGAACTCCTCCAGGAACAAAGCCATGCCTTACTCCATCTGATATTACTGGAATCTGGCACAGTAGAGCAGAGTGGATGCTCAGAATGTGCTAGCTAAAATGTCCTGACCCAAGGGTTGTTCTGTGCCGCAGCTAAGGGCTCTGACTCTAGACCTCAGATCCTGCATTGGGACTTCTTGCTATGCCACTTGGACAGATGATTTAACCTCTCTGAACATCAACTTTCTCATTTGTAAAATGGTAAAAAATAGTATTGAAAAAATAAGTGAAAGCATTAGTCACTCAGTGGTGTCCAATTCTTTGCAACCCTGTGAACTGTAGCCCACCAGACTAATCCGTCCATGGATTCTTCCAGCAAGAATACTGGAGTGGGGAGCCATTCCCTTCTCCAGGGCATCTTCCCAACCCAGGGATCAAATCTGAATCACTTGCATTGCAGGCGGATATTTTTTACTGTCTGAGCCACCAGGTAGTATCTTTACCGTATTTGTTGTAAAAAACATAATGATGAACATAAAACACTTAGCAAGCTGTTTTGTACATAATAGTCACTTAAAATGTTAATTGTCATCAATCTTCATCATCATATTTAGAGAGGATCAGACTCAAACCTAAGACAAGAGCACATCTGTTTAAGGATACAAAACCCTCAGAGAAATTCTACCCAGAGTTACATTCCTGTCATTATCTAGGGTTTGTCAGTCCTTGCAGTCAGAAAACTTCAAGGAAATATGGCTCTGCACATGGATCACGTAGTGTACCACTCTTTTTTTTTTTTTTTTTTTACTCTCTTTTCAATGGTCTCTTTTTCTGTATTTGAGAGAAGATTATAGCCTTGAAAATGAATTCAGAAGGTTAAGGGATAGTAGCCTGGGGAATATGAATCAAATTGAGCCCAAGACAAAATTATCAAGCTTACCACTATTTCAGTCTTGCCCACTAGAATACATGTCAATAAAACTCTTTATGTCTCTGTTCCTTTCTGATTTGTTCTCTGGCCTTTCTGATCCACGGAGACAAGTTTCCTAGTTGGTAAACTAGAAATGTTGATAAATAAATGATAAAGGCATGACATTTCTCTTCAATGATATAGATTTTAATGAACTGAAAATAATTTCCAAGCTTAAGTAAATGTAATATAATTATATAATCATAATAACTAGCATTTATGGTTTTTTTTTAATTTATTGGAATGTTACTGATTGACAATGCTGTGGTAGTTTCTGCTGTATGACAACATGAATCAGCAATATATACACTTATATCCGCCCCCTTTTGGATCCTCTCTAGGCCATCACAGAGCACCAGGTTCCTCTAGGTCATCACAGAGCACTGAACTGCGTTCCCTCTGCTATATAGCAGCTTACTGCTAGCTATCTGCTTTACACATGGTAGGGTATACATGTCATTACCACTCTCTCAATTCATCCTCCCCGCTTCTACCCCCACTGTGACCCCAAGTCCATTCTCTAAGAGGGCACCTCTAGTCCTGGCCTGCAAATAGGTTCATCTATATCATTTTTCTAGATTCCATATACATGTGTTAATATATGATATTTGTTTTTCTCTTCCTGACTTCATTCACTCTGTATGACAGGCTCTAGGTTCATCCACTTCACGACAGCTTAATAAATGTCATTCCTTTCTATGGTGGATAAAGACGTGGTACACATATGCAATGAAATATTACTCAGTCATAAAAAGGTACCCTTTATTATTTATTTACTGTGATGAGCATGTTATATTTATTATCACATTCAATAACCACAATTCGAAGTTACTTTATTCTCAAAATAGAAATTAAGAAACTATGGCTGTGAGAACTTGTCCAAGGTCAGTAGTTATAAAGAGGCAGACCTAAGACACTGCACCAATTCTGTGTGACTCAAGTTCGTGCTCTTTGTCACTGCATGAGTAAGCACACACATACAGACACGTTCATACAGGTGTGCATATGTGAAAACCAGTAGATACAGACTCCTAATTGTTTGTTGTTTTTGCTGCTGTTTAGTCACTGAGTCATGTCTGACTTTTTGCAACCCTATGGACAGTAGCCTTCCAGACTCCTCTGTCCATGGGATTTCCCAGGCAAGACTTCTGGAGTGGGTTGCCATTTCCCACACCAGGGGATCTTCTGGACCAGGGATAGAACCCACATATCCTGCACTGCTCCTGCATTACAGGTGGATTCTTTGCCACAGAGCTACCAGGGAAGCTGGCCTAAAATTAAGTATATAAAGCTATAATTGAAGTGTAAAATTAATTTTTTTACTTCATATTAAAAGCCCATGTTGACTCTGGGCAACAAATAGAAAAAAGTTTAAAACATTTATTTTAGCCTTTTCCTGGAGACAGGGAGTTCAATTGAGTTCAATTTCAGGAGTGACTTCAGCATTAGAGTCAATGGAGAGCGAGACTGATATTCGTTTTCCTGATGGCATTTGAGCTGTGTAAGCTCAGCAAGACGCAAGGTTCACTGTCTTTTTCTTTTGAACTCTCTGCCCAGCTGTGGCTCAGCTAATACCACCAATCTCTGGGAAAGTTCAGTTCACTCTTTTCCCTGATTAGCAAAGCCCCTTCTGCCTCTAGCTCAGTTCATCATTAGTTTGATTGTGCTTCCAGAAACCCAAGACACTGTCTGCTTATCAAGTACAACTTGCTTTCCCTTAACCTAAATTGTTGAACTTTAATGATTTGGAGCATTACAGCATTATTTTAACTTATGCCACTAAGCACATTACTCTTTTGATTGCTATTGAGTCATAAATCACTCCCTGCCCTTTACCTATAGCCAAGTTCACAGTTAACTATTGAGAGCATATTCTGGGATACCTCTTGGAAAATAAAATCTTTCTCTGCTTGTTACATGTCTTGTTATCATGTTATACTGAGAGGAGGAGAAAAATCAATGTAATATTTGAGTCATATCAGGTAGGTTGTTTAAAATCGCAGTTTCTAGAAAAAAAGATGTCTAGAGTTTTGCTTTTTGGGACAAAAATCTGTGGAATCTGTGTTGTTGATGGCTGCTAGAATGATAGGAATATCCAAGAAGAAAAAATCAAACAGGAAATGTGGCCAACAATTCACTCCTTCCTTTCTTCTTAAGCCTTTCTTTCTTCCACTTTGGCCTTCCAAGTTACTATCAGTTATTGGATGCCTCCTATGGGTGAAACACTATGCAAATATCTCAGAATTAAATAACGGAGACAAAAAGTTCATCAAACTTGGTTTTAATCTTAAGTTGTTTTTATAACATGAGGGCAGGCAAGGTATGCCTGGCAAAGGTAAGCCCAGGTAAGCCTACAGAAGTTCAGATGAAAGAGTCATCCTTCTGGGAAATGAAGGAGGCTCCATGACTGTGGCAACATTTGAACTGGACTAAGAAAGAAAGAAGGACAAAGTTGGAAGTGTCATACTCTATACTATACTTCAAACTATACTAAAAAATGTAGTAATCAAAACTGTATGGTACTGGCACAAAAACATACACATAGATCAATGGAGCAGGATAGAGAGCCCAGAAATACACTCACATACATATGGTCAATTAATCTACAACAAAAAAAGCAAGAGTATACAATGGGGGAAAGACAGTCTTTTCCATTAGTGGGGTTATGAAAACTAGACAGCTACATGCAAAATCATGAAACTAACTATTTTCTCACACCACATGCAAAATTAAACTCCAAGTAGATTAGAGACATCAGTGCAAGACATGAGACCATAAGACTCGTAGAAAAACATCAGCTGTACAGTCTTTAACTTCTGGTTTAACAATATATTTTTGGATCCTCAGGCAAGAGGAACAAAAAAAATTTTTTTTTAAATGGGGCAAAGTAAAACTAAAAGCTTTTGCACAGCAAAGGAAGCATAACAAAAAAGCAGTCTACTGAAAAATACCAGAAAATGATATTTCTGATAAGGTGTTAATATAAAAATATATAAAGAACTTGTATAACTCAATATCAAAAAAGGAACCATTCAATTAAAAAATGGGCAGAGGACCTCAATAACCATTATCCCAAAGAAGGCCACAAAAGGCCAAGGGGCACATAAAAAGATGCTCAACATCACTACATGTCAGAGAAAGAAAAATCAAAACTACAGTGAAATATCATCTCACACCTATCAGAATTTTGTTTCTGTACAGTACAGTCACTCAGCCATGTCCCACCATTTGCTACCCCAAGGACTGCAGCACACCATGCTTCCCTGTCCTTCACCATTTCCTGGAGTTTGTTCAAACTCATGTCCATTGAGTTGATGATGTCATCTAACCATCTCATCCTCTGTCATCTACTCCTTCTGCCTTCAATCTTTCTCAGCATCAGGGTCTTTAATAAGTCAGCTCTTCATATCAGGTGGCTAAAGTATTGGAGTTTCAGCTTCAGTGTCAGTCCTTCCAATGAATATTCAGGACTGACTTCCTTTAGGCTTGACTGGTTTGATCCTAGGGCCTCTCAATTCCCTAGGGAGTCCAAGAGACTCTCAAGAGTCTTCTCCAACACCACAGTTCAAAAGAATCAGTTCTTCAGCACTCAGCCTTCTTCATGGTCTAACTCTCACATCTATACATGACTACTGGAAAAACCATAGCTTTGACCATATGGATCTTTATTGGGAAAGTAATATTTCTGCCTTTTAATATGCTATCTGGATTTGTCATAGCTTTTCTTCTAAGGAGCAAGAGTCTTTTAATTCCCTGGTTGAAGAAACCATCTGCAGTGATTTTGGAACCCAAGAAAATAAAGTCAGTCACTGCTTCCGTTGTTTCTCCATCTATTTGCCATGAAGTGATGGGACTAAATGCCATGATCTTCATCTTTAGAATGTTGTGTTTAAGCCAGCTTATTCATTCTCCTCTTTCACTTTCATCAAGAAGCTTTTTAGTTCCTCTTCACTTTTTGCCATCAGGGTGGTGTCATCTGCATATTTGAGGTTATTGACATTTCTCCTGGCAATCTTGATTCTAGCTCTGCTTCATCCTGCCCAGCATTTTTCATGATGTACTCTGCATATAAGTTAAATAAACAGGGTAACAATATACAGCCTTGTTGCACTCTTTTCTCAATTTGGAACCAGTCCATTTTTCCGTGTCCATTTCTAACTGGTGCTTCTTGACCTGCATACTGGTTTCTTGGGAGGCAGGGAAGGTAGTCTGGTATTCCCATCCCTTAAAGAATGTTCCACAGTGTGTTGTGATCCACACAGTCAAAGGTTTTAGCATAGCTAATAAAGCTGAAGTACATATTTTTTCTGGAATTCCCTTCCTTTTTATATGTTCCAATGGATGTTGGCAATTTGATCTCTGGTTCCTCTGCCCTTTCTAAACCCAGCATGTACCTCTGGAAGTTATCAGTTCACGTGCTGCTGAAGCCTAGCTTGGAGAATTTTGAGCATTACCTTGCTAGCATGTGAAATTAGTGCAACTGTGCAATAGTTTGAACATTTTTTTGGCATTGCCATTCTTTGGGATTGGAACGAAAACTGACCTTTTTCAGGACTGTGGCCACTGCTGAGTTTTCCAAATTTGCTTGCATATTGAATGCAGCACTTTCATAGCATCATCTTTATGATTTGAAATAGTTCAACTGGAATTCCATCACCTCCACTAGCTTTGTTCATAGTTATGTTTCCTAAGGTCCACTTGACTTCACAGGATGTCTGGCTCTAGGTAAGTGATCACACCATTGTTGTTATCCAGGTCATGAAGATATTTTTTGTATAGTTCTTCTATGTATTTTTGCCACTTCTTATTTTCTTTTGTTAGGTCCATACAATTTCTGCCCTTTATCATGCCCATCTTTGCATGAAATATTCCCTTATTTCTTTGCATTGATCACTTAGGAAGGATTTCTTATCTCTCCTTTCTATTCTTTCAAACTCTGCATTCAGATGGGTATATCTTTCCTTTTCTCCTTTGCCTTTCACTTCTTTTTTTCCAGCTATTTGTTAGGCCTCCTCAGACAACCATTTTGCCTTTTTGCATTTCTTTTTTCTTGGGGTTGGTTTTGATCACCACCTCCTATACAATGTTATGAACTTCTGTCCATAATTCTCAGGCACTCTGCCTATCAGATCTAATCCCTTAAATCTATCTGTCACTTCCACTGTGTAATCATAAGGGATTTTATTTATGTCATACCTGAATGGCTGAGTGGTTTTCCCTGCTTTCTTCAATTTAAGTCTGAATTTTGCATTAAGGAGTTCATTCTCTGAGCCACAGTCAGTTCTTGGTCTTGTTTTTGCTAACTGTATAGAGCTTCTCCATCTTCAACTGCAAAGAATGTAATCAAACTGACTGATGAAAATGGCTGTTTCCAAAAATCTAAGAAGTAAATATTGGTGAGGATGTGGAAAAATGGAGTACTAGTACACTACTGATGGGAAAGTAAATTGGTGAAGCCACTATGTAAAATTAAAAGTAGAGCTTCCACAGGATCCAGCAGTTCCACTTCTGGGTATTTATCCAAAGGAAGCAAAACCACAAATTCAACAAGACATCTGTACCACCATGCTTATAGAAGCATTATTTACCCTAACCAAGATATGGAAGCATCTTTAGTGCCTACAGACAGATGAAGGGATAAAGAGGATATGGCATATATATAATGGAATATATATAAAAAGAATATAATCTTGCCATGTGTGACAACATAAATGGATCCAGAGAGTACTATGCTTAGTGAAATAAGTCAGACAGAGAAAGACAAATGCTGTATAGTCTCACTTACATGTGAAATCTAAAACACAAAACAAATGAACAAATAAAACAGGAGACTCACAAATACAGAGAATAAACTGGTGGTGATGTGAGGGTGAGATAGTTGAGAGGTATTAAGTGTTAATACCTTTTATGAAAAGTATTAAGTGTTTATAAGGATTAAGTGATTCAAAACACTATTTTTAAAATAAGTCCCAGGGATATAATGTACAGCAGAGGGAATATAGTCAGTATTTCATAACAACTCTCTCTGGTATGTAATCTATAAAAATACCAAATCATTATGATTCACACCCGACACTGATACAATGGTGTAAGTGACCAAAAGCAAAAGAGGAGTGTTGGAGGTTTCATGTGGGGGGGTGTAGAGGCATAGAGAGAGGAGGAGAGTCATGTTTCCTTCAGTTCTCGCCTCTCCTTTCTAAGCCTCTGGGTACTGCAGTCCTTGAATCTTAGGTTCCTCAGACCCTTTTCCATCCATTTTCCAGATCAAACTCAACCATTCTGTGTTGCATGGTAGTAAGGGCCATCTAGGCTGATTTGTCCCCATGAAAATATCATGTGTCTATGATAGCATACGTTTAAGGTGACTTGTTTATATTTTAACCAGAGATTTCCGAGATGTGATCTCAGTTCTACTTATAGTATTAGATTGTCAGAATACTTGCTTTTATTTTAACAAAGGAAGGAATATTTTCAACTTTGCCTTAGATTACAGAGACAACTGTCCTCTTAGCTAACTTGGCATCCCCTTTGTCAAATAGTATGTAATTTTTTTGGACAACATACTCCGCACGCAACTAATTCTGATTTGGCATATGGATGATTTGGGGGCAAATGAGGTTTGCTTGAGGACATCCTGTAGTTTGTTAGAATCAAACCAGGTTTAAAAATCAAATAACTGTTTCTACTAACCCTCTATTAAGAGAAAATGTATCCCTTAAAAATTGCACAAATGTCTGTTTCAAGAGCCTCGTGGCCGGAAGTGTTTTCAGATATTCTAAAAGGATGCTTTACCATGACAAGGATAAGGGAAGGAAAGTAGATATTTCTTGACTTTTAAAGCATTTCTTAAATTTCTTGTATAATATGACATGCCATGTAGTGTTTCTCAGATGTTTTTCTTTTACAACTTACTGAAAGGTTGTTGCTGAACCACAAAAGACGCTGGGATTCTTGGCCTCCAGAGGAGAAGAATTCAATCCAAGGCCAGAGACGAGGCTTGATCACTCAGAGCTTTTGTGTAATAAAGTTTTATTAAAGTATAAAAGAGATAGAGAAAGCTTCTGACATAGACATCAGAAGGGGGCAGAAAGAGTGCCCCCTTCCCAGTGTTAGCAGTGGAGCTATATACCTTTTAATTAGTTATCAAAATGAATCAAAAGGATGTCTGGAGGTTGTTAAGACTTTACTAGACCCACTCCCATAATTTACATTTTAAGATTACAAGATTAGCCAGAAGGTTTTTTCCAGAAACTGTCCTCAAGCAGAATACATTATTGTTATATAATCCTAAAGAATGGAGAGAAAAAAAAGTTTGTCCTTTCCTCCTCCTTGAGAATTCCAGACCCCTATCTCCTCCTCGAGAACCCCAGACCCCTCTCTCCTTGGGGACCCCCAGACTTCTTATCAACCTGCCTAGGAATTGACTCTCACTACTTCCTGTCTTATAATCCTATTCACATTAAAACATCATATCCCCTTGGACTTTTAGATCTTGTAGAATTTAGCCTCTGCTTACCACTTTGTTCCCATCTCCTGTCACCATCACCATCACTTCAGCTGTCTTAGTCATGTTGACTTTCTTCAGTGACTGTACCAATATCATTGCTTCCTACAGGTTTGTGCATTTCGGGTGTCTAATGCCTGCACTGGTTATCCCCAGTGAAGCCTGGGCTTCTCTCCCTTCACTACAGTCTCTGATCCCAGAGGCCTACCCTCACCCCCTCATCTAATGCAGACCTCCTCCCACCACTGATCTTGGCTACTTTCCCTCCAATTTAGTTTTCTCTGTCTCACTTAATACTACCTGACATAATGCTATATATTAATATTTTAGTTTATTGTCTGGATTTCTCTCTAGATTGTGACTATGAAGAGAATAGAAACTTTTATGTTTTTGAAGTTTTTCTTTTATATTGGCACATAGCTGATTAACAATTTTATGTTAGTTTCAGGTGTATAGTAAGGTGATTCAGTTATACATACACATCTATCTATTCTTTTTCAAATGCTTTTCCCATTTAGATTGTTAGAAAATATTGAGCAGAGTTCCCCGTGCTATACAGTAGGCCTTTGTTGGTTATGTGTTTTAATTATGGTGGTGTGTACATGTCACTTCCAAACTGCCAATGTATCCCTCCCTCCCCTGTGCCTCCCACCCTAGTAACTGTAAATCTGTTCTCTAAGTCTGAAAGTCTGCTTCTATTGTGTAAATAAGTTCATTTCTATCATTTTTATTTTAGATTCTGCATATAAGCAATACCATATGATATTTGTCTTTCTCTGTGGGACTTATTTCACTTAGTATGATAACCTCCAGATCCAACATGTTATTGTAAATGACATTGTTTCATTGTTTTTAGTGGTTGAGTAATATTCCATAGTATACAGGCACCACAGCTTCTATATCCATTCATCTGTCGATGGACATTTAGGTTGTTTCCATGTCTTGGCTGCTGCAAAGTGCTGAAATGAATGTTGGGGTACATGTCTCCTTTCAAACCAAGTTTTCTTCCTGATATATGCCCAGGAATAGAATTGTTGGATCATATGGTAGCTCTATTTATAGTTTTTAAGACACCTCCATACTGTTCTTTATAGTGGCTGTAGAAATTTACATTCCCACTAACAATGTAAGAGAGTTCTCTTTTCTCCACGCCCTTATTGTTTGTAGATTTTTTGATGATGACCATTCTGACTGGTATGAGGTGCTATCTTGTAGTTTTGGTTTGCATTTCTTAGCTGTGTGATTTCAGAAAACTCAGTTCTCAAGGCTTCAGTTTCATCAGGAATACTATGGGCCGTGGTACCTACCATGGGCTTCCCAGTTGACTCAGTGGTAAAGAATCCACCTGCCAATGCAAGAAACACAGGAGACACAAGTTTGATCCCTGGGTTAGGAAGATCCCTGGGAGTAGGAAATGGCAACCCACTCCAGTATTCTTGCCTGGAAAATTCCATGGACAGAGGAGACTGGCAGGCTGCAGTCCATGGGGTCACAAAGAGTCGAGCACGACTGAGCAACTGAGTATGCACACAGGCATACCTGTCATACTGACTGTCTTTATATTAGACTTGACTACCTGTAAAGCCAGGCACATGGTAGGAGTCAGTTTCTTTTCTTTTTTTTTTCTTTTAAATTGGAGGATAATTGCTTTACAATGTTGTATGGGTTTCTGCCATACAACACTGTGAATTAACCATGAGTATACATATGTCCCCTCCCTCCTGATCCTCCCTCCCCACCCCCACCCCATCCTACCCCTCTAGGTTGTTCAACACTAGTGAATTACACTCTCTGTGTCATGTAGCACTAGCTACAGAAAGTGTTATATAGCACCAGCTATGGAGAAGAGACTTTTATCTCGTTTACTGCTAAGTACCCAAGCCTAAAACAATGTCCAGTATGTAATAGGCATTTAATCAAAATGCATTAAATTAGAGGTAAGTATCGCTGCAGTGTTTTACCGAGGCGCATATTGTCATCAACAGAGATTAGAAATTTACCTAAAATTGCCAGCCTCGTAAATGAAGCAGCTGGGAATTAAACTTTAAAGCTATTTCCCTTTTCACTACACCAAAATAACTTTAAAGAGCATACCACAGTAAATTTATGCCTTGTGTTGCAAACTTTGACGTGGAGATATCTTCTCCTACAATACCTCAGTTATAACGAGGTATTTTTGTTTTTCTCACTTTCCAATTCAGTATAACCTAATCTGGGCTGTCATCATCTGCAGGATAATTGTGGAGTGTTTACTATATGTCAGTCAGTTCAGTTCTGTTGCTCAGTTGTGTCTGACTCTTTGTGACCCCAGGGACTACAGCATGCCAGGCTTCCCTGTCTTTCACCATCTCCCGGAACTTGCTCAAACTCATGTCCATTGAGTCAATGATGCCATCCAACCATCTCTGTCGTCCCCTTCTCCTGCCTTCAATCTTTCCCAGCATCAGGGTCTTTTCTAATGAGACAACTCTGCATCAGGTGGCCAAAGTATTTTCAGGACTGATTTCCTTTAGATTTGACTGGTTTGATCTCCTTTCAGTCCAAGGGACTCTGAAGAGTCTTCTCCAACACCACAGTTCAAAAGCATGAATTCTTCAGTGCTCAGCTTTCGTTATGTCCAACTCTCACATCCATACGTGACTACTGGAAAAACCATAGCTTTGACTAGACAGATCTTTGTTGGCAAAGTAATGTCTCTACTTTTAATATGCTGTCTAGGTTGGTCATAGCTTTTCTTCCAAGGAGCAAGTGTCTTTTAATTTCATGGCTGCAGTCTCCATCTGCAGTGATCTTGGAGCCCAAGAAAATAGAATCTGTCACTGCTTCCATTGTTTCCCCAACTATTTGCCATGAAGTGATAGGATTGGATGCCATGATCTTCATTGTTTGAATGTTGAGTTTTAAGCAAGCTGTTTCATTCTCCTCTTTCATTTTCATCAAGAGTGTTTTTAGTTCCTCTTTGCTTTCTGTGATAAGGCTGCTATCATCTGCATATCTGAGGTTATTGATATTTCTCTGGCAATCTTGATAACAGCTTGTGCTTCATCCAGCCCAGCATTTCACATGATGTACTCTGCATATAAGTTAAATAAACAGTGTGACAATATACAGCCTTGACGTACTCCTTTCCCAATTTGGGACCAGTCTGTTGTCCCATGTCCGGGTCTAACTGTTGCTTCCTGATCTGCATACAGATTTTTCAGAAGGCAGGTAAGGAGGTCTGGTATTCCCATCTCTTGAAGAATTTTCCAGTTTGTTGTGATCCACACAGTCAAAGGCTTTAGCATAGTCAGTGAAGCAGATGTCTCAGTTCAATGCATATCAGAGCTGGAAGACATCTTAAAGACCCGGGGTGGAAAGGGTTTCTTTCAGTGTCAAGCATATCCCTGTCATGGGTCTTCATGGATTTTCTGATAGAGCCAGCTGCCTTATAGCTTGCAAGTGATAAAAACAAAAGGAACAGAAAAAAAGCTGAAAGCAAAATCTTTCTAAATGCCTTCATTTTCCCTTTGCCTCATGTTAACATTTGTCATAACCCAAGTTCCTTGAAAGCTTTTCTATTTATTTTATCTATGTATTTTTAATTATGTGGAGACATGACAGAGTCATATCTCAGTGTGGTTTTAATTGGAAGTATTGATGTTTGAAGTTACACCCTGCTGAGGAAACTTTAATTATCATCCACATGTCCTCAGCTTGAATGGCTCTGTGGTATATTGTAATATTGTTCATAGCCCTGCATTCCCGCCCTACCCCTACAGGAGGAATATACATCTCTGTCTTCTGCCACATCACTTGCAGTGCCCCCTTATAGGTGCCACTGGCATGACTGACCATGTAAGTTGCATTGTGCATTAGCATATGAGTCAATAGGATGTAGGTTGCATCCAAGCAGATGCTCCCTGACATAAGAAGCATGTTATGCAAAGGGGGCTGCTCTTTTATCCTGATGTCCAGAATGGAAAGTCATGAGGCACAGATTGCTACTAAACCAGGAGCAGAGCTTGAACTGACTTGTAGCCTTTATGTGGTACATGCAAGAGATAAATCTTTTATTGTTGTTGTTGCCCACTGAAAAATTGGGTTTGTTTGTTAGCATAACAAAAGTTCAATAATAGAGGTTCAAAGAAAGTAAAGCAAGGGGTTATAAAATCTCCAGTTTGAAGATACATCAGGGGTCATTGTGTCCTGGCCTCTATCCAGTATAGGAATTATTAGAGAGTATTAAGCCAAATAGTCAGCAATCCACTGTTTGAAAAAAATTCACAAGATGCTCTCTTGTCAGGTACTCAAGAATTTACTCAAGAATTTTTGAATCTTAACACATCCAAGTGATACCTTAAAAATATTTCTACATCCCTGGCATGATCTAAGTTGCACCCATACAATCAATTGCTTATAATTCCTCCTTAAACTCTTTTTATTTGAATACATTTGTTCAACAAGGGTACTTGTTATCATTGCCAGAACTGGAAACCCATTATCAATTGCTTTAACCAGAGGTCGTTCAGTAAAAAAAACACATACTGTAGAAATGAAACAAAATTATTGATCCTGGCTTTGCCCTATCACTATGGGCCTGTCTCTTTATTAACAGGAATTCATAGAAAGTATTAGAAATTGGTGGGCTTCCCTGGTGGCTCAGATGGTAAAGAATCTGCCTGCAATGCCAGAGAACCGGGTTCAATCCCTGGGTTGGGAAGATCCCTGGAGAAGGGAAAGGCTATCCATTCCAGTATTCTTGCCTGGAGAATCCCATGGACAGAGGAGCCTAGAGGGCTACAGTCCATGGGGTCACAAAGAGTTGGCCATGACTGAATGACTAATACTTTCACTTTCATAGAAATTGAGCCCTACTCCTTGTTACCATAAAGATGGAAAGAAAAAATAATAAGAGGTAACTTATTCTATAATTTAGGGCTGTTCAATTCATACCTCTCATTTTGTAGACCACCAGAAACACATACCAGAAGACAGAGCTGGAGCAAGGGTACTCCTCTCAAGGGCAGTTATCAAGGATAAAACCTCTACAACAACTTCTTTTTATGATCATATGTTGATCCTAGGAGTATTGACTGTAATGAAAAAATGTAAAAATCTAATTCCCCTTCTACTTTTCTACTATCACCTCTCCCCATAGTCTTAAATCTTCTTTTTTCCAGGATAGACATCTACAAGTCATCTACAAGTCATTCAATATAATACAAGTATTATATCATTCCTGCCACTCTTCCATAGTCCCTCTTCCCTGGGTAGTCTTTTCCTTGTCAAGGTCCCTCACTCTGATGCAAAAAGAAGAGTTTTTCTTTGAATAATTGAGATGGTCTGGGAACTTCTTGTGTAAAATTCACTCTTTTTTTTTTTTTCTGTCTCCCAAAAGTAACTAAGATTCAGTGGAAGACTTTGAAGACAATACATGGTTAATGATGGACTCTCTTTGGAGCAACTCCAAAAATCCTTCCCTTTCTGAAATGCAATGAGAAGTTCTCCTGAAACTTTTAACTTTGGGCTTAGCACAGCTCTAAGCTATCCTAAGCTGAAGGGATGGCTTTTATTTTAGCCATCCCTAAGAAGGGAGCAGGGCTGCTGTTCTCACAAATGGCCTTCCTGTTTTCATTAAGGAAGAAATGTAAATCAGTCAGTGAGAGATGATGGCAGCAGGACCTTGTCAAGCAGGACAGAGAGAAAGGAGAATTTCACTGTCTAGGAAGAACCTGACTGTCACACACCCTGGCAGACTCTTTTGTAAGTGAAGCTATTAGACTGTCCATTTGGCTTGACAGTGTCAGTCACAGACATGCTAAATAATTGCCACACTTCTCTGACAAAGAACCCTGAGCTGTAATTCCTTCTTTGAGTTAGAATGGCTTTCAGACCTCTCTGACTACCAGGAAACTCAGAGGACGGCTATACAGTGCTGCCTGATGAAAGTTCCTTTGTGTGTGCTGGGAGAGACTGCCCTTCTCACCTCCATGTACATTCACTGGACCAACAGCCCTGGACAGAGAGAAGGAGGAAGTTCAGGCAGCTATAATGTTATGCCTTCTGTTCCCCTTAAGGGGCTCTGTTTTAAGTTTTCCTTAATATTTCCATCCTAGACCAAGTAAGGTGGTCTGATGTTTGGGAAAATAGCCCTTGAACTGATTTTTATTTGACTTTATTTATTTATTTATGACTGTTTTGGCTTGCTGCCATTTATCTCTTTTTCACAGCTTGTTTTCTGACTCTCAGCCGTTTGGTCCTGGACAGATCACCAATCACTTAACCTCTTTGAGCCTCAGTTTATTCCTTAATAAGATGAGAAATTTATGGTGTTTCCCTCCAAAGCCCATTGTAAATATTCAGTGACATAACATAGGACAGTCCCCCGAGGTACTGCCTCAGTTCAGTTCAATCGCTTCCCGAAGTGTCCGACTCTTTGGGACCCCATGAATGGCAGCACGCCAGGCCTCCCTGTCCATCACCAACTCCCGGAGTTCACTCACGCCTAGCACATAGTAAGTGTTCAATAAGTGCAATTTAAATCAGAATCAGACTTTATGAAGTAATAAATCACGTTCCTCTAATGGGAATGCCTCACAGATAAGGTCTAGCTGGATCCAAGGAACCTGTGGGGCAAGTTCACAAAGACACCTTCATAAAGGGCTTATACATATTAGTCACCTAAGGGCTTATACATATGAGTCATCATTTCTGTTCACACAAGACTTAATGACTGTCGGAGACAGCTCAGAACAGAGCAGTGAAAATGGATGAAAGGAAGGTCTGTGGGGTCATTCCTTTGAAGAAAAGGTTAGAGGAGATGTGTTCTTTAATCTGGGCAGGGGAAGATTGCAGCACAACTTAATATTGGTTCTCAAGTGTGATTGATGTTAGTAACTGAAAGAGTAATGGAAGGGTTGTATTAAAGTGGAAACATGGCCTCATCATTCTCCCCAGACCTGCTAGGTATTTCCTAAAAGCCAAGCAGAATAAATAACAGAACTGTTGCTAACAACCATAGGTATTGGAACCAGAGTCAAGGAGGAAACCCCTTGCCTTTGAACCTGTAGAAACAGAATCTGGATGACTGGTGTTGGGACATTTTTAAGAATACTCTGCCTTCTGTACTTGAGGCAATTTTGTGACTTCTGGCTATAGACTGTGATCTTGCCTCTTAACCTAGGCTGAACCCCCAGTGTCCAAAACACCAAACTCACAGTGACTGTGTGACAAGTGTCTGCTGAAACGCTTTTATTCCTGTCTTTTGAAAAATGGAGATAATATCCTAGCCCTAGGGTCGATGCATGTGACATATACTAACATGACTAATGGTAGCTTTCTTTGTAAAAATGACTATAGTGGTGCTGGTTGATCGGAGGAGAAGTTACATGTTAGGGACTGAGTAACTTCTGTCTGTCACTAGATTGCGACCTTGTGAGCAGATTTCTTACTCCCTGATGCTTGAACTCAGTGGCTCCCCATCATTAGAATTTCCTGGGGAGTGTTAAAAAAAAAAAAACAACCACCAGAGCCAGGGACTCAAACCAGATTGGTTTAATCCAAGTCTCTGAGTATAGTTAATGAGCTTTACCATTTTGTAAGTTTCAGTCAAATTTGTGCATTGTTATTCTAGCTGAATGCAAATTAGAACTAGGAGAATAGAGAACAGAGAGCTAGTGTCCCTTATGACCTTTACCCCTCAAATCATGAACCCTTCAAAGTTCCAGAACCATCTTGAAAAGAACAAACATATAATTTCTTTAGAGTGCACTGGAATTTTTCTTCTCCTTACACTGATCCTCCATGGAAAAAGAACATAAACTGGTCTCTAATCTTACATGCTAATAGCTTGACTGATCTCTTATGTAGATGGTAGAAACGGCTTCTTTCAAATCTGTCTGAGGAAGGAAGGCTTTTGATTTCCATTTTTGCAGCGTTTTTTTATGCTTCTTGACCTTTATGTCATACATCCCCGACAGGAAATTTAAAAACATCTCATCTGTTCCAGAGTCATGATTAGCATTTCACGTTGAAGGTTTCACATTATCTAAAATTATATTATCTAAATTACATTATAGAGAGGTATCTTCATTTCTGCAAGAACAATAAAAGCCAGTAGGCAATAATGGTATGGATGATCTATATCTCTGAAATTTTAAAGAAAGAGGATTTGACAAACAGATAAAGGAGTCCATATTAGATATTCAAAATAATTAGCTAGAATAATATGAAAAGGTGTGTGTGGGGGATCAACCTGCAGCTATGATATTCAGATCTCTCTCTTACTATGATACTAAAATTCTGGCAGTGAGGGGATGTGGAAAAGTATTCTTTCCACTCCCTCTTATTCTCACAATTTCCTTAGAATATGGCTAAGCTCCTAACAATGGTCTGAGGTTCCTAGTTTGAGGAAAAGTTACTAAAGCTAATGCTTCTCCCATGAAAAACTTTGCTTACCTGGATATACTAGTGGTAAGTACAAGACAATATCTTTTACTTGAAGACATGATATTTTAAAATGATATGGATGTGTCTACTCTGATAGAAATTTACAAGTAATTTTCTATAAAGAACTACCATGAATTAGGCAAAAGATAAGATTCCCAAATCTGTTCACCTAGTTGTCAGTGTTTATCAGACTATGTGCGTAACTTCCTCATCAAGATAGTTATGTTTCAACATGGGTTGCCCATCAAAGCAGTATTGGTCAATATAAAAATATATGCTACTCTAGACCAACTTTACTCAAAGCTATGCTTGATGACTGGAGTTAGCCAACTTGGACACAATGTGTGCCATGAAAAGTTAAATCAAACTGACTTTGCCTTAAATGTTTCCAATAATACCACAAGAGGATATATGTTTGTGAATAGATATATTTTATTTAAAAGTATGGACTTGTTGTTCAGCCTTCATTTGTGAATTCAAAACTTTACCTCTGTGGATGAAGTCATCGGTCATGAAACGTAGTCAAGTAAAAATATTCTCATGGGATTCAAGTTGGAAACCACAGTGCTCTTTGCACCATATGTAAACCACCTGAGGTATATATAGGTGCGTGTATGTGTGCATGTACACGTGTGTGTGTGTGTATTAATCTAACAAACAAAATCACATTTTCAAAGGTCCTAGACATTTCATGAGATTTTTTAGTCTGAAGCAATTAAAAAAAAAAATCACACACACACACAAGGAAAAAAATGAAGAAGAAATAGGATCTATGTTTTATGGGGGCAAATATTTTTGTTGGTATTGTCTGCTATATCCCCTGTGCATAGGACACAGCAGGTAAGTAATAAATATATATGCTGAATGACTGAATGAAAACTATTCCTGAATGCTTAAAAAAATAAAAAGATCGTCTGTTAAAATAAAAAACAAAACAAAATTGTCAGGGAACTTTTATTGTTGTTCAGTCTCTCAGCTGCTTCTGACTCTTTGCGACCCCATTGACTGCAACACGGCAGGCTTCCCTGTCCTTGACCATCTCCTGGAGCTTCTCAAACTCATGCCCATCAAGGTGACAATGCCATCCAACTGTCTCGTCCTCTGGTGCCCGCTTTTCCTGCTTTCAATCTTTCCCAGCATCGGGGTCTTTTCTGATGAGTTGGTTCTTCGCATCAGGTGGCCAAAGTATTGGAGTTTCAGTTTCAGCATGTCTTTCCATGAATATTCAGGATTGATTCCCTTTGGGATTGACTGGTTTGATCTCCTTGCAGTTCAAGGGACTCTCAAGAATCTTCTCCAACACCACAGTTCAAAAACATCAGTTCTTCAGTGCTCAGCTTTCTTTATGGTTCAACTCTCACATCCATACATGACTACTGGAGAAACCATAGCTTTGACTATATGGACCTTTGTTGAAAAAATAATGTCTCTGCTTTTTAATATGCTGTATAGATTTGGCATAGCTTTCCTTCCAAGGAGCAAGCATCTTTTAATTTTATAACTGCACTCAACATCTGAATGATTTTGAAGACCAAGAAAATACAGTCTGTCAGTGTTTCCATTGTGTCCCCATCTATTTGCCATGAAGTGATGGGACCAGATGCCATGATCTTCATTTTTTGAATGTTGAATTTTAAATAACTTTTTCACTTTCCTCTTTCACCTTAATCAAGAGGCTGTTTAGTTCCTCTTCGCTTTCTGTCATCAGGGCATCTGCATATTTGAGGTTATTGTTATTTCCCCCAGCAATCTTGATTCCAGCTTGTGCTTCATTTAACCTGGCATTTCACATGATGTACTCTGCATATAAGTTAAATAAGCAGAGTGACAATATGCAGCCTTGACCTACTCCTCTCCCAATTTGGAACCAGTCTGTTGTTCCATGTCCAGTTCTAACTGTTGCTTCTTGACCTGCATACAGGTTTCTCAGGAGGCAAGTAAGGTCATCTGGTATTCCAGTCTCTTTAAGAATTTTCCACAGTTTGTTGTGATCCACACAGTTAAAGGCTTTGGCATAATCAATAAAGCAGAAGTAGATGTTTTTCTGGAGCTCTCTCACTTTTTCTATAATCCAACAGATGTCAGCAATTTGGTCTCTGATTCCTCTCCTTTTCCTAAATCCAGCTTGAACATCTGAAGTTCTCAATTCACATGCTGTTGAAGCCTACCTTGGAGATTCCTGAACACTACTTTGCTAGCATGTGAAATTAGTGCATCTGTGTAGTAGTCTGAACATTTTTGGCATTGCCTTTTTGGGGGATTAGAATGAAAATTGATCTTTTCCAGTCCTGTGGCCATTGCTGAGTTTTCCAAATTTGCTGGCATACTGAGTGCAGCACTTTCAAAGCATCATCTTTTAGGATTTGAAATAGCTCAACTGGAATTCCATTACCTCCACTAGCTTTGTTCATAGTGATGCTTCCTAAGTCCCATTTGACTTCACACACCAGGATGTCTGGCTCTAGGTGAGTGATCACACATTTGTGGTTATCTGTTTCATTAATATCATTTTGGTCATCATCTTTTGGGTCATATCTGAATGGCCTATTGGTTTCCCCTACTTTTTTCAATTTAAGTCTGAAGTTTGCAACATGATCTGAGCCACAGTCAGCTCCTGTCTTGTTTTTACTGACTGTTTAGAGCTTCTCCATCTTTGGCTGCAAAGAATATAATCAATCTGGTTTCAGTATTGTCTGTCTGGAGATGTACCTGTGTAGAGTTGTCTCTTGTATTGTTGGAAGAGGGTGTTTGCTATGACCAGTGCGTTCTCTTGACAAAACTGTTAGCCTTTGCCCTGCTTCATTTTGTACTCCAAGGCCAAATATGGCTGTTACTCCAGGTATTCTTGACTTCATACTTTTGCATTCCAGTCCCCTATGATGAAAAGGACATCTTGGGGCTTCCCTGGTAGTTCAGCTGGGAAAGAGTCTGCCTGTAATGCAGGAGACCCCGGTTTGATTCCTGGTTCAGGAAGTTTCCCTAGAGAAGGGATAGGCTACCCCTCCAGTATTTATGGACTTCCCTGGTGGCTCAGATGGTAAAGAATCCGCTTGCAATGCCAGATAACTGGGTTAGATTCCTGGGTTGGAAAGATCCCCTGGAGGAGGGCATGGCAACCCATTCCTGTATTCTTGCCTAGAGAATCCCCATGTACAGAGGAGCCATGAACTTTCAAACACCCGAAAATTCACTTCAGAATCTCCCTAAATTTATAAACCTTGTTTGATAAATAGTAATGATTCTGTTATGGT
This sequence comes from Oryx dammah, assembly GCF_014754425.2. Taxonomy (NCBI): domain Eukaryota; kingdom Metazoa; phylum Chordata; class Mammalia; order Artiodactyla; family Bovidae; genus Oryx; species Oryx dammah. Next base: position 22,522,735 of record NW_024070199.1, on the reverse strand, counting down.
ACTATTAGGTTTCAGTAAACTTCTTAGATATATCTAATATTAATAGCTAATTTACAATAGCTAGTAAAGCTAAGAATACTCCAGGCAAATGTTTTATGAACCTATTCCATTCCCTCAAAAAAGAAAACAAAAACTTCTTTAATGTTTTTTTTTTCTTTTTATGTTTCTATTGGGGTATAACTGATTTACAATGTGTTAGTTTCAGGCATATAGCAAGGTGAATTTATTATATAAATATATATATCAACTCTTTTTTAGATTCTTTTCCCATATAATCTGTTTAGAGTATTGAGTATGGTTCCCTGTGCTATGCAGGAGGTCCTTATTAGTTTTCTATTTTATATATAGTATTGTGTAAATGTCAGTCCCAGTCTTCCAATTTATCCCTCCCTCCCACTTACCCCCCCAGTAACCGTTTGAAGTACATACCAATATTTGCTTCCTGTAAGTACACCTTTAACAAATTCAATGAATTGTTAGACAAGGTTAGCTACCTCCTTACCAAAGGTTTGCATCTCCCAAACACAATGATTTAAATATTATCCTGTCAAGGTCTTGCTTTGGGCAATAATTTGCACTACTGTTTTAGCTACTATATAAACTGCAAGTAAAGCAGTTCTGCAATAAGTATCAAGATTTTTAAAAACCTTCATTACTTTAGAGTCAGAGTTTGATTTTTTTTAGAGAATTTCCTAGGGAAACAGTGTAAAATGCACACTTTAATACATAAAAGGTGTTTTGTGCTGTTAGTCATTAATCAAAAAAGTGTACAAATGGAAATAACCAAGTGTTTATCATGGGGTATAAGTAAACTAGGATACCCAAAGAATGAAACATTGTATGGTTAAATGTTAAGTAACAAAAGGGAAATATGAAATGATATATGTAGAAGATGCCTACATTGTAAAAAAGTGCATACAAATGTTAATAATAGTTATTTTGGGTAGTGAAACGAGTGGTTTTTCTTCTGCTTTTTTAAAAATATACATTTCTGAATTTTACATAGTTTCTCTTTTTCTCCCATAATGGCAATAGTAGCCCTATTGCTATTTTTCCCTAAAACAAGAACAAGAATAAGAACAAAACAGTTGCTGATACAACTTAAAACTGAAACACCTACTGAGGAAAATGAGGTTCATTTCCCCATACCCTGAGAAACTGCGATCATTTTGGTCATCATTTTCAATACATCACTTTTTTTTTTCTTTACATATTCACCCATGCTTCATACTTTTTTTTTTTTGTTGTTGTTGTTGTTGTTTCTAATCTTTTTTTTTTTAATTTATTTATTTATTTTTAATTTTTACTTTACAATTCTGTATTGGTTTTGGCATAGATTGACATGAATCCACCACAGGTGTACATGCGTTCCCAAACATGAACCCCCCTCCCACCCCCCTCCCCACAACATCTCTCTGGGTCATCCCCGCGCGTCAGCCCCAAGCGTGTCATATCCTGCATCAGACAGACTGGCATTTCGATTCTTACATGATATTATACATGTTTCAATGCCATTCTCCCAAATCATCACACCCTCTCCCTCTAAAAACATTTATAATGCTGCTTTATGGTAGGTAACTTTTTTCAGATAGGTTATTTTTCCACTTATCTTTCCTTTATCCCTTGCTTCCACTTCTTTCTGTAGTTTGACCCTCTCCCCATGAGGCCACATAATATAAAAATTTAGAAATACACACTTTAAGAGTATGTATGTGTAGTTTGTGCTTATATATTGGTATATATATATGTTTACATTATGTATTTACACACGTATATATGTAGTAGCTTTTATATTCCATATATGTGTGTGTGTGTGTGTGTGTGTGTGTGTGAGTCAGTAATAGTCACTCAGTCATGTCTGACTCTCTGCAACCCCATGGACTGTAGCCTGCCAGGTTCCCCCATCCATGGAATTCTCCAGGCAAAGACACTGGAGTGGATTGCTATTTCCTTCTCCAATATAAATGTGTATACAGCCATAATAATGATATGAAAATGCCAATATTTAACTGCTTTGGACTTTAAAAATGTCAGTTTCATGTCAGCAGACTCATTCATTTCAATGGTACTTAAATTACTCATGGTAGTTATCCAGGTTTCCCAACGCTACTTGTTGAAGAGACCACTTTTTTTCCCCCCATTGTATGTTCTTACCTCCTTTGTCTATTAATTAACCATAGCATGTGGGTTTCTTTCTGGGATCTCTCTTCTGTTCTGTTGATCTATATGTCTATGTTTGGGCCAGTATCACTCTGTTTTGATTACTATAGCTTTGTGGTATAGTCTAAAATTTGCAAGGATTATGCCTCCAGCTTTGTTCTTTTTCCTCAGGAATGCTTTGGCAATTCTGGGTTGTTTGTGGTTCCATATAAATTTTAGGATTATTTGTTCTAGTTCTGTGAGAAATTTCATGTGTAATCTGATAGGGATTGCATCAAATTACAAATTTTGGAGCGAGGGCTGGTGTTGATATAAATGCCAGCCATGTCTTTCCTCAGTGTGCTGGTCATTATCCCCTTGATAAGGAGTGTTACTGGTGGTGTGGGTGTCTAGGACCTGTGCTGGATGGGAGGCAGTGCACCTTTTCTCTCAGGCCCTGGCTGTTACCACCCTGTCAGTGCGGGGTCTGCTCCTGGGTTTTTGGAGTAGGAACCCTGAGGGTTGTCTTCAGTCAAGCTCTCTTGTCCTTGAGTGTGTGCCCTGCCTGAGAGGAGGTGATTGCTGAAGCAAGTGAGCCCTGTGTGGTCATAGTGAACCTATGCATCTCCTGTGTCAGCATCCATGGTTACTCTCAGAAGCAGCTCAAGGTCATTTCCCTTTCTCAGTTGTGTCTGCCCCAGATCTAGTGTAGAGCTGTGGTGTGGAGTAGGCTGGGACTGGGATTGAAGTGTTTCACTGTAGGAATTGGGGGGCTCTTTTGCCACCGGGGATCTGGGCTGGCTTTGTGGCAGACTTTTCCCAGAACCTGTGTTTCTCAGATCTGGTGCCCAACTGAATGGAGTGGGCAGAGTCAGGGCACTCCTGCTGGAAAAGGAATCGCTGACCCAGCATCTGTCTGCCTAGGATTCAGTGTCTACCCACTGCTTGCTCTTGTGGTACCACCCAGTACACATTGACAGTGGTCTCTGCAGCTTGCCTGGATCAAACCCCAGGTGCCCTGCTCCGTCTCTGCAGTTAAACCAGTCTTTGCCCTGATCTCACACCAGGCTGTGAAATGGAATGAGTAAGGCCAGAGCATTCACCTGTTCAGGTTAGGAAGTGGGGTAGGGAAGCAGCAGCTGCCAGTGCAAGTCTTTCTCACCCTTATGACATCTTTTGATGTCATATCTTTTTGCCTTCTTATATAGTTCATGGGGTTCTCATAATAAGTATACTGGAATCGTTTGCCATTCCCTCCTCCCGTGGATCACGTGTTCTCAGAATTCTCCACCATGACCTGTCCATCTCGGGTGGCCCTGCACAGCATGGCTCATAGCATCATTGAGTTACGCGAAGCCCCTTCCCCACAACAAGGCCGTGATCCATGAAGGAGCTTTCTCACACTAATTGTTAGCAAACCAGAATGTACCCACTCCTTGTGAGTAGAGTCTAGGCTTTTCCAACCATTCTACCTGTCTCAGTGGATTTCCTAGCAGGCAAGGGGGCTTGTCTTCTATATGCAAGGACCCCAGGTCTGGGACACTCAGATTGTGAGTCAGTCTGCCCCCTCCCCAGGGTGCTATCCAACTACATGGACCTTTTCCTCACAGATCCCTCCCAGGGGCACAGGTCTGACCAGTTGCTATTTTGTTGTTGTTGTTCTACTGAGTTGTGTGGAGATCTTTCTTGGAGCTATGACTATATAGATGTTTTGTCAGCTTCCAGTTGGTTTTCTGTGAGAAATGTGCCACGTGTTGATGTATTTCTGACGTGTTTGTGGGGGAAAGTGAGCTCCACATCCTCCTACTCCGCCATCTTGATCCCCCTCCTCCACAATTAATGTTTTTCATTCAGTTGCTTTTTCAGATATATACATATTGATATACTTCCAAGAATGTATTTTAATTGCTGTATAATATCTTATTTGAAGAAATTAAACATAATTTAATTTCCATTTTTATAGTGTTCAACTTTTAGTTTCCATTTTTAATATCATAAAAATTGTCTCAGTTAATATCTTTGTGAAGTCTCATTATAAGCATGTGCAGTCATTTCTGTAGGGTACATATCTAGAGATGGAATTATTGCATCCCACGATAGGATTATCTTTGATTTTAAATGCTGATAAATTACTCTTCAGAGAGGTTTACCTGCATGACTGATGGTGTTTTCATGCATTTTCACTGATAGTTGGTATGGGGAGATTTTACTTTTTCCTAATCTAGGATAGGAACTGGTTTCTTGTTGTGTTATATGTATTTCCTTGATTAGTAGATTGTATACCTTTTCATCAATTTGTTGGGCACTCGTTTGCTTTCAGTGCATATTGTCTACCTGTATTTCAATTCTGTCATCAACATTTTTCCTGTAGATTTATAGGATTTTAATTACATACTGTTTTGTATCATCCTCTTTGCTTCTATGTTCAGTTCAGTGGCTCAGTCATGTCCAACTCTTTGCAACCCCATGAATTGCAGCACGCCAGGCCTCCCTGTCCATCACCAACTCCCAGAGTTCACTCAGATTCACGTCCATCGAGTCAGAGATGCCATCCAGCCTTCTCATCCTCTGTCATCCCCTTCTCCTTCTGCCCCAATCCCTCCCAGCATCAAAGTTTTTTCCAATGAGTCAACTCTTCATATGAGGTGGCCAAAGTACTGGAGTTTCAGCTTTAGCATCAGTCCTTCCAAAGAAATCCCAGGGCTGATCTCCTTCAGAATGGACTGGTTGGATCTCCTTGCAGTCCAAGGGACTCTCAAGAGTCTTCTCCAACACCACAGTTCAAAAGCATCAGTTCTTCGGTGCTCAGCCTTCTTCACAGTCCAACTCTCACATCCATACATGACCACAGGAAAAACCATAGCCTTGACTAGATGGACCTTAGTCGGCCAAGTAATGTCTCTGCTTTTGAATATACTATCTAGGTTGGTCATAACTTTTCTTCCAAGGAGTAAGCGTCTTTTAATTTCATGGCTGCAATCACCATCTGCAGTGATTTTTTGCCAATTGTTGATGTTCTCCTCTTTTTGTTACTTTTTGTATTTGTATTATATTTCAGAAGTCTTCTCTTGCATGGCATCATGAAGACACTATCTCACTTTTTTTCCAGAGTATTATGCAATTTTGCTTTTGTTATCTAAGGTTGCTTAACATATTAAAATGTGTTTTTATGTATAGTGAAGTAGGGATTTGTTTTTTGTCATCATTCTGTAGGAAGAGCCATTTGTCTCATTTATTTGACTAGTCTACCTGTAACATGGATAAACCCTTCATCATAATCATTAATATATATGACTCCCTTCATGGATGACAGGCTTGTCTTGGTGAAGGAGCTTGCATAACTTATGAAGCTATGGGCCATGCCATGCAGGGCCACCCAGGATAGGTGGGTCATAATGAAGAGTTCTGACAAAACATGGTCCATAGGAGGACGGAATGGCAAACCACTCCAATTTTCTTGCCTTGCAAATCCCATGAACAGTATGAAAAGACAAAAAAAAAAAAAAAATGACACTGCAAAGGGAGCCCCTCCAGGTCAGAAAGTGTGCAAATATGTACTGGGAAAGAGTGGAGAACAATTACAAATAGCTACACAAAGAATGAAGCATTTGGGCCCAAACAGAAACAACACTCAGTTGTGGATGTGTCTGGTGGTAAAGGGCTTCCCTGGTGGCTCAGCTGGTAAAGAATCCGCCTGCAATGCAGGCGACCCGGGCTCAATCCCTGGGTTGGGAAGATCCCCTGGAGAAGGCATAGCTATCCACTCTAGTATTCTTGTCTGGAGAATCCCATGGACAGACCATGGGGTCACAAAGAGTCGGACACAACTGAGCATCTAGGAAGACTGGTAGTAAAAGTGAAGTTGGATGCTGTAAAGAACAATATTCCATAGGAACTTCAAATGTTAGGTTCATGAATCAAGGTAAATTGGAAGACAAAAGGAGAAGGGGACAGCAGAGGATGAGGTGATTAGATAGCATCACCGACTGAATGGACATGAATTTGAGCAAACTCCAGGAGATAGTGAAGGACAGAGGTGCCTGGCATGCTACAGTCCATGGGTTCCCAAAGAGTTGGACATGACTTAGCAACTAATCAACAACAACAGCAAACATATATGCTGCTGCTGCTGCTGCTGCTAAGTCACTTCAGTCGTGGCCGACTCTGTGTGACCCCATAGACGGCAGCCCAGCAGGCTCCCCCGTCCCTGGGATTCTCCAGGCAAGAACACTGGAGTGGGCTGCCATTTCCTTCTCCAGTGCATGAAGGTGAAAAGTGAAAGGGAAGTCACTCAGTCTGTGACCCCATGGACTGCATGGACTGCATGCAGCCTACCAGGCTCCTCTGTCCATGGGATTTTCCTGGCAAGAGTACCGGAGTGGGGTGCCATCACCTTCTCCTAAATATATGTGATTAAGTCTACTTGCAGTCTTCCATATTGCCCATCACTTCATGGCAATTAGAAGAGGAAAAATTGGAAGCAGTGACAGATTTTATATTCTTGGGCTGCAAAATCACTGCAGATGGTGACTGCAGCCAGGAAATTAAAAGCCGCTTGCTCTTTGGGGAAAAAGCTATGACAAAGCTAGGCAAGAGTATTAAAAAGCAGAGACATCCCTTTCCCAACAAAAGTCTGGATAGTCAAAGCTATGGTTTTTCCAGTAGTCATGTACAGACATGAGAGTTGGACCATAAAGAAGGCTGAGCACCAAAGAATTGATGCGTTTGAGTTGTGGTGTTGGAGAAGACTCTTGAGAGTCCCTTGGACTGCAAGGAGATCCAACCAGTGCATCCTAAAGGGGATCAGTCCTGAGTGTTCATTGGAAGGACTGATGCAGAAGCTGTGAAGCTCCGATACTTTGGTGACCTGATGCAAAGAGACAACTCATTGGAAAAGATCCTTATGCTAGGAAAGATTGAAAGCAAAAGGAGAAGGGGGTAATAGAGAATGAAATGGCTGGATGACATCACCAACTCAATGGACATGAATTTACACAAACTCTGGGAGATAGTGGAGAACAGAGGAGCGCAGAGTGCTGCAGTCTGTGGGGTTGTGAAGAGTCAGATGTGACTTAGTGACTGTACAACATCACAATATTACTTCATTGGCTATTTGCTATTCATACCCCAATAGCACATTGTTTTATCTACCACATTTAAAAAAATCTTTTAGGTTATCTCAGAGCATACATTTCCCACTTTCTCTTCCCATTTCCCGGTTTGTTCTTGACCTTTTCATAGAATTCAGATCCAGCTGTTGGAGTGGCCAGCTTTCCCTGCCTCCATGACCAAATCTGTGAGTTGTGGCAGGTTGTAAGTTTCCTGTTTGAGGCACTGGGAGGAAGATTGTCTGCATTGCTTAACTCTACCATGAAGACAAGCATTCTTCTCACCTCAAGATGACAGGATTTAATCCTCCTACTTAGCTCTCTTATGATTTTTTAATGTTAAGGGATAGAAGGTGTTCCCAAGGCCATTTACACAAGTCTAACAAAGTCTTTCTTCCTATGGGTACAAAGATCCTTGAAAACCAAGGTGTCCAGGAACCGCTGTCTTCTCACCCTTACCCCAGGGCTAGCCAATACCAGTGTGATTACACTTCAAACCAGGATGGGAGACTTTATGTCATCAGTTTAAACAGGGACTCAAGAGCCTGTCACAGTTTGGTGACATCTGCCAGGACCTGTCCTGTTGCCCTAACTAGACCTGCATTCCTCAGAAGAAGACAAAGTTATTTGGATTGAAGTTGAAGTATATGAGGATAAAATGATATGTTTAGATTTCTATCTAGAATATTCTATCACAAAGTTTAATGACAGTGTTATTTTATCATCTGGGGAAAAGCATTAAAAGTAAACCAACTCATGTACACCCATGGCTGATTCATGTCACTGTATGGCAAAAACCACTACAATATTGTAAAGTAGCCTCCAATTAAAATAAATAAATTTTTTTAAAAAGTAAACCAATAAAAAACACATAATATCAGCATGGCATATAAGGATTATCTTCTTTTTATAGCATCCACTTCGCTGAATCATTACACTAGCCTGGTTAGCTATAACTACTTACTAAGATCTTCGACTGGAGGATCCCCTGGAGAAGGGAATGGCAACCCACTCCAGTATCCTTGCCAGGAGAATTCTAGGCAAGGGGATCCAGGTGGACTATAGTCCATGGGTTCACAAAGGGCTGGGCATGACTGAGTAAGTAACTTTGACTGACTGAACATAATACTTTCAATACTATCTAGAATTTGGATTTCATCTGTCATGCGAGTTCTTATTCTGCTACATATTTTACTGTTTGCCCCCAAAATACTTCCCATAATGATGTTTTATAAATAGCTTAAATTATTTTTCACTTCTCTGCAAGTGCTAAACACTGTGTATAATATCTAAAGATTATGTACTGTCAACCTGTTTGCAAGATGTTAGCCTATATTTAGGAATATCTGCTTATTATTTGCCCATTATAGCTTTAGTATTGTATTTCCTACATAATATTTATAATCAGGTGGAAATACAATTCCCAACAATTCACTTTGCATTTTTTGAGGTGTATATACATTTAGGAGGTTTTCTTAAAAAAATTTTTTTTCGTTCCCTAAATAATTTTTTTTTTTTTCTTTTTTAATTGCTTTATGGGCTTCTCTGGTAGCTCAGCAGTAAAGAATCCACTTGCAATGCAGGAGATGTGGGTTCAATCCCTGGGTTGGGAAGGTGCCCCGGGGAAGGAAATGGAAACCCACTCCAGTATTCTTGCCTGGAAAATTCCATGGACAGAGGAAGCTGGCAGGCTACAGTCCACAGATGCAAGAGTGGAACATTACTTAGCGACTAAACAACAACAAATGGAACGAGAGTAAGTCATATGCAGTGTCTGGGAGAAACTGTGTGTACCTTTTATAACTCCTCTTGCACTTCCCCCTTCCACCAATGTTTTGTACCTCTTGGCCAAGTCCCACAGTTTTATTTCAACTCCAGAGGTGGACAGCGGTCATCAACAATCCAGCCTCTTGTCTTTGGGAAACAGTGATTATAGCTTTGCCATCCTTTGACCTTACTCATGTGTGTTGTAAACGTTCCTGGAAACAAAACTTGCCTAGGGCTTAGAAAGCAGATACTGGTAGCCTCTGTTGATTTATAGTGGACTGATTTCCTACAGGTACAGACATTATTATTAATAAATAATACAATTATTTATTATTGATAATATTAACAACAGAGGTAGGAGATAGTATGATAAAAATTCACAAAAAATTGGAGAGCTGAATAGGAAGTATCAGTAAAGAGTAGGAGGATGCAACCTTGAATAAGGAGCTAACTTGTCTCCACTGAAGAACTGCTATTAGTTCTCTGGCACCAGGTTAGATGGAAACATTGGGGAACAGAGAGGCTATGACAAGGAAGTGGCCAAATTCAAGTAAGGTCTCCTGGCTACTAAACCCATAATCTCTTCACTGCAAAATACTACAGGAAATGCACATTTGCTTTAAAAACTGGTTATCGCATTTATTCTCACCCTGATTATGACTCTCTGCCTGACTCAGGCAACTCTATTATCATCCCACATAGCCCTAGGGAAGTTAAGCACGCCTGGTGTTCTTGCAGCCTGATTCATCAGAATCTTTTTCGATTTGATTTTGAAGGAAGCTGGGCTTCCCTGGTGGCTCAGTGATAAAGAATCTGCCTGCCAACACAGGAGACTCAGGTTCAGTCCCTGGTTTGGGAAGATTCCCCTAAAGGAGGAAATGTTAACCCACTCAAATATTCTTGCCTGAGAAATCCCATGAACAGAGGAGCCTGGCAGGCTCCGTGGGGTCACAAAAGAGTTTGGACACGAGTTAGTGATTGAACAACAACAATAGGCCAACAGTGTATGTTTCCTTTTGGTACCTTGATCTCCACGGTCTTCATTATGGCTTCCCGGCTTTCAGGCAGTTGTGAGCTTTAGGATTCTTTTGGTGAGCAGATATATCATGGTGGCTTTTTCTGGTTATGCACTCACATTGTGATCACACAAGGAAGAAACAGAACTGGCAGCAAATGTGCATGGTTTTTCATCATGAACTGATCCTTGGAAAGCTGGCTGTTATTTATAAGGTTAATAGAATAATTCATATCCTATGCTCTATTCCCAAAGATAGAGCAGACATAACATTTCTTGAATGATAAGTCAGAAGTTGAAGGAAACAGGCATGAGTATGAAGAGAAACTCAGGTTTTTGCCATCTTCTCAAAGAGTAAGTGAAGCTCCCAGTATCAATGACATACCAGTTGAGATGTATGACATAAGACACAGGGATGTTAAGACAAAAAGAAGACAAAAAAATCAAATGATGAAGTACTGTTGACCTGCTGTATCCACAGGCTCTGTATCTGTGGATTCAACTAACCATGGATTGAAATTACCCAAAAAAATTTCAGAAAATTCTAAAAAGTGAAACTTGAATTTGCTTCATACCAGCATATATTTACATAGCATTCACATTGTATTATAAGTAATCTGGAGATGATGTAAAGTATATAGGAGAATGTGAATAGATTTTATGCAGGTACTATGCTATTTTACATAAAACACTTGAGCATCATTGGATTTTGGTAACCACATATCCTAGAACCACTCTCCTGCAGATATTGAGGGATGACCTCTGTTTGTCAGTAACAGAAATAACCAGGAATTCTGGATTTAAGTCCTGTTCTTTTATACTTGTCCATGTGTCTTGGGTAAATCCTCCTATCTGTATAAGCCTCAGGTTCCTCAGTGTGAAATAGGAATAATAATCCTCCTTAAGATGGCACAGTGGTAAAGAATCCACCTGCCAGTGTAGGCAACTTAAGAGACACAGGTTCAGTCCCTGGCTTGGGAAGATCTCCTGGAGAAGGAAATAACGACATGCTCCAGTATTCTTGCCTGGAAAATTCCATGGGCAGAGGAGCCTGGAGGGGCTACAGTCCATGTGGTCACAAAGAGTCAGACACAACTGAGCAACTGAGCACACATGCAAAGTTGTTTTAAAAGCACAGTGACACAACCTGGGCCAGTACAGAGCACGATACTTGGTATAGATTCCTTCTTCTCTCACCCTAAACATATGCAAACCAAACACTGAATCTGATGATCTTTTAGTTGCTGTGAAATTATAATACTCCTTCTAAACTCTAGACCTGTGCTGTCCAAAGTGGTAGCCACTAGCCATGTGTGGTCATTAAACCTTTGAAATATGGCTGCTGCAACTGAGCAATTTAATTTTTAATTTGGTAAAAATTTTAGAACAGAAACTATGTGCACAACTCTATTTACTTACATTGTTAAATCATGCTAAGATATTATCAATGTTATAGTGTGACAATTGGCTTCTTAAGGTGTTTCTAAATATGTCATTAATAAATGTATGTTGATTGCATATTAGAATACTAATTTTTAGCTCTACTGAGTAAAATATATATTATTGAAATTAATTCAGCTCTCTTTAAAAAAGTCTTTTTGATGTGGCTTCTAGAAAATTGGAAATTTTACTCAAGGCTCATAGGGTATTCCTATCAGACAGCACTGTTCTAGACAGCACAGGGGGATGCCTCAACACCAAGAACTGACATTCAGCCCAGAGGACAGCTTATATCTGTCTGGAGAGTTGGCAGAAAGGTCTGGTCAGGCAGACTGTGATATGTTGATGACAAGGCTGGGGTTAGTCCTTTTCTGTGCCCAGATCCTTTCCAAGGGTCTCAATGGGAACAGATAACATTTATGTCGCTTCTCAAGTTGAGTAGCTGAGTATAAATATAGTCACATTGTTGTTGCTGTTCAGTCCCTATGTCGTCTCCAACTCTTGTGCCCCATGAACTATAGCCCACCAGGCTCCTCTGTCCATGGGATTTCCCAGGCAAGAATACTAGAGCAGGTTGCCGTTTTCTTCTCCAGGGGATCTTCCCAACCCAGGGGTTGAACCCATGTCTCCTCCACTGCAATTGGATTATTTACGGCAGAGCCACCAGGGAACCTCATCCTCAGTTAGACCCTGCAAATAATGACTCAGACTTTGCCTCAGTTCCTCTGAGTCCTCATATACTAGTACTTTACTTGCCCAATTTAGTCCTTAATTTTGGATTCTGTTTCATGACTGTGACACTGGCTTCTCTTTCTGTTTTTTGATGCCCAGTAATTGATCCTCCAGCCCTCTTCACCTCCATTTTTTCCTTGACTCCAACTTTGATATGGACTTCCCAGGTGGCTCAGTGGTAAAGAATCCACCTGCAATGCAGGAGATGCAGGTTTGAGCCCTGGGTCGGGAAGATCCTCTGGAGAAGGAAATGGCAACCCACTTTGGTATTCTTGCCAGCAAAATTCTATGAACAGAGGAGCTTGGTGGGCTACAGTCCACAGGGTCACAAAGAGCCGAACATGACTTAGCAACTGAGCATGCATGCATGCAACTTTGACATAATAAATATTGTGACATCACTGGGTAGGGTGAATTGTATCCCTGCCTAGTACTGGATCCAGGAACTGCTTAGCTGCATTCTCAATGGGGATTTTTCTCTTGTGAAAAGCATCCTGAATCCACGAATAACTTGTCACTATCTCTCTTTCATGAGAATGCTGGTTCCATGAGATCTTTGTGAGAGCAGAGCCCTCATTTGTTCTCCGGAGCTCAGAGCAGCAGGCTGGCATGTAGGTATCCAATAAATATTTTGACAGAATAATTGGAAGCTAGGGTGCTTTTTCCCAAGCGCATTTAAGTTTTATTGTGATAATACCGTCATAATAATACCTCGTATTTGTCAAGGGCTTTGTAGTTTACAGGTGCACTCACATCCATTATCTCATTCAATCCTCGTATCAGCGCCATGCAGGGATTCTTATTTCATATTCTTGGCTGTAGAGGCAGAAGCTCAGAAAGATGAGTAAACAGGGGCAGGAATTGGAACTTATGTCTTTTGATCACAAGGCCTGTTTACTATCTTCTACTTACACAGCATCTTCTACCATCTGACTCCAATTTTTGTGCATAATTGAAGAAACTTGCAGGGTGCCTTTGTAACTCTTGCCTTAATTAACTGAGTGCTTATCATGATGTACCTATAATAGGCTTTGGAAAAGTTGGGTTTTAAATTGCTCATTCTCCCTATTCCCATTTTTCTCCCAGTCATGTGAGTTTTGGTCATTTTTCTGCTCTTTCCCCTGGCTCCCAGAGAGGATATACACTACTCTAATTTTAATTTCAATGAGTATTGTTTGTTTTAAACTCATCCACTCACTAGTTTGAAGCAGAGATTCCGAGGTCATGCTCAACATCTCACTCTTGTCTCATCACCAGATCTTATTGATCCCACTCTTAAATCTCTCTTCCTCTGCAGATTCCATGGCTGTAACCCTTGATATCTCTTGCTTTGATCATTTCAATATGATAGGTTTCAGAGTTAAAAATATTTTGCATTAAAAAGAGAGTTCTAAAAAAATTATCAATATGTTGTCTCAGTAAATAAGACTACCTTGTCATACTGGCCTTTGGATGTCATACTGGCCTTTGGATGTCATCTTGTCAGAAGACTACCTGTTTCCAATGTTGTTGTTCAGTTGTTGTCCAGTCATATCTAACTTTTTGCACCACATGGACAACAGCATGCCAGGCTCTTCTGCGCCCCACTATCTTCCAGAGTTTGCTCAGTTTCATCTTCACTGAGTCAGTGATGCTATTTAACCATCTCATCCTCTGTCACCCTCTTCTCCTTTTGTCTTCAATCTTTCCCAGCATTAGGGTCTTTTCCAATGAGTCAGCTCTTCACATCAGGTGGCCAAGTATTGGAATTTCAGCATCAGTCCATCCAATGAATATTAAAGGTTGATTTCCTTTAGGATTGACTGGTTTGATCTCCTTGCTGTGCAAGGGACTCACAAGAGGCTTCTTGAGCACCACAGTTCTAAGGCCTCCCAGATGATTTTCCTGCTTCTAGACAATCCTCCAGCATTTGCTAACCCATATCTCCAGAGTTATCTTTTCAAAAGAGAAACACGATTATTTTGTGTTTCTGCTGAAAAGCCTTTGGATGATTTCTAGACTCAAGCAGGACTTATGTCCAAGACTTTTATAGAGGTATCTCATCTTATCTGAGAAACTTATCTCTTCCTCCCCTCACTCTTCCATAAGTCCTGTGCTTCAGCCACACTGAGCAACTCAGTGTTTCCTGAACACTCTCCATTTTTTCCTGCATCCAGGTTTTGTGCATATGGTATTTCCTCAGCCTGTGACTCTTAAAGGGGTATTTGCCAGCATCAAGCAAAATTCTACTTGCCTTTCAAGTAGATCAGATGTCTCACCTATGCAGTTCTTTAATTCTCATCTCCACCCATCAGTAATACCCCTTTCTTCTCTTCTAAAACATCTCAAGTCATTCCCTTTACTTCAACATTTAAAATATTGTTGTAAATATCTATTTGTCTCTTTTCCCTCTACAGCACTATGAAGTCTCAGATGTGGGGAACATGTCTTTTCTCTGTATATCTTTTGTACCTTGTTCTTACTCATAGTGGCATTTCAGTAAATGATTGATGACTGACTAAATGTTGGAATTCTGAGTTTTCCCCTAAGTACATACACAAAAATCCCCAAACCGTCTAGTTAGTTCAGGGCCACCAGCATCTCAGATTCTCATAATACAAGCACCCAATATGATAAGAGGGACTAAAACCTAATACAAAAAAGTCATGCTGGTGCAAGCATTAAGAATATACTTTTGCAAATTTGTTGTGCTATCTTAAAATAAAGATTTTTTAAATGATTGGTCAACACCCAAAGTGGGTTGGATTATCATGCTTGAAAGCGTTGTCAATTTGGCTGTAATTTGCCAACTTCTGAGTTTATTCTGACATTCTCAGAACACTTAACAATCAGGCTGAAATGAAAATCCACAACTGCAGAATCAGAGCACAGCTGCCAGGCGACATGGTAATGTCCGATTCACTCAACAACTCACAGATCCACCCTCTCTTCAAATCATGTTTGGGATAACCTTTTATGACTTTCTGGCCTCTTTGGTCCCAAGGCACTTAAGAAAATAACACAATATAATGACTTTGTACTTAGTAGGAGATGCTATTTAAGACTTTGGAGTAGGATTTAGAGTAAAATTGACTGTGCTTTAATACAACTTTGATGTGTTCTTTGGGATTTCCATTTCCTCATCAGGAAATGGGCAAATGCTGAATGCAGCTGACAGAGGCATTAAAGAAGATAAGGAATGCAAAGCCCACAGAACAGTGATCATTATTCTCTCAAACCATCTAGCAACCTGAGTCTATTAAGTTCCCAAACCCTAGAGACAGATGTTAGCTAACTCTGATGTTTCCTACCATGCCATCCTATTCTTCACTGCCTAGCATGGAGGGAATAGTCAATAAGTGTTTGTTGAATAGATGCCTTGGTTTTAGGCTCATGGCCAGACAGACAATGGACTAGGAGTTCCTTTCATTTGCTGAGCTCCCATTCTGTCTTGCTCAGGGCAGAAATAGAAGAGAAAAGACAAGGTTAATAACATCACATATTGAACAAACATTATTTTCTAGGCATTCTTTTCAGTGGGTTTATACTATGTGTATTTAATCTTCATTCTATCCATGTATAACATTCCCCATAGTTTTGGTCACAAGAATCAGGCTCACACTCTAACAAATGTGAGAAACTTGTTCAAGGTCACACTTTAGAGGAAGGAAAGTCAGGATTCAAGCTCAGGACTGACAGATTTTTTCCATCTCAATGCCTGAGACATTGTGAACAAAATTCACCTTCAGTTTTTTAAAGCATAAATTTTTCTCTTCTTCATTGAATATCTTCCCTTTACATAAAATATATTCCAGGAAAAAGTTGAACTTATATTATTTTGTGAGCTGGGAGAATCTGAATTTTAAAAATTAACAAAGGTTCTTGTTTTGTTTTTTTTGTTTTTTTTTTTAAAGAGTTATCATCTTGTGACATCGGGTAGAAACAAAAGCTCGTTCTTTCTGGAGGCACCTACCACCAGCTCAAGCCTCCTTCAGTTCTCAGATGTAGCTCCACTGAACACCATCTTTTTTCAAAATCTCTAAATAACATGAATGGGAGTCAGAAAATTAATAAACATCAGAATAACATGTGCAAAGTTTTCAGAAAATACAACTATTGGATCCCAAAACATGTTTTAGAAGTTAAAATATGGGATTTAATTTGTTGAGCACAGTTTAAATGGCATTTTGATCTACATCAAATCTTTTGTGAAGATTAAAAAAAAAAAGACTAAAAGTAATGATGAAACTATGCAACTTGTGAAATTAAGAACTGCAGAATAAAGCAAAGAGAATAAACCAAAGGGAAAATACTAAAGATGATAGCAAAAATAGGTAAAATGAGAAATAAAATTTGAGGATCATCAAAAGCTGAAGTTACTTCTTTAAAAAGATCCAATAAATAAACAAATCCCTACTGGTATTAACCAAGGGGAAACAGTCAAGACACAGATATTCACTATCAGAAATAAAAAAAAGGGGGGAGGGGGGTTAAGGACAGATACAAGTAATTATTAAAATGGAAAAAATTTTCTTAAAGTTTGAAAACTTAAATGAGATACATATATTGCTGGAAAATATAATTTACAACAGCTGAATCAAAAATAAATTGAAAAATTAAAATTTTCAATTAGAATTCTATACTCACCTAAGCATACCTATAGATACTCACTACTCAAGCACAGACATTTAGTGAGGTCAATTGAACATCCAGGAAACACAGAGTACTGAACTTTACAAAATATTTCAGAGAATAAAAGTGGAAATACCTTCCAATTTCATTTAATATAGAAAATATAAATCTTATTACCAGACTAGTCAAAATCAATTTAATAATGGAAAATCGCAGTCTAATATCACTTATATTTTTAAAAATTCTTTTCAGAAGAAATATAAGGAAGACAACCCCAAAATGATTACTTTAGAAAAAACCATGAATCATTTGCTTTTATCCTAGAGATTCAAGAATGTTTTATCAGCACCTCATTTTCAATATAATTCACTACATTAAATGATGCAAGGAGAGAAATAGTTAATCATCTCACATTAAAAAAGATTTCAATACAAT
Source organism: Oryx dammah (assembly GCF_014754425.2). Classification (NCBI taxonomy): domain Eukaryota; kingdom Metazoa; phylum Chordata; class Mammalia; order Artiodactyla; family Bovidae; genus Oryx; species Oryx dammah. The sequence continues at coordinate 22,505,488 of NW_024070199.1, read as the reverse complement.
TCATTCACTGTTAAAAGAGAAAAATGATCTTAGCAACTGTAAGGTATGTACTAAAAGCCTAGAGCAAGCCTCAATTAGAATGATAAGACAATAGAAACAACCCCTTAAAAACACAGGTAAGTATAAGATTGAAAATCATTCTATATTAGCATATATTAACTTCTGTTCATCAAAGAAACTGTTCCTCCAAAAAAGGTGAAAATATAAGCTATGTAACTGGAAATAAGATATTTGAGACATGTATAAACCAGCAAAGGTAATACGTAGATGATATAAATAACTTAAAATCTATATGAAAAAGAAAAACACATAAAATGGACAAAATGGTAAACATAATTTACAGAAACAGGAAAAATCAATAAGCATATGGAAAGATGAGTTTCAGTTATAATCTGGGAAATGTAAATAAAATCACATGAGATGCTATCTCACAGTCACTGTGGTAACAAAACTTCTAACAATACCAAATGTTGACAAACACATGAAGCTTCAGGGGGAAAATGTACACTTTTAGCTGGAGCATGTATTTTAATCAATTTATAAGCTTTTTGGAGAATTGTTTTGTACTTCGGTAAGGGTCACTGTGTATCTCTGACCCCATAATTTCACTTACAGGAACATTCTTGAAAAATTCTTGAGCAAGAACATAAGAACATACCAGTAGGAATGCTCATAACTTCACTGACTGCAGTTGCAAAAATTAGGGAACTATGTTTCAAGGAGAGGATAACACAGTAGCAAGGGGATTGAACAAATTAGTAAATGTCAAAACAATGGTGAATAAAAAACGTAGCAAAAATATGTGTGCAGTCTTCTGCCATTTATATTATTTTAAAAATGCAGAAGAACACTCCGTATTGTTTAGAGATTCATCCACAGAAAAGCATGATAAAACTATAATTAGAATGCTGGTTAATACTGGCAAGATGTAATCAGGTGGGCATTCAGAGGAGTCTTCAACTGTATTAGTAATCATTTATCTTTTTAACTGGAAGGTGGACGTTGATGCTTTTATTACATTACCTTTTACACTTTTTTGGACTATAATATTTCATAAAAATGACAGGTCTCTGTATGGGTGAGCAATACAGATTATTAGTATTCTCATTGCCTTCATGATTAAAATTAATTCCATAATTTCTAAGGATTACTACAACAGATTATATCATTAATCCTGTGTTTGATCTGTTAGGAGGGGTAGTGAATGCATGTACCCAGTGATAACCTGTGAACTGGAGGTCTCATTGAGAATTCTAGGGACTGAGGCCTAATTAACATCTTGGGCACTTGTGTTGAATGACAAGACCTCTCCAGCCCTCTAGGAGTGGGCTGGAATGACTTTACCTGGTTCTGTTCTGTTGGTGGATACACGACTGTCACATCTTGTTTTCAGTTATAGATCATAAGCCGTAATGGATGCTTTTTAGAAACTGTATTTATAAATGTGCAGAGAGGCAGAAAATAGTGTCTGTATTCAATAAACACCAAAAATAACCATATTGGAAGAGAGCATAGAATCCAAATGCAATTTCAATGTGTTCTATAGAATGTGTAAAGCATTTTCTTAAAGCAGAACTGGGCAGATTCCCATTTCTGCCCTTGAATTGTGTGGAAAGCTGCATGTAATCTGTTTCCTTGCTGTCTATCTTTTTCTTCCTTCTCACACATCCTCTGGTTGGACTGAAGAATAAGTGTAGGTTGAGGGTTAAACCTAGTGACAATTTGTGGGAACCCACTGCAGTATATTTGTTCTTGCCCAAATCTGCCAAACTGTCATAGTCCAGACTAGCAGAACATAGTATTAATTCCTGGAGTATTGAAAAATACACCTGTGGGTGTACATTTGCTCCCCAAACTCAACTCTTGAACCCTCTCAGGAGTTCCTTATTCACCACCCATCATCCTTCTTGCTTTATGTTTATTATCTTTTTGATTGTCTCAAATGTGATCTCCCTCTTTACCATGTGACTTGCCCTCCTCTTATCTAGTCACTTATAGCCGGCTCTCCTAGCTGAGATATTCATGGCTAATTCTTTCTTTAAGAATAATGAGTGTTTGCTATTTCATGATTTCATTTGAAGTACTAGTTTTAGTTATGAGAATGGAAATGGATTATCATGATTTATATCTCACTTTCTTTGTTATGTAGCTGTGTGATGTTCAGTCAGCCAGTTCACTCACTCAGTTGTGTCCAACTCTTTGTAACCCCATGGACTGCAGCACACCAGGCTGCCTTGTCCATCACCAACTTCCAGAGCTTACTCAAAATCATGTCCGTAGAGTCAGTGATGCCATCCAACCATCTCATCCTCTGTTGTCCCCTTCTCCTCCCACCTTCAATCTTTCCCAGCATCAGGGTCTTTTCCAGTGAGTCAGTTCTTTGCATCAGGTGGCCAAAAGTATTGGAGTTTCAGTCTCAGCATCAGTCCTTCCAATGACTATTCAGGACTGACTTCCTTTAGGATTTGCCGGCCAGCGTGAGGAATCCCACCCATGACAAGGTCAGGCAGCAGGAAGCCTGACAAAATGCAAGGACGTGATCAGGCTTCAGGGGTTCCCCCTGGAATTTCCTGAGCATCCGCCCCCCAAGACCAGAGTCTGCCTGCTTTACTGTGTTATGCTTTCTACCTACTCTTCTGTCATTAACAGGGGGCTGTCCCCTCACCACCTTTTTCTGGAAAAAAATTAATTTAGAGCTTTTAGATAATAAATCTCCTGGGCATAATATGAGTGTTTCAATCAAAAAACCCCTCTAATGGCTTTCTAGCCTGCCTGCACAACTCGTACAGCTGCGCATGTGATTGTTTACAGGCTCCCAGCCTCAAAAGGCACAGGAAGCTTAAAACATCCTAGGAATGCAGGGGCTTCCGAGGTGTCAAGATCATTAGAATAAAACTGATTAAGCGTTTCATTGTTGAGCCAATACTTGCTGCCAAATTTTCATATCCTTTATTTTTAGATATAGTTGGTATATAGAAAAATAAGTAGTAGACCTGGTATTAGCAACATTAGATCTTTGAGTTAAGTACCTTCTTTGTTATAACCCACTGCGCCTTTGTTCTATAGAGATGTAACTTTAGTGCTTTAAGGAGATGCAGATTAAAGAAAAACACTTCAGGGGAAACGAGATTAACATTCATTAAGAAAGAGAGCCAAAAAGTGTTAACAAGCCTCTTGGCCAGAAGATAATGTAAATCACCTGAGACTTTTTGTATACGAAAAGATATGCCAAAAGAGTCTGGGCTGCTAAAGCTGCATAATTTTATATTACCCCTTGATCTCTATGTACAATCAAAAAGGTATAAAAGGCCTTTCTAGACAATAGAGGCTGGGCCAGTCATTGGAAGGACTGGTTTCCCCCGTGTCTCCTCTTTACTCTAATTTCAGGCTGAATTCCCATCTGGGGCGTGGAGGCTCGCCATGTCTGCTTACTTGTCCTGGCTTCTAAGATCCTTAAGAGAGAGAGCCCAAGGTGGAGCACTCTCCAATATTCAAACGGGCACCGGCGGCCTAAGGTATATGGTGCAAGTTCCTTGTCTGGAACTTTATTGGTTTTCCACGTAAATCAAGTTAATCAGCCTCTCTTCTCCACTAAATTTTCCTACTACACTATTTATTCCTAATCTAATCTTATATTAATAAATAAATAAGTTTTTCCTCGCCAATGCCATCCACGCTTCAAATTTCCCTGGATCCACCGGGGCTGGACCCTGGCAAGGATTGACTGGTTGGATCTCCTGCTGTCCAGCAGACTCTCAAGAGTCTTCTCTAACACCACAGTTCAAAAGCATCAATTCTTCAGTGCTCAGGTTTCTTTATAGTCCAACTCTCACATCCATACATGACTACTGGAAAAACCATAGCCTTGACTAGACGGACCTTAGTTGGCAAAGTAACGTCTCTGCTTTTGAATATGCTATCTAGGTTGGTCATAACTTTTCTTCCAAAGAACAAGTATCTTTTAATTTCATGGCTACAGTCACCATCTGCAATGATTTTGGGGCTCCCCAAAATAAAGTCTCTCACTATTTCCACTGTTTCCCCAGCTATTTCCCATGAAGTGATGGGACCAGATGCCATGATCTTAGCTTTCTGAAGGTTGAGTTTTAAGTCAACTATTTCACTCTCCTCTTTCACTTTCATCAAGATGCTCTTTAGTTTTTCTTTCCTTTCTGCCATAAGGGTAGTGTCATCTGCATATCTGAGGTTATTGGTATTTCTCCCAGCAATCTTGATTCCAGCTTGTACTTTATCTAGCCCCGCATTTTGCATGATGTACTCTGCATGTAAGTTAAATAAGCAGGATGACAACATACAGCCTTGTACTCCTTTCCCAATTTGGAACCAGTCTATGTTCCATGTCCAGTTCTAACTATTGCTTCTTGACCTCCATAAAGATATCTCAGGAGGCACATAAGGTGGTCTGGTCCAAAATCACTGCAGATGTTGACTGCAGCCATGAAACTAAAAGACACTTACTCCTTGGAAGAAAAGTTATGACCAACCTAGATAGCATATTCAAAAGCAGAGACATTACTTTGCCAACTAAGGTCCGTCTAGTCAAGGCTATGGTTTTTCCTGTGGTCATGTATGGATGTGAGAGTTGGACTGTGAAGAAGCTGAGCACTGAAGAATTGATGCTTTTGAACTGTGGTGTTGGAGAAGACTCTTGAGAGTCCCTTGGACTGCAAGGAGATCCAACCAGTCCATTCTGAAGGAGATCAGCCCTGGGATTTCTTTGGAAGGAATGATGGTAAATCTGAAACTCCAGTACTTTGGCCACCTCATGTGAAGAGTTGACTCATTGGGAAAGACTCTGAATCTGGGACGGATTGGGGGCAGGAGGAGAAGGGGACGACAGGATGAGATGGGTGGATAGCATCACTGACTCGATGGACGTGAGTCTGAGTGAACTCCGGGAGCTGTTTGCTGCTCTGCGATGACCTTGGGGATGGGATGTGGGGAGGATGGGGGGAGGCTTCAGAAGGAGGGATATATGTATACTTACAGCTGATTCTTGTTGCTGTACAGCAGAAACCAACACAGCACTGTAAGGCAATTATCCTCCAGTTAAATTTTTTAAAAAACAGTCTCAAAAACAAGAAAAAGAGAATTCAAGATGATTGGACACTAAGTGTATTCTCAAGCATTCAGGCCATGTTTAGTAATAGTCTGGGACCTCAGGCAGGCCCGCTGTAGCTGCTTCAGAGGAGGTACTTGCCAAAGCCAATTGGTCTGTCCTTTCTGTTCAATTAGGTTCTGAATTGTAATCCTCTTTCTTCTGTCAACATTTTACTCAATTAATTGTAGTCAATACCACAGAAAGATTAATGCCCGTGAAATAATACTTGAATAATGGGAAGTGAAGTCAAATGTGGACTTTTTGTAATTACTAACGGTTTTCTCTTTTTTTCCCCCTAAAGTCATTCCTTAGTGAACATGTGTATATGTGTGTGGGAGTAGGCATTGGTAACTAGATATCTGGGAAAAAATACTTTTGCCATATTATGATGACCCAATTCTCTGCTGTTCCACTGAAGAAGGTATATTTTTCAATGTTAAAACATTATATATTTATATACAGATTGCAGAGGCTAGGAAAAGGAGGAAGTAAGGAAACACAATTTTTTTTAAACTGGCAAGTTTTCTCAAAGCAATGCTTCTGACTCTTGGTCCATCAGAGAGAATCATGTTTTTAAACATATTGCTGCTAAGTTGCTTCAGTCATGTCCGACTCTGTGCGACCCCATAGATGGAAGCCCACCAGGCTCCCCCGTCCCTGGGATTCTCCAGGCAAGAACACTGGAGTGGGTTTAAACATACTAAGCAGAGTGAAAACAATAAGATTTAAGGAAACAGGAGTTACCTGCTATTGAGTGTGGACTTTGATTTCTGAGATGAACAATTTGCAGACTTTATCTCTTTTAAATATCACAATGATATATGGTCAACATTTTCTCCATTTCAGTCCCATGGACAGAAACAGATAATACCTTCTTCCATAACCAGAATAGGGCAGAGGCAGAGTTCAAGCAGATTCTGGTTGACTCTAGAGCCTGTGGCTTAGAGTCTGAGCCACTCTGTTTAGGTCATCTGTGGGGAGCGTTTACGAATGGTGATGGGACATCCACTCCTGCCTTCAGCACTTGGCGTGTGCCCCAGGACAGCCACATCAAGCCATTCTCATCAAAATATTCAAATTCCTATTTGTATCAGTTATTATAAAAATAAAGACATAAAATTTTACTGATCTTTAATTATAAATGATTTAATTGCAAATACCTGGTGATGTCATTTAGTTAGCATAGAAAGTAATGCAAGATTAAAAGTGAAACTCTCAGGACTTCCCTGGTGGTCCAGTGGTTGGGAGTCCACCTGTCAACGGAGGGAACATGGTTCATTCCCTGATCCTGGAAGATCCCACATGCTGCAGGGCAGCTGGGCCCATGTGCCACAACTACTGAGTCCGTTTGCTGCAACTACTGAAGCCCCTGCACTCTAGAGCCCACGCTCCACAATGAGAAGCCCATACATCATGACTAGAGAGGAGCGCCCACTCACCACAACTAGAGAAAGCCCGCATGCAGCAATGAAGACCCAGCACAGTCAAAAATAAATAAAATTCAAAAGCGGGAGTATCAGAATCAGCAGACATATTCCATCATTTTGCCAATACTAAAAAATAATACATTGGAGAAGACATTTTTTGTGAAATGAATAACAATGTCATTAATAACTTATAGATTTAAATATTTGCCTTACAATTTAAAAAAAATTTTAATTGGAGGACAATTGCTTTGTAATATTGTGTTGGTTTCTGCCACATATTGGTGTATGTTTGATATGTGAAATGCTGATATAGTGTTGCATACTAAAAAATATTTATGAGATGCACTATCCAAACAGTTTAGAGATTGTGGTACCTTTAGCATGAGGGCAGCCTCTTCTGGCAGGTGTCACAACTCAGCCAGCATGAGAAGAACCAGGTGTGGGCTGCTCTGCAGTGGAGAGTCCGTGCACTATTTAAAGGTGGCAACCACTGCCCCTCTCTCACCAATTGCTGTCATGTGGAAGCTTGGATCCAGGGTTGCCAGATTAAATTTTTCTGATATGCCCATCATCTAAAATGTGAAACCCCCAGAGTCTTAATATGGGCACCTGGCTCAGTTGTTAAATGGACTTCTGTTTGTGCCAACAAAACGGTGCAACGTGTGTGGACTGCTTCAGGTCCCAGGGCTGACTGTGTAGGTCGTCTGTTCTAAAACCTCAGGAACACAGCTATCACAGGTACTTGTGTATTTTCTTGGTGACCGGAAAGCCTGCCTTAGGAATTGGGAAGCTCTTCTTTTTGCAGTGTTCAGTCTTGTCCCATTTGGTTGATGACTGATTTTTGATGCATTTTTTCCTTTGCAATGTCATGATTAAGAAGCCAGGAGTTAGATGATGAAAGCAATGCTAATGCTTATCGTGATGACAGTGGATGATAGAATTCTTCCTAGAAGGAAACTTCTTAGCAGGACTGAGGGAAAAGCACCAGAAAATGGTGAAACATTCTGAAGGGTGACTTGACTTTCCCTTGGCAATCTTGTATTAACACTTAAATTGTTTGATATATCCTCTTTCCTGCTTGCTTTTAATGATGCTTTAGACAATTGCGTCATTTTTCCAGTACTGACCTTCATGTGGCCTTCAGTGTAAAAAAATCTGTGAACTTCTGTGCCTGCTGTATTTCTACTTCTTTTTGAAAACTTCAGTCTTTGGTACAAGCCAGGGGACAAGTAGGACTAGCTTAATAAAAGTTATTGAAACAGAAAAGACTTAAGAAAAGTGAAAGTTTGGTGAATGAAGAGGGAGCCAGTAGAAAAGTCATAAACAGGAGTCAGATCCCATTACAGCCTGTTAATTAATTGTGTCTGGGGGCAACTTCCACTTGATTCCTGCCATTAACCTCCTTTCTATCCCCAAATGCCTGAATATTTAACCTATTAGGCTACAGAGAATATAGACCCAGAAGGCAGAAGCCCTCAGCGGGGCTCTTCCACCTTGAAGAGTTTCTGAGTCTCAGTTTCATCAGGAAAACCTGAACCTTAATGTGCCCAGTTCACTGGGAGTGTGAGGGTCAAACAATATATTGAGTGTGGTAGCACGTTGCATATGGTTCAATGATGAACCTTCCCTGAGGTATCAGTATTGTCAGGCTTGCAAGGGAGCACATTTTGCATTAAAAACACTACGTTAACAACTCCCTGATCTGAGTTTGAGGGTGAAGCCAGAGCATCCTCTGGAGACTTCACCCCTCCACTTTGGTTCACTGCAGGTTGGGGAGAAGCAAGTGAAGCTCTGCTGAGCTGAGCTTTCTGAACACCTGGCTCTGGGTGTGCCCTCCAGAAATGCTAGAGTTCATCTGTGTAGCTGACCCTGAATTTCCCCCAGAGAGGTGGTTGTTTCTATGTCTGACTCCCTCAACAGACTCTGAAGTCCTCCAGGGAAGAGGCTATGGGTGATCTTTATGATTTCACAGAAGAAGATTGAAGAAAGAGGCAACATTGCATAGTAGGAGAAACAGAGGATTTGGCATTAGACAGACCTGTACTTGAATCTCAACTCTATTGTGTTGTATTCTGCAGCCTTGGGAATGTGGCACATACTTTTTGCTTTTCTTACTTGTAAAATGGGTGAGAGTAAGGCATGCTTCTCAGGGTTGCTATGCAGACTAAACTATAGTGCCTTGGCATTTAGCAGACATGGAAGAAATGTTCATTCTCTTCTTTCTTTGTATTTGATCATCTAGTCTTTGGGCGCATGATAAATGATAGATGGAGTGGGGGGCGTAGATATATGGATTGATGTTGCTAGGTATTTGTCCAACCAACGAGGAGACTTTAAATAAATTACTTCTCTCATTTGGCCTCTATTTCCCTATGTATAAATAGATGGTCAATGGACTCAGAGTTTGCAAACTGAGAGCTTGAATTCAATGAAAACATATTTCCCATCCCCTGTCTAGTATTGGGTCTAACTGGTGTTTTTTTTTTTTTTTTTAAGTAACTTTACAGACAGACTTAACTGGAGTACCTTCTACTGAGTGAAGGAATGGTCTTCACTGGGGCTCCACCATGGCTGGAGCTAAGTAATAGCTACTCCCCACAGGCAGGGTATGTACTTGCTCCAGTTTACTGAGCTACATCGTTCACTTGTTTTCTCTGTCTGGATACTTAATCTTTGGAATGTTTGACCTTGAATATGGTAGCATATAAAAATTCCCTTCTTCTGTTCTCTTGGGTATCAGGGATTTCTGGGCATGTGGATTTTAGACAAACTTCAGTTCAGTCACTCAGTCGTGTCCGACTCTTGGTGACCCCAAGAATTTCAGCACTCCAGGCCACCCTGTCCATCACCAACTCCCAGAGTTCACTAAAATTCATGTCCATCGAGTCAGTGATGCTACCCAGCCATCTCATCCTCTATCGTCTCCTTCTCCTCTGCCCCCAATCCCTCCCAGCATCAGGGTCTTTTCCAATGAGTCAACTCTTCGCATGAGGTGGCCAAAGTATTGGAGTTTCAGGTTTAACATCAGTCCTTCCAATGAACACCCAGGACTGGTCTCCTTCAGGATGGACTGGTTGGATCTCCTTGCAGTCCAAGGGACTCACAGGAGTCTTCTCCAGCACCACAGTTCAAAAGCATCAATTCTTCAATGCTCAGCTTTCTTCACAGTCCAACTGTCAAATCCATACATGACCATAGGAAAAACCATAGTTTGACTAGACAGACCTTTGTTTGCAAAGTAATGTCTTTGCTCATCAATATACTATCTAGGTTGGTCATAACTTTCCTTCCAAGGAGTAAGTGTCGTTTAATTTCATGGCTGCAATCACCATATGCAGTGATTTTGGAGCCCCCCAAAATAAAGTCTGACACTGTTTCCACTATTTCCCCATCTATTTCCCATGAAGTGATGGGACCAGATGCCATGATCTTCATTTTCTGAATGTTGAGATTTAAGCCAACTTTTTCACTCTCCTCTTTCACTTTCATCAAGAGGCTTTTGAGTTCCTCTTTACTTTCTGGCCATAAGGGTGGTGTCATCTGCATATCTGAGGTTATTGATATTTCTCCTAGCAATCTTGATTCCAGCTTGTGCTTTTTCCAGTCCAGCATTTCTCATGATGTACTCTGCATATAAGTTAAATAAGCAGGGTGACAATATGCAGCCTTGACATACTCCTTTTCCTATTTGGAACCAGTCTGTTGTTCCACGTCCAGTTCTAACTGTTGCTTCCTGACCTGCATATAGGTTTCTCAAGAGGCAGGTCAGGTGGTCTGGTATTCCCATCTCATTTACAATTTTCCATGGTTTATTGTGATCCACACAGTCAAAGCCTTTCAGATAGTCAATAAAGCAGAAATAGATGTTTTTCTGGAACTCTCTTGCTTTTTCCATGATGCAGCGGATGTTGGCAATTTGATCTCTGGTTCCTCTGCCTTTTCTAAAACCAGCTTGAACATCTGGAAGTTCATAGTTCACATATTGCTAAAGCCTGGCTTGGAGAATATTGAGCATTACTTTACTAGTGTGTGAGATGAGTGAAATTGTCCGGTAGTTTGAGCATTCTTTGGCATTGCCTTTCTTTGGGAATGGAATGAAACTGACCTTTTCCAGTGCTGTGGCCACTGCTGAGTTTTCCAAATTTGCTGGCATATTGAGTGCAGCACTTTCACAGCATCATTTTCCAGGATTTGAAATAGCTCAACAGGAATTCCATCACCTCCACTAGCTTTGTTCATAGTGATGCTTTCTAAGGCTCACTTGACTTCACATTCCAGGATGACTGATCACCCCATCATGATTATCTGGGTCATGAAGATCTTTTTTGTACAGTTCTTCTGGGTATTCTTGCCACCTCTTCTTAATATCTTCTGCTTCTGTTAGGTCCATACCATTTCTGTCCTTTATCGAGCCCATCTTTGCATGAAATGTTCCCTTGCTATCTCTAATTTTCTTGAAGAGATCTCTAGTCTTTCCCATTCTGTTGTTTTCCTCTATTTTTTTTTGCATTGATCACTGAGGAAGGCTTTCTTATCTCTCCTTGCATTCAGATGCTTACATCTTCCCTTTTCTCCTTTACTTTTCACTTCTCTTCTTTTCAGAGCTATTTGTAAGGCATCCCCAGACAGCCATTTTTCTTTTTTGCATTTCTTTTCCATGGGGATGGTCTTGATCCCTGTCTCCTGTACAATGTCACGATCCTCCATCCATAGTTCATCAGGCACTCTATCTATCAGATCTAGTCCCTTAAATCTATTTCTCACTTCCACTGTATAATTGTAAGGAATTTGATTTAGGTCATACCTGAATGGTCTAGTTGTTTTCCCCACTTTCTTCAATTTCAGTCTGAATTTGGCAATAAGGAGTTCATGATCTGAGCCACAGTCAGCTCCCAGTCTTGTTTTTGCTGACTGTATAGAGCTTCCCCATCTTTGGCTGCAAAGAATATAATCAATCTGATTTTGGTGTTGACCATCTGGTGATGTCCATGTGTAGAGTCTTCTCTTGTGTTGTTCGAAGCGGGTGTTTACTAAGACCAGTGCGTTCTCTTGGCAAAACTCTATTAGCCTTTGCCCTGCTTCATTCCGTGTACCAAGGCAAACTTACCATTACCAATATTATCTTGGCTAACCCATACAACTGGAAAGAGCTATTGTTTCTCTATAGTCACTGAAAATGGACAGATGATGAATGACCACAGGCAATGATGCTATCCTCTAACCCCTTTCTGAGTGATCTTCACCCATGTTATCTGCTCTTTCAGGAGTCTGTCTTCTCTGTATCCCTACGTGGATTCTCAAGTTGAATGGTTGTTCCAAGAGAGATGACTCATTTCCTTTGTATCCACTTCTAGTTACTTGGTCATGGCTCTGAACTTTCCAAATCATAGATTCTCAGTCTGACTCATGGGGTCAGCTCTGGCTCTGGATTCTTTGTGTACAGCTTCAGTCCAGCAAAGACATTCTCAATACAAATGCATCCAAGATACCATGGTGCTATAGCCAGACTAAGCAGCCTAAGTGTTCTTTAGAAATCTTAAACCCAGGTTCTTCTAGCCTTTAAAAATTGTGCTTGAATTTTCTCTTCTGAATTTCTTCTCCAACTCACAGAAGATAGGCAAAAAAAAGATGCTTTTCTTTTTTCCCTTTTCAAAAACACCAATGACAAAACTTTGTGAATTTGACAAATAAAGGCTTTTATTCTTTTTTTCCAAAATAGCTTTTTCATTATGATGGTTGCCTGTCTGCAACAGCATAAAATATTTTTGGAGGGGACGGAGGTATAATCAGATGGTGACAGAAATACAGTGAAATTTTCTAAAGGACTGAGTTACTTAAACTTTTCAATGTTTATTGAAGTCTAAAGCCTCTCATTTTATTTTGAAGTAAATTATCTTATTTGTCATGACTACATAAATACCTCCTCTATGAATAATGCAGGCTGTTGGAATACTCATGGAAAAACACATGACCTATCCTGAAAGGAATAAATTAAAACCAACTGCTATTGTACATTTTAAGCAAGAAAACAAAGCATTTTTCTGGAAGGTTTCACTACTGTCTTAATCAAGGATTCTTACAGCCATACTCAAAATTAGGTATAATGAATGGCATAAAGGGAAAATGTAAAACATAGCCTTTTCAGTTTCCTGGTCATATCGGGCAAACCTGCATTTTGGTAAGAGTGACAGTGTGACCTATTGAAAGGTAGATTAGCCTACTGAAGTTTTTAAATCAGAAAAGCAAATTAAAATCTTACCATACCATGCACTAACTAGATTGCTCTATAGAGATTATTTGCTGTCTTCCCAAATTGGCTTTCTTATCTATAAAGAGAGACAAAAATATTATATTGAATTAGTTGTTATTTGTGGCTCCAAGTAACAGAAAACTCAAGTAATTGTGACTTATTAATAAATTTCTGAATTAAATCTTATGATAGTTTCAGGATTGGTTAAGGAGGCTTATTTGGTGTGTCTGTAATTTTATTGGATTTTCTCCTGTGGTACCAAGATGGGTGCACTTCCCTTCACCTAAGTCCTCCATTTCGCTTGCCAAATGGAATGAATATGCCAGGAATTCTGTCATTTCATTATGAAAGGCAACCCCATTCTCACTTGCAGCCCCAGCAGACTTCTCCTTACTTTTTATTAGTGAGAACTTAGTAACATTGCCCATATCTAGACAAACCACTGGTAACGAGACAGGGTAGCATTATGCTCACAGACCTGTGATTCTCAAAGTATAGTCCTTAGCATGATTCTGGAGAGTTTGTTCAAATACAAATTATTGGACTCTAAGCCCAGAATATCTGATTCAGTATAATGGGGTTGTTGTTTAGTGGCTAAGTCGTATCTGACTCTTTTGAGATCCTGAGTAGTGTAGCTTGCCAGGCTCTTCTGTGCATGGAATTCTCCAGTCCATGGAACTGGTGTGGGTTGCCATTTCCTTCCCCAGGGGATCCTCTTGACCCAGGGTCAAACCCGAATTTTTATCACACGGTCACCAAGGTGGGGCCTGATCACTTTCATTTCTAATATGTTCCCTGCTGGTTAATGCTGCTAGGTTTGAAGACCTCTTATTTAGGTCAAGAGTGATTCCACCCTTGGGACTGGGACTTGGGCTTCTTTTTTTCTGAGATTAAGGTATTGCTACAGAGGGGCCTGGGGGGCTACAGTCCATAGGGTCAGACATGACTACATAGGGCTACAGTCCAAAGAGTCAGACATGACTAAGCAACTGAGCACCTATACACCTTTACATAAACAGTCAAAGTTCTTCTACCAGAAGGGAATGAAAGTGATGTCTCAGTCACAGTCTAGCAGGAAAACAAAACCTCAGCAGGTAATTCAGCGGAGGTGGTTTAATAGAGTCTATTATTTGCAAAAGTGTTAGAAGAGCTTAATAAGCAATTGGGATAAGTGGGAGTGACCTTGATATTAGCCTTATAGAGAGTCATTCCTACTGCTGGGGCTGGAAAAGCACAGCCATGGTCAGAGATGATTCTAAACGTAGAGAGGATAATACCTGCTTCCCGCATCTTCCCTCACTCCTATGTCCTCACCAGTGCCTCTAATCAGCCACACCTAGCTGAAAGCTAGTTGGCAAAAAGGTCTGAGGAACACTACTCTCAGCAGGGAACAGAGGAAAGATAAGTACTGAATTGACAGCAAGTACATGAATAACTGGCACAGGAAGCTGGGATAATGGTTGGTTGGGATTCAGCTCCAAATATTTGCGTTGGATAAGGCTGACTGAAGCATTTAGTGGTTAACAACTTGTGGGTTACTAAACAAGATCTCAATGAGTGGTGATGATGATGGAGAACAGTGACAATGATAATGATGGAATGAAATGATTCCCAAAGAATTACCAGAACACATTATGTCCTTCTTACTAGTATGAAGTGTACTCTGCCATGTTGCCCAAATCCTCAGGGGAATCTTCTATGCTTAGTTCATAGAGACACTGATGCCTTTCTTTACCTTCTGGACAACAATAGATGCATATATCAGGAAGTTTGATCTGGTACTAAATGGAGAATAGATAATTGAAGATACCCTTTAGACTGAGAAACACTTCTAAGGAAAAGTTGTAGACTGTCCAAAGTCACCTGGATTCATGAGCCAGTAGGTTCATCTCAGATATGCTGCAGTTGCCACATACAACCTTGGCCAATTTGGAATTCAGTTCTCAGTTCTGGCTATGCCTCAGGTGAAGGTTGAGTTTATATTTTGCTCCAGGGATGAACTGGTGATCCTGACATTACCACACTGACTCAGTCCTTGACTGCTGAGGCCACTTATGGACTCAGCAAATGACCAAATTGAGATCAATGAAGCTCAAATCCTTGATTTTTGACAATTCCTTTGATTAAAGAATAGCTCTTTTTTGATGGATTTAGAACAGCTGGAGAGGCTCTGGTTTAGCATGAGGCTTGTATGATGAAGAACAGAGTGATGAGAGGTAGTCTAAATCTTGATGATACTGTTTGACTACCTCAATCCCATAGCTTAGATCCCATGGAGTTTTCAATTATGTGAGATGTATGTTTATTTGGAGCTGGAGGTCATTAAGCAAGGTTGACATATAACCTGAAACTCAGGGCTCAAGGTTAAAGGTGTTTCAGCATCAACATACTATTCAAGTATGAGTATGCCATTCATTCCTGGGCCTCTTTCCTCCTGTTCGTGCCTTACCCTTCGTGCTTACCTGCTTTCTGTTCTCCTAGGTCTTTATTTCCCAATTATTCCTCCAGCCTTTGCCCTTCACTCTTTCTTTGGTTTTGATAAATAGAATCATATTTTGGTTTCCTCTTGTTTTCAGTGTCAAAAATTTGCATTTGGTTATTCTGCTTCAGGTTATGTTAAGAAATATTCCTTCTATTTTAGTAGAGTCTTTGAGATGCTCTGAAGTTGCCACTGACCCTACCCACATACTCCAGCCCTGTGGGCAGGACCAGATATAGTGTAAATATCTATATGCTGGTCTTTTACTAGTTTCTTATAATGGGAAGTTAGGTCATTGGTTTTAAACTTTTCTTTTTAAAAAAAAGCAAGAGCACTACAGCTACACTATTTTTCCCCAGGCATTGTTGTAGCTGATTTTCCTGTTTTAAATGTGTTGTATTTTTCTTATCATTCAGTTCACAATATTTCATATTTTCCTGTAACTTCTTTTTTAACTCATGGGCTTTTGGAAGTGGTGTAATTTCCTAATACGTTTAATTTTTCTAGATATCTTAGTGTTATTTGATTTCTAGTTTAATTCTGAGTGGTCAGAGAATATATTCGGTAAAATTTCAGTCTTCTGAACTTTTTAGAGATTGTTTAATGAACCCACATTTGTTTTATCTTGATCAACATTTCATGTGCACTCACATAAAAATATGTATGCTGCAGTTGGGTGTCATGTCAACAAAAGTCAGTGAGAGTTATTGAGGTCTTCTATATTCTTATTTTTTTCTGTCTAGTGACTCTATCGGTTACTGAAACAGTGATGTTTAAAATCCCTGAATGTGTTTGATATATTTTGAAGCTTTGCTATTAGAACTTTCAGTATTTAGGATTGCTATATTTTCCTG
This sequence comes from Oryx dammah, assembly GCF_014754425.2. Classification (NCBI taxonomy): domain Eukaryota; kingdom Metazoa; phylum Chordata; class Mammalia; order Artiodactyla; family Bovidae; genus Oryx; species Oryx dammah. Next base: position 22,489,356 of record NW_024070199.1, on the reverse strand, counting down.
ATGAGCTGACTGTTTTAGGAGATGCCTTTTTTATCTTTGCTAATTTTTCTTATCTTGAAGCCCATTTCTTTTTTCTGATATAACTATTCTAATCTTTACCAATGTATGCATATATCAAAGTATCATGTTGTACTCTTTAAAAATATCGCAACTGTATTTGCTAATTATCCCTTAATTAAGCTGAAAAAAGTATAACTATACCAGCTCTCCTTCATGTGTAGAAATTATATCTTTTCCTATTCTAAATTGCTTGTGCTTTAAATGGTATGGACCTAACAGAAGCAGAAGATATTAAGAAGAGGTGGCAAGAATACACAGAAGCACGGTACAAAAAAGATCTTCATGACCCAGATAATCATGATGATGTGATCACTAATCTAGAGCCAGACATCTTGGAATGTGAAGTCAAGTGGGCCTTAGAAAGCATCACTATGAACAAAGCTAGTGGAGGTGATGGAATTCCAGTTGAGCGATTTCAAATCCTGAAAGATGATGCTGTGAAAGTCCTGCACTCAATATGCCAGCAAATTTGGAAAACTCAGCAGTGGCCACAGGACTGGAAAAGGTCAGTTTTCATTCCAATCCCAAAGAAAGGCAATGCAAAAGAATGCTCAAACTACCGCACAATTGCACTCATCTCACAGGCTAGTAATGCTCAAAATTCCCCAAGCCAGGCTTCAGCAATATGTGAACCGTGAACTCCCTGATGTTCAAGCTGGTTTTAGAAAAGGCAGAGGAACCAGAGATCAAATTGCCAACATCCGCTGGATCATGGAAAAAGCAAGAGAGTTCCAGAAAAACATCTATTTCTGCTTTATTGACTGTGCCAAAGCATTTGACTGTGTGGATCACAATAAACTGTGGAAAATTCTGAGAGATGGGCATACCAAACCACCTAACCTGCCTCTTGAGAAACCTGTATGCAGGTCAGGAAGCAACAGTTAGAACTGGACATGGAACAACAGACTGGTTCCAAATAGGAAAAGGAGTACATCAAAGCTGCATATTGTCACCCTGCTTATTTAACTTATGCAGGGTACATCATGAGAAACGCTGGACTGGAAGAAACACAAGCTGGAATCAAGATTGCCAGGAGAAATATCAATCACCTCAGATATGCAGATGACACCATCCTTATGGCAGACAGTGAAGAGGAGCTAAAAAGCCTCTTGATGAAAGTGAAAGAGGAGAGTGAAAAAGTTGGCTTAAATCTCAACATTCAGAAAATGAAGATCATGGCATCTGGTCCCATCACTTCATGGGAAATAGATGGGAAAACAGTAGAAACAGTGTCAGACTTTATTTTTTGGGCTCCAAAATCACTGCAGGTGGTGACTGCAGCCATGAAATTAAAAGACGCTTACTCCTTGGAAGGAAAGGTATGACCAACCTGATAGTATATTCAAAAGCAGAGACATTACTTTGCTGACTAAGGTCTGACTAGTCAAGGCTATGGTTTTTCCTGTGGTCATGTATGGATGTGAGAGTTGGACTGTGAAGAAGGCTGAGCACCGAAGATTTGATGCTTTTGAACTGTGGTGTTGGAGAAGACTCTTGAGAGTCCCTTGGACTGCAAGGAGATCCAACCAATCCATTCTGAAGGAGATCAGCCCTGGGATTTCTTTGGAAGGAATGATGCTAAAGCTGAAGCTCCAGTACTTTGGCCACCTCATGCAAAGAGTTGACTCATTGGAAAAGACTGTGATGCTGGGAGGGATTGGGGGCAGGAGGAGAAGTGGATGACCGAGGATGAGATGGCTGGATGGCATCTCGGACTCGATGGATGTGAGTTTGAGTGAACTCTGAGAGTTGGTGATGGACAGGGAGGCCTGGCTTGCCGCAACTCATGGGGTTGCAAAGAGTCGGACACGACTGAGCGACTGAACTGAACCGAACTGAACTTTGTATTTATCGTGTGGCCCTCGAAGAGAACGTATAATTTAGTCTTGCTTTTTTATCTGGTCTAATAACCTGTGCCTTTAGTTGCATGATTTTATATATATTAATATATATTCATCTATGCATGTATGGATCTAAAACAAATACTTGGTTGGATTTGGGCTTACCATTTTCAGTTTCTTTCCTATTTGTCTGATCTTTTTGGTTTTCTAAAACTTGTGTTTTCCTTTTATTGATTTCTTCTTTTGGGTTAATCAGATACTTTTATTCTATTAGGGTTTTTTTTTTCTTTTTTTGTAGTTGTTATAGAGATTATAATATTCACCTTTACTTTTTCAGTCTACTTTGGTACTGTTTTACTAGATCAACATTGCTCCATTTTTCACAGACTACTTCAAAATAATAATGGTGATATAATTTTTGATTTAAAGTTATTTGTATTTTAAAGATGGAGAAGGCAATGGCAACACACTCCAGTACTCTTGCCTGGAAAGTCCACGGACAGAGACTGGTAGGCTGCAGTCCATGGGGTCGCTAAGAGTCGGACACGACTGAGCAACTTCACTTTCACTTTTCACTTTCCCCGCATTGGAGAAGGAAATGGCAACCAACTGCTGTGTTCTTGCCTGGAGAACCCCAGGGACGGGGGAGCCTGGTGGGCTGCTGTCTATGGGGTTGCACAGAGTCGGACACAACTGAAGTGACTTAGCAGCAGCAGCAGCAGCAGTATTTTAAAGAAGAGAATAAAAAAGAGATAATCCACGTAGTTTCTGTATTTTTCACCTATATCTGTTATTGGTATTGGGCTTCATTTCTTTCACTGGATCTGTTTTCTTTCTCCTTCCTTTCTCCATTGTTGAAGTCAACAATGTCCTTCATTGTTTCTGGTAGTGCCAGTCAGCTTGCTATGACTCTGTTTTGGTTTATCTGAAATTATCTCTACATCACTATCATTTTTGAAACACGTCTTTATTGCGCCTCGACTTCTGGATGCCTAGACCATTCACACTCAGTGTGATTATTGGTGTGGCTAATGTGTGTCATCTTGCTGTTTCTTTTCTACTTGTCCCAGGTGTTTTTTGTTCCCTGTCTACTTTTTTATGTTCATTTTTGCAATAAGTGTTTTGTGAGATTGCATTTTATTTTGATTCCTTATTAGTTATAAATCTTCATTTTGTTGTTCTACTGGTTGCTTTTGTGTTCATAGTATTCATCTTTAAATTATCGTAGGCTACCGTCAAGTGCTATCATACTACTTCACATATAAGAACCTTAGAGTAAGACACTTCCATTCCTTCCCTATTGGTCTTTGTGTTATTGTTATACATTTTATTTCAAAGTGTTTTGGTCTTTGTGTCATTGTTATACATTTTATTTCAAAGTGTTTTAAACCTTCAAATACATTGTTTTTCAAATAAACACTCAAAAATCATTTTAAACTATTTAAATAATAAGAAAATAATCTAAAAATAAGAATTAAAAATTTTTACTAAAAATAATAATCTTGTGTTTACAATGCTAACACCATTTCCATTACTCTTTTGTTCTTTTGTGTGACCCATATTTTCATGTTATTTTCCTTCTGCCCGAAGGACTCTCTTTAAAATTTCATGTAGTGCTAAAAGGCTAGTTGTGATTTCTTTCAACATTTATGTATCTGAAAGGTCTTTATTTTACTTCATCTTTGAAATTTACTTTTGCTATGTATAGAATCCTACATTGACAGGTTTTTTATTTCTTTCCATGCTTTTAAAGCTGTTACTTCACTGTCTTTTCACTTGCATTGTTTCACATAAGATATCTGCTGACATTCTTATCTTTGTTCCTCTGCATGTAACATGTCTGTTTTACCCTTCTGACTACTTTGTTACTTTATCACTATTTGAAGGAAACTTGATTATGATGTGCTCTCCTGTTTTCGTCTTCATGTCTCATACCCTGAGGCTCAGTGAGCTTCTTTTATATATACTTTTCAATGCCTTTGGAATAATTTTGGATACGACTCAATTTTTTTCTTCCTGCATTCCTGCTTCTTATTCAGGGACTCCAATTGCACATATATTAGATGACTTGATTTTCTTGTACAGTTTGATTCTCTTTTAATTTTTATTTATATTTTTGATTCTTTCTATTTTTAGTCTTAAAGTTCACTAACCTTGTACTTTGCAACATCTAATATGCCAGCAGACTCATGCAGTATATTTGTCACCTCGTACATTATAGTTTTTATCTCTCTTAGTTTGATTTGGACATACATACACACACAGACACATTTATATATAGCATATATAATATTATACTATATGTTCTAGCTATCTATAATATATAATTTATATAAACTTTTTTTTCATGTTTCCCAGTTCAGTCACTCAGTCATGTCTAACTCTTTGCAACCACATGGACTGTAGCACACCAGTCTTCCCTGTCAATCACCAACTCCCAGAGCTTGCTCAAATGCATGTCCATCAAGTTGGTGATGCCATCCTGCCATCCTACCATCTCATCCTCTGTTGTCCCCTTCTCCTCCCAGCACCCAGTCTTCCCCAGCATCAGGGTTTTTTCCAGTGAGTCAGTTCTTTGCATCAGGTGGCCAGAGTGTGGGAGTTTCAGCTTCAGCATCAGTCCTTCCAGGAAATATTCAGGACTGGTTTCCTTTAGGATTGACTGGTTGGATCTCCTGCTGTCCAAGGGACTCTCAAGAGTCTTCTCCAACACCACAGTTCAAAAGCATCAATTCTTCTATGCTCAGCTTTCTCTATAGTCTAACTCTCACATCCATACATGACCACTGGAAAAACCATAGTTTTCATTATATGGACCTTTGTTGTCCAAGTAATGTTTCTGTTTTTAATATACTGTCTAGGTTGGTCATAACTTTTCTTTCAAGGACCAAGCGTCTTTTCATTTCATGGCTGCAGTCACCATGTGCCATGATTTTGGAACCTAAGAAAATAAAGTCTGTCACTGTTTGCATTGTTTCCCCATCTGTTTGCCATGAAGTGATGGGACCAGTTGCTATGATCTTTGTTTTTTGGATACTGAATTTTAAGCCAGCATGTTTACTCTCCTCTTTCACTTTCATCAAGAGGCTCTTTAGTTCCTCTTCAGTTTCTGCCATAAGCATGGAGTCATCTGCATATCTGAGGTTATTGATATTTCTCTCAGCAATCTTGATTCCAGCTTGTGCTTCATCCAGCCCCACATTTCACATAATGTGCTCTGCATATAAGTTAAAGAAGCAGGGTGACAATATACAGCCTTGACGTACTCCTTTCCCAATTTGGAACCAGTCTGTTGTTCCATGTCTGGTTCTAACTGTTGCTTCTTGACCTACATACAGATTTCTCAGGAGGCAGATAAGGTGGTCTGGTATTCCTATCTCTTGAAGAATTTTCCAGTTTGTTGTGCTCCACTCAGTCAAAGGCTTTGGTGTAGTCAATATACCAGAAGTAGATGTTTTTTCTGGAATTTCCTTACTTTTTCTATGATCCAATGGATGTTGGCAATTTGATCACTGGTTCCTCTGCCTTTTCTACATCCAACTTGAACATCTGGAAGTTCTTGGTTCATGAATTTTGAGCATTAGCTTGCTAGCATGTGAGATGAGTGCAACTGTGCAGTAGTTTGAACATTCTTTGGCATTGCCTTCCTTTGGAATTGGAATGAAAACAGACCTTTTCCAGTCCAGTTCATATTTCTAGTTAACTCTTTACATGAATACAATTATAGTAACTGTTTTAATTTCCTATTTTCTAACATCTGTCAGTTTTGTTTTGATATCAAGTGACTTCCTTCCTCTTCATTTTGAGTTAGATTTTACTGTTTTCAATCATCATAATAATCTTGTTTGAATATCAGTAATTATTGATTTTACCTTTTAGATAATGCAATATTTTTGTAGTCCTTGAAATATTTCTGATTTTTTTTTCTGGGAGACAGTTAAGATACTTACACACAGTTATACCATTTTGAGTCTTGCTGTTAAGATTTTTAGTGGAGGCTAATGCTGTATTTCATATCAGGCTAATTATTCTACACTTCTGGGGCAAGACCTTTTAGTGTACTCCATCCAGTACTTCTTTGGGGCCTCCCAGCTGGCACTAGTAGTTAAAAACCCTCCTGCCAATGCAAGAGACATAAGAGATGCAAGTTCAATCACTCTGTTGTAAAGATCCCTTGGAGGAGGACATGACAACCCACTCCAGTATTCTTGTCTGGATCACCTTACGGACAGAGGAGCCCAATGGGCTACAGTCCACAGGGTTGTAAAGAGCCAGACATGACTGTAGTAACTTATCATCCAGCACTATCCAGTGAATTATGAGAATTTTCAGTCTAGCTTGTGGAAGCAGGCAGTAGGCTCCTCCCTAGGTGACCACCAGGTACTGTTACCTCTAATCTATTCTGATTATCTTTCTCCAGCCTTGAGTAGTTTCATGACACCCATTTGCTGATCAGTACTTTGTGAAATGCTTGAACAGGACACCCTGCAGGACTCCAGCGTCCTCCATGTGCAGCTCTCACCCTCCACTATTCTGCTCTGCAAGCTCTGGCTGTCTTGTTCTCTCCTTACCCTCAGCTCCACATCCTTAAACTAGGTAGTCCACTGGGCTCCTCTTGTGCTCCTCCCCCAACCTTGTGCCAGGTCCAGACCTCTCTCAAGTGAGCAAATAGGGGAGGTGCAGGACTCTTCTCATGCCTTTTATGCCTTTCAGGGTTCATTTTTCCACACTGCCTAATTTCCAATGTCTTGAAACTATTTTTTCATATATATATATATATATATATATATATATATATATATGATTTTGGGTGGGAAGGTAAGTCCAACTGCTGTTATTCAATCCTTAGTAAAGGTAGTCTATTTATTTTTCAACTCAATATCGTTTTATTTCAACCCTTGAACATTTTTTTTTTCTTTAAAGTTCTGTCTACTTTATCTACCATCTAGGTATAAGTGGGGCTAGTTTCTGTTATCTGCTTTTTCTTTCACATGGTGACATTTTATTTCTTTAGATGTATCACATTTTTTATTGTATGTCAAATATTATGTTCCTATATACTAGAGGTAGAATTTTCCTTTGAAGAGTATGTATTTTCGTTACAGCAGGCAGTTAAATTGGCTAGACTCGAGCTCTAATTTCTGTCTCCTCTGTGGTAGCATTGACATAAATCTGTACTGGATTGTTTTCCTGCACATTTGTTGCTAACAATAAGTTAGATCATCTTTAGGCCTGAAATGGTGCTAAACCACAGGTGATGATAAAAGAGAAGTTCCTTCTTCCTCCAAAATATGCAGGAGGCTGTATGGTATAAAGGAGGTATTCCAGAGTCAAATAAACCTTGATTTAAATCCCTCTCTGCTGCTCTCCAGGTGCTTTACTGGGAGCATATGATTTAAACATCTAAGCCCCCATTTTAAGGTGGTTCAAATTATGTCAGAGCTGTTCTGAGGATCAAATGAAGTAGGGAATATAAAGCACTTGTCAGAAGGCCTGGCATAGAATAAATAATTAATCATCAGAAGTTCAAACATTCTATTTGGTTATGAGAGAAACTCTAGCAAGAAATACAGTTTATTCTAAAATAGAATGGATATAAGTTAAATAAGGTTGCAGAACCGTGTTAAAGAACACAGTAGGAATTCAGGTGATAGAACTGTTAAACCCCATAGGAATTTAGAGGAGACCAAGAGGATTTTATTTTTTGTGAGGGATTAAAATTTGTGCTTGGATTTTAATTAAAAAAAACAAAACCAGTCACCTACGGAGGGGGAAACATGAAATAAAATTGCCCATAGAATATGGAATACTAAGGCAACCAGGCCAGAGTTATGCCAAGGTTTTGTGCTGAAGAGTTTTGAGAAATAAAAGAGAATTGGTTGACAAAGTGAGGTCAGATTATTGACTCTTTGAATGCCTGATAGGAAGTTTTTATAATAATGATAATTTTGTAATACTATAGGAGCCAGATGTATTAAAAACACAGAATCATAGAAATTTCAGACTGATAGTGAATATGATCTAACTCATTTTTTTAAAATTAACACTGTGCATCTCAGTGGAACTTTAATAGATCTATACTAGAGACATGTCGTTGTTATTATACTACAGAAATGTATTACTTCTTAATGGCCACTCAGGATGGGTCCATCTGGAGATTCACCTGGTTGGCCTAAGAAAGCCTCTATGGACACCCAGAGCTCTGTTGAAGACTAAGTGACAAACATTGGTCTAGTTTAATCTTTGCTTATTATAAAAATAAAAGAATTAATGTATTGAGTTGCAAAGCAACTTGCCCAAGCTGAATTTGCTGTCGCATGCCAGAACAGCTATTGTGATTTTAATAAAAATTTTTCTGAGCAATTAGTTTTGGGAACATCAGCCCTATATGTTCTGTGAATTGGAGAGGACAGTGATAGAAAACCCACCCAGGAGATACTGCACTGATTCGGGTCTGAGAAAATAAGGAACTGGAGCACGGTATGCACAGCAAATGTAGAGAATGAAGAGCAGGTTTTTCAACCACGTCAAAGGGAGAACTTTCAGTGAATCTTCCCTCCCTTCCTCTGTCTTTGCTTCACCAGCAAATATTCCTTTCGTCCCCACTGAATGCCAGGTCCAGCTCTGTCATGCCTCCTCATGGGGCTTCCAATGTGGTTAGGAGAAGACAGACAGACAGAAGATATGTGTGTAAAGTATGTTTATATAGATGTGCATGTAAAGTACAAAGTATGTTAGGTGCCAGTAAGGGCAAAGGAGAAAAACATAATGAGAGAGGATTGGGAATAAGTAGGTATGGTTGTAACCAGATACCGTGGCCAGGCAAGGGCTTGCTGAGAAGGTGCATATTTTTTTGTACAGACTTGGAGATTGAGAGATTAAGCCATGGAAATATCTGTGAGAACATTCTAGAAAGAGGAACAGCATATGTGGACAACATATGCAGTGGCTGGAACATGACTGATATGCCTGAGTAGTAGCTGGGAAGTCATTATGGCTGTCTTGGCCAGTATAAGCAAAAGGAGACCGTTTGATGAATTCAAAGAGGTAAGAGCAGGCCGATCATGTGGGGTTTCATAAGCCTTTAGAAGAACTTTGACTTTTTATTCATTGATTGTGAGGAATGAGAGCTAGGATGGAATATTGGGAAGGAAAATGAGATTGATACATAGAAAGATACATACTGTATAATGTTTTGGGGAGAATAAATTTGAAATGAAGAGACCTCTGAGATTAGCTAATTCATAGGCAACAGTAAATGTGTATATTAACTTCTGTCGGCAGTCAGATTATAGAGTTGTGGATCAGAAACCCTCCAGATTAGAGATGAAAGTTTCAATGGGATAAATTGATTCTTTCTGGATGAATTTAGGAATGATTTGTGCAGAGAATAATCAAATAAAAAGAAACATTTTGGAGGTAAAATAGGAAGGTACAACCAGGAAGAGACTGATTTTCTTGTGCCAACTCAGTAAAAAAGAGATTTACAAAAGGTGGAGAAGAGTCATATCACCAATGCCATTGATGCCGTTATTAATAGCAGACACCTTTCAGTTTAATGGACCAAAACTATTGCTAATCAGAACTTACAAAGAAGAGACAGTAATAATGATGTCACCATATATTCAGTGTAGCAGTTAATTGACTACTGGAGGTTGTTCATGCCTTGTTGAAGCTTCATTTGTGAGGCAGACAAAACATTTATTTTTGCTATTGCAAATGACTAATGAAGAAACTGGGGTACAGAGAGATCGCTTAAACTCGATAGCACCATTCAGCTGGTTAGCAGCAGATGAAGACATAAGCCCAAAGCCCAGATCTGCCATCTTATAGGGAGTTAAAGCTGGAAGAGGACCAAAGTATGCTATAGTACAGGCCTTGTCTTATACATGAAAACAATAGAATCCTTGAGACTTGGACTGTCTTGGCCTGGACACATTGCTCCTTTGTGACCAAGTGGGGATTAGAAATTAGAGAATGTTAATGATTACAAACATAATGAGTGCCTGCCTAGCTTGGTAGAGTAGCTTTCCATTGATCTCATTCAATCCTTAAAACAACAATGTGAGCTAAGTAATACCCTCTCCTTTAGAGCTAAGGAAACTGAAAGCTGAAAAAAGATAAATAACTGCTCAGAGTTTTCTATTTAGGAAGTCACAGAGCCAGGATTCCAACTCAGGTTATCTGACTACAAAGCTTTGTCCCATTTGCACATTATTTTGATTCTTGGTTTTCAACACCAAACCACTTTTTTACCTGCCTGTATAATCTTCATTGGTGCTAACGGTTTTTGTCTTGTTTGCTTATTTTCATTTTTAGAAACTGTGTCTACATGATTCTGACCTGAGCACAGTCTTTCCCCTTAATATGTAAGGGGGTCTATGAAAACAGGAAAAACTGGCTGTAACAATAAAGCAGCTCCAACCTGTAAATTGGCTCAATAAGACAGAAACACATCTCTGCTCACACGAAGAGTCCCTGACAGTTTCAGGTCTCTGTAAGGGCTCTGCTCTGCCTAGTCATGCAGGGAGCCAGGCAAACCAAGGCTCTGCCATTTTCCGCATGTGGTTTCCAAGTTTTCCAGTACATCAGCCTCCAGGGAGAAGGTGGAAATAGCATGGAGGTTCATAAGAGACATGTTGGGGGCCATACTGGAATTACATTATTTCTAACTTCACAGCTGGAGCTTAGTCATATGGCATCACTCATCAGAAAAGGAGTGCTCGGAATACACACTTGGGAGCCGAAGAAGGAGAAAATATGGAAGAGCTAGCCTATTCCTACTGTAGAGCCTCTCTTTTTATTTTTAACTTTTTATTAAAGTATAGTTGGTTTATAATGTTGTGTTAGTTTTTGGTGTACTGCAAAGTGATTCAGTGTGTATACATACACACAGACACACACATGCATACACAGATACTTTTCCATTACAATATTATAAGATGACAATATTCCATTATCAATATTATAAGATATTGAATACAATCCCCGTGCTATACAGTAGGTCTTTGCTGTTTATCTGTTATATATATATATATATGTTTTGTATGTAGTTGTGTGTATCTGTTAATCCTGAGCTAATTTCTCCCTCGTCCTCACTTCCTCTTTGGTAATCATAAGTTTGTTTTCTATGTCTGTGAGTCTGTTTCTATTTTGTAAATAAGCTCATTTGTATAACTTTTTTTAGATTCCATATGTGAGTGATATATATTTGTCTTTTTCTGACTCGCTTCACTTAGTATGATTTTCTCCAGGCCTATCCATGTTGCTGTAAATGACATTATCTCACTCTATTTTTATGGCTGCGTAAACTTTCATTGTATATACGTGCCGCATCTTTTTCCATTCAGCTATTAATAGGTACTTAGGTTGTTTCCGTGTCTTCACTATTTATAGCACTTACAATAGTGCTGCTATGAACACTGGGGTGCTTGTATCTTTTTGAATTAGGGCTTTTGCCAGATATATGCCCAGACATGGGCTTGCCGGATATTATGACAGCTCTATTTTGAGTCTTATAAAGAATCTCCAGACTGTTCCCCCCAGCGACTGTACCAATTTGCATTCCCACCGAGAGTGCGGGAGGGTCCCCTTTTCTCCACTCTTTTCAGCATTTGATATTTGTGGACTTCTGAAGGATAGCCATTCTGATTGGTGTGAGATAATACCTCCATGTGGTTTTGAGCCTCGCTTTTTTATTTGTCTTTTTAGTTTCCCTCATGTATTCTGAGATATGCTATCCTCAGTAAAATCCTGGAACTCAGCAATTATTCAGTAATAATCAGGTTTGCATTCACTATACTTGAGCATTTTATGGTATAACTTCCACTTCCTTAAATTCATGTAATTTGGTGGGGGAGGAGAGAATCCAGTTTTATGGGATATGTATTATAGATTTGGGCTTCCCAGGTGGCACTACTGCTAAAGTACCCATCTGCAAAATGCCAGAGATGTAAGAGACACGGGTTCAGTCCCTGGGTCAGGAAGATCCCCTGAGGAGGGCATGGTAGCCCACTACAGTGTTCTCGCCTAGAAAATCCCATGGATAGAGGAGATTGGCAGGCTAGAGTTCTTGAGAATGCAGAGTCAGACCCGACTGAAGCAACTTAGCATGCACGCACATACCCGTATTACAGAGTCACAGATTTTACTCCTGAATGTTTTGCAATATGACAACTGTCTCAGAATACAAATGAACACTTTTAAAGATCCAGAAGTCATCTCTCAGTCCTTACCAGTTACCTGATTACAAGTTAATATTAACTTTTTTCTGTCTTCTGTTTTTAAGCAGAAATATAGATGTCAACATTAATAAGCTATTTGATGGGAGAAGCAATAGATTCTGCTTAAGGGTCTTTTTTGTTCATTTTTATGAAGTTTGATTTTGTTATCCCTGATCTACAGGTGAGAAAGCAAAGATTTGGGAAAAAAATCTAAACAATACATTAGGGTGTTGGTGAACAAGAGTTTGAAGTCATATTTGTGTCCAAAGCCAATGTTCTTAACCATGGTTATATGTTTACATTCTAGTTGTCTTGATAGACTCTACATGTCTGGTATAAAGAGGTTTTATCTTTTCATCTCTTTATCATAGGGTGGAATACAGCTTCATACAAGTATGCTTAATAAACTTCTGTTGAATGAGCAAAAGCATCAAGTTTTCCCTTATGACTCACCATACAAACCTATAGAAAAGTTATAATCCAGCTGCAGCTGGAACCACTCTTTCACTGTGAACTTCAGCTAATTCATATGAAATCTGAGAGAGAGATCAGCTGAGGGAAGAGATTGATCCAACTGAAGAAACTAGAATTTTGCAAGAATCCAAGGAGGTGTTTGTCAATGACTTTTGATAGCAAATTCACTGTACATTCAAAATAGGATCAAACGTGTTGCTTAGGATACATCCTATTTAAAAAAACCTTTGGTAGCCATCATGGTAAGTTAAAAACTCAAGGCACAAATAAGACTCTTGATTGAAGACAGCTTTGCCTGTGTGTCTTTTGTTGCTTGTTGTGCTGCCTTAGACTCAGAAGCGAAGTCTTTTTAAATTTTTTTTTAATATAATTTATTTATTTTAATTGGAGGTTAATTACTTTACAATATTGTATTGGTTTTGCCATACATCAACATAAATCTGCCACAGGTATACACGTGTTCCCCATCTGGATCCCCCCTCCAAGTCTTAAGCCAAACCAAACCAACCAAACAACAAAAAGAAACTACATGTTGTCTTTTAGAGGTAAATAATATGTAAAGATTAAACTAACTCTGTAATATTTAGTTTTGTGAACTGACTTTGTATCTCTGTGATTTGCAAACAGCAGGATCTCTTGTGGTCCTTTGAATCTCTTTCATTCATTCATTCCTACAAACTTTTATTGGCCACTTTCAAACTACTTGACAGTCCCTTCTAATCACATGAAATGTACACCTAAGATGTTGTCTCAATTCTTAGAAACTCTGCATTTCAGTGATATACACAAAAGGCAAAATATTGCTGTGCTTAAACAGATGTGTGTGTATACATTGAATCACTAGGGGAGATAGGCACTGTATGTCTGGAGGAGTTGGAGAAATTGATGTCAGTTGGGGTTTGAAGGATGAGCATGTATTATATACTGCTTTTTCCTGATCAAGTTCCTGGATTTCATGGATCGTGTTGTCTTCATTTTTGTATCTGCTACAACACAAATATCATCCTTGAGTCATATTTTCATCTCAGAGGATATTTAGAGAATTGAATAAATGTATTGTCTTTGTATAAATCATTCTTTCTTCATTTATCAATGACATGATGTAATAGAGAGTGACAAATATGGATTCTAGCTCATTCTGAACTTGGTCTCACCACTTGTCAATTGTGTGACCTTGGCTCTCATGTGAATTATCACGTTGTTGTTGCTCAGTCACTAAGTTGTGTCCAACTCTTTGCGACCCCGTGGACTGCAGAACTCCAGGCTTCCTTGTCCGTCACTATCTCTTGGAGTTTGCCCAAACTCATGTCCATTGATTTGGTGATGCCATCCAACCATCTCATTCTCTGTTGCCCTCTTCTCCTCCTGCCCTCAATCTTTCCCAGCATCAGGGTCTTTTCCAGTGAGTTGGCTCTTCCCATCAAGGGGCCGAAGTATTAGAGCCCCAGCTTCAGCATCAATTCTTTCAATGAATATTCAGGGTTGATTTCCTTTAGGATTGACTGGTTTGATCTCCTTGCTGTCCAAGGACTCTGAAGAGTCTTCTCTAGCAGCACAGTTCAAAAGAATCAGTTCTTCAGCGCTCAGCCTTCCTTATGGTCCAACTCTCACATCAGTACATGACTTTATCTTTGACTATATATTGGATCTTTGTCAGCAAAGTGATGTCTCTGCTTTTTAATACACTGTCTAGGTTTGTCATAACTTTTCTTCCAAGGAGCAAGCATCTTTTAATTTCATGGCTGCAGTCACCATTTCCAATGATTTTGGAGCCCAAGAAAATAAAATCTGCCACTGTTTCTATTTTTTCCCCACCTATTTGCTATGAGTTATTATGTAGCAGACACTGAATACAGAAGTGAATACTATAGGTTCCAAGCTCAAGAATCCTCCAATGTCTCTCCACCATTTTCAGGTCTGTGCTGGATTAAACTGAGATTTAAACAAAACTCTAGTCTTTGTTATAGGAAGGAAAAATGAATGTTTTGTTTGCCTGTTTCCTTTGGGATGGCTGACACTGGCTGATGCAGCCAGGCACGCTGTAAATTTATCAGAATTCCTTAAGACAGGGAGCTGGATTCCATGGTGAACTCACAGAGACCCCATTCCCAGAGCATCTGTCTTGTTTGTTTGCCTGTAGCAAGTGCTGACTGGTAGAAACAAATCTCTTAGGACAAAGGCAGCCGCAAGCCATTTACCATTTTTAAAGTCCCTGCGGTATCACTGAAAAGCTTCCAAGTATTTTCTGTATTTGGGTTTGTGGTGGTTGCTTTTAATACTACTGTGACCACGTAGAAGAAACAGTTTTCTGAACACGATGAAAATATGAGCACCTCTCATGTGCAGCCTGGTTTCATATAAAATGAAATTGTTAGCTTCAGTTATAGACCTGACCCCACAGAATAGAAAGCTGCAGCCTTGTTTCCAGGTGCTGGTCTGTCTTGAGCCTTGATTATTCCCAGGGAGCCCCCAGAAACTGCTGTGGTCAGTGCAGCTCCCAGGCAAGGGATGCCACAACTACTTTCCTAGTTTTCCCTACAAGCCAGGGATTCCCTAGTGTCTGTAAAGTAATTGTAGATGCATAAATTGTCTGCTTTTCTTCACTCCCTGTAAGAGTTCCCTATGCTACACAGATAGCTTTTACCCTGCTGGAAGCTTTTGCTAGTCTCTCTTACTTCAGTTGGGGAATAAAAACATCTGTGAATTGAAAAAAAAAAAATTTGCACATCTTTCACTGCTCATGCTCCTCTTGCTGCTGCTGCTGCTGAGTCGCTTCAGTCGTGGCCGATTCTGTGCGACCCCAGAGATGGCAGCCCACCAGGCTCCCCCGTCCCTGGGATTATCCAGGCAAGAACACTGGAGTGGACTGCCATTGCCTTCTCCAGTGCATGAAAGGGAAAGTGAGGTTGCTCAGTCGTGTGGTGACCCCATGGACTGCAGCCTACCAGGATCCTGCTGCTCCTCCTAGAAACTGCTTATTAATTGAGGGCAGGGTAATTATTTGTAAGATGTTCAGACAATTTAACCCCCAAACTGGATTGGTTTTGAGAGTGAATGGGGCAGCAGGTGACCCCGAGATCAACCAGAACATATGACTGTTTTGGTTATTTGGGAAGCTTTTGCTTTTATATTTCCTGGTTTCTTGACACATTAACTGTGGCTAGATGGTTGTTACCTAAATATTGTCCTTAGTCTAGCAGCAGCAGGGTCTGTGGGGATCATGACTGCCTTTCTGGAAGCTTTGGAAATAAATGCCTGAGGCCGAATGTATTGCTGCTTTGTTACAGAGACTTATCTTTCAGGCTCATATAGAGGTGGTATCTCTGAAAATCAGTCTTACAGTTATGTCTGTTCCTCTTGGCGACCTGCATTTAGAAGTAGCCAAACTGACTTCATAACCTAGGGCCAGTCCTTCCCCTCTGCGAGACATAGCCTCAGGTCACTTCTGTTTCAACTTTTGAACATTTTAATGATCCAAGGTGTGTCCCACTGAACCACATGGCTATAAAATTTCAGAAATGAGAACATAGCTGTTGAAAATCTATTTATTGGAGATGTATACTAAATGCACACACAACCTGACTGCAACGGCTGAAGGTGCACAGAAGTACTTGATCCTGGGGGCTGATTGCATTTAGAAACCTAAGGGATGCGCTAGGCCAAAGGACAGCATGAAGGGAATGTCCCAGCCGTGAAGGAATAAGATGCCAGTTGGCAGAAAAAGACCACGATGGAGTTGTCTGGAACAGAGAGCTGCATCATTCTTCTCTATTCTTGACTTGACTGCCATGAGATAAGAATGGCAGTTTTCAAGCTATGTTCTCAGCCTTGTACACAACTCAGGACTTTTCAGGGACGTAGCACCACAGGTCACTGATTGCCCCTGAACTGATGCCCATGGCAGGGCATGCTGCCCAGGACTGCAAAGCACACTGTATCCATTGTCTGTTATGTGCATGTGCGCCCAGTTGCTTCAGTCGTGTCCGATTCTTTGTGCCCCCATGGACTATAGCCCACCAGGCTTCTCAGTCCATGAGGATTCTCCGGGCAAGAAAGCTGGAATGGGTTGCCATGCCCTCCTCCAGTGAATCGTACCCACTGAGGGACTGAACCCGTGGCTACTGCATTACAGGTGGATTCGTTACCGCTGACCCATCCGGGAAGCCCATGTGCTTTATTCATTTCACTCACTCAGTAGTGTCTGACTCTTTGTGACTCCATGGACTGCGGCACACCAGGCTTCCCTGTCCATCACCAACACCCAGAGCTTGCTCAAACGCATGTCCGTTGAGTCAGTGATGCCATCCAACCATCTCATCCTCTGTCATCCACTTTTCCTCCTGCATTTAATCTTTCCCAGGATAAGGATCTTTTCCAGTGAGTCAGTTCTTCACATCAGGTGACCAAAGTATTGAAGTTTCAACTTCAGCATCAGTACTTCCAATGAATATTTAGGAGATTTCCTTTAGAATTGACTGGTTTCATCTCCTTGCAGTCCACGGGATGCTCAAGGGTCTTCTCCAACACCACAGTTCAAAAGTATCAATTCTTCAGTGCTCAGCTTTCTTTATGGTCCAGGTCTCACATCCATACATGACTACTGGAAATACAATAGCTTTGACTAGATGAACTTGGTTGGCAAAGTAATGTCTCTGCTTTTTAATATGCTGTCTAGGTTGGTCATAGCTTTTCTTCCAAGGAGCAAGCATCATTGAATTTCATGGCTGCAATCACCATCTGCAGTGATTTTGGAGCCCCCAAAATAAAGTCTCTCACTGTTTGCATTGTTTCCCCATTGGCCATGAAGTGATGGGACCAGATGCCATGATCTTAGTTTTCTGAATGTTGAGTTTTAAGCCAACTTTTTCATTATCCTTTTCACTTTCATCAAGAGGCTCTTTAGTTCTTCTTTGCTTTCTGCCATAAGGGTGGTATCATCTGCATATCTGAGGTTATTGATATTTCTCCCAGTAATCCTGATTCCAGCTTGTGCTTCATCCAGCCTGGCATTTTGCATGATGTACTCTGCGTTTAAGTTAAATAAGCAGGGTGACAATATACAACCTTGATGTACTCCTTTCCCAATTTGGAACCAGTCTGTTGTTCCATGTCCTGTTCTAACTGTTGCTTCCTGACCTGCATACAGATTTCTCAGGAGGTAAGTTAGGTAGTCTGGTATTCCCATCTCTAATAAATTTCCACAATTTGTTGTGATCCACACATTCAAAGGCTTTGGCATAGTCAATAAAGTGGAAGAATGTGTTTTTCTGAAAATCTGTTGCTTTTCTGATGATCCAGTGGATGTTGGCAATTTGATCTCTTGTTCCTCTGCCTTTTCTAAATCCTGCTTGAACATCTGAAAATTCACAGTTCACATACTGTTGAAGCCTGACTAGGAGGATTTGGAGTATTACTTAGCTAGCATGTGAGATGAGTGCAATTGTGCAGTAGTTTGAGCATTCTTTGGCATTGCCTTTCTTGGGATTGGAATGAAACCTCATTTTTCCAGTCCTGTGGCCACTGCTGAGTTTTCCAAATTTGCTGGCATATTGAGTGCAGCACTTTCACAGCATCATCTTTTAGGATTTGAAATCACTCAACTGGAATTCCATCACCTCCACTAGCTTTGTTCATAATGATGCTTTCTAAGGCCCACTTGACTTCACATTCCAGGATGTCTGGCTCTAGGTGTCTGATCATACCATCCTGGTTATCTGGGTCATGAAGATCTTTTTTGTATTGTTCTGTGTATTCATGCTACCACTTCTTAATATCTTCTGCTTTTGTTAGGTCCATACCATTTCTGTCCTTTATTGTGCCCATCTTTGCATGACATGTTCCCTTGGCATCTCTAATTTTCTTGAAGAGATCTCTAGTCTTTCCCTTTCTATTTTCCTCTTTCTTTGCATTGATCACCGAGGAGGGCTTTCTTATCCTTGCTATTCTTTGGAACTCTGCATTCAGATGCGTTTATATTTCCTTTTCTCCTTTGCCTTTTGCTTCTTTTCTTTTTTCAGTTATTTGTAAGGCCTGCTCAGACAACCATTTTGCCATTTTGCATTTCTTTTTCTTGGGGATGATCTTGATCACTCCCTCCTATACAATATCATGAACCTCCATCCATAGTTTCTCAGGCACTCAGTCTATCAAATCTAATCCCTTGAATCTATTTGTTACTTCCACTGTCTAATCATAATGGATTTGATTTAGGTCATATCTAAATGGTCTATTAATTTTCCCTACTTTTTTCAATTTGAGTCTGAATTTGGCAATAAGGAGTTCATGATCTGAGCCACAGTCAGCTCCTGGTCTTGTTTTTGCTGACTGTATAGAGCTCTCCATCTTTGGCTGCAAAGAATATAATCAATCTGATTTCAGTATTGACCATCTGGTGATGCCCATCTGTAGGGTTGTCTCTTGTTTTGTAGGAAGAGGGTGTCTGCTATGACCAGTGCGTTCTCTTGGCAAAACTTTGTTCGCCTTTGCCCTGCTTCAGTTTGCACTCCAAGGTCAAACTTGCCTGTTATTCCAGGTATCTCTTGACTTTCTACTTTTGCATTCCAGTCCCGTGTAATGAAAAGGACATCTTTTTTGGTGGTTAGTCTAGAAGGTCTTGTAGGTTTTCATAGAACCATTCAATTTCAGCTTCTTCAGCGTTACTGATTGGGAGTATAGGCTTTTATTACTATGACATTGAATGGTTTGCCTTGGAATCAAACAGAGATCATTCTGTTGTTTTTGAGATTACAACCAAGTACTGCATTTTGGACTCTTTTGTTGACTATGAGGGCAACTCTATTTCTTCTAAGGGATTCTTGCCCGCAATAGTAGATATAATGGTCATCTAAATTAAATTCACTCATTCCAATCCATTTTCGTTTACTGATTCCTAAAATGTCAGTGTTCACTCTTGCCATCTCCTGTTTGACCACTTCCAATTTACCTTGATTCATGGACCAAGCATTCCAATTTCCTCTTCAATATTGTTCTTTACAGCATTGGGCTTTACTTCCCTCACCACTCACATCTACAACTTGGTGCTGTTTTCACTTTGACTCTGTCTCTTCTTTCTTTCTGGAGTCATTTCTCCACTGATCTCCAGTAGCATATTGGGCACCTACTGACCTGGGAAGTTGATCGCTCAGTTTCCTACCTTTTTGCCTTTTCATACTGTTTATGGGGTTCTCAAGGCACGAATACTGAAGTGGTTTGCCATTCCCTTCTCCAGTGGGCCACATTTTGTCAGAACTCTCCACCATGACCTGTCCGTCTTGAGTCGCCTTCCATGGCATGGCTCATAGTTTCATTGGGTCAGACAAGGCTGTGGCCCATGTAAATAGTTTGATTAGTTTTCTGTGACTATGGTTTTCATTCTATCATGTGGTTTTCATGTGTTATATATTAGTGTTAGTTTAATTTCTTTTTATATAAGACTGCTGTAGTATAGGTATTTCCAGGAGAAATAGGGGAAGATTCCCAGCCAGCAATTGCTATATTCCAAGAAATAATTACCTGAAGAGGCTATGTAAGATGAGCTGAGCCTACCATGACAATCAACAGCTCATCTTTCTGCAGGGGTGTCACTTTCCTTCAGCTCAGAGGCAAGTCTTTGGGCTAGAGAATCTGAGTGAACCATGCATTTGCTGATTCCATGAAGCCAGATTCTAGAGCAAATAGAGCCTAGAATACTTCCTTTAATGAGGAAAGACTGAAGAACGAGTAGCTCTGATTGACTATCATAAATCAAGTCATTTAGTGAATCGGCAGTTGTAGAGAGAGATAGAACAGTAGTTCCCAAATTGTGCTCCCCTAAACCTTAGTTTCATAAGCTGCAATCCAAAGAAAAAGCACTCTTCAGCCCAGTAAATACGGGAAACAGTGCATATTATGATTCTCCTCTCCAAGTTACAGGGCATATAATTATGTTAAATCTCTGAGGCTGAAATCTAAAAATCATTAGCTTAACACTGTTTAAGATAGAGTTTCCTGGACTTATTTGTTCACAGATATTTTCAAAGAATACCAAGCAATATCTGGAGTTACTCTTTTGGAATCATCAATTCAGAGAAGAATCATATTCTCTGAATCACAGACCTGTGCCAGACATCCTCAATTTAGTTTTTGGTGATTCAGCATGTGCAGTTGGAAATGTCTTCATGACCATCAGCTCTCATCCATTGTTCAATTCATGAGAGAGCATCCAGAATGAGCTTTCATTTTGTTTGCATTCTGGGGGAAAAGATGGGACTTGGTTCTTCCAGTAACTTTCATTTTAGGTGACTAACCAGTTTTAATCAGTATGTTGACATGAGTGTGTTAGGTGTTTATTAAAAGGTTAGTGTCGAAAGAAATTAATGTCCTGGTGGGCTTGTGTTTTTCTCTGAGGCAGATATTGATGAATGTACAGAGGGGATCATTGAGTGCCACAACCATTCCCGCTGCGTTAACCTACCAGGGTGGTACCACTGTGAGTGCAGAAGCGGTTTCCATGACGATGGGACCTATTCACTGTCCGGGGAGTCCTGTATTGGTAAGCTGCTTTCAGCCATGCCCTCCATCCCTCTGGACCTTTGCAGGAGCGGCAGCCTGCTTTGGTAGTCTATTCAGCTCCCAGTGTTAAAATATGACCCCTCACTGGTTAAAACTCATCAGTTCTCAAATTTGCTCCCTCTGTAATTCAGGGATCAGCCCAGGGATTATGCAATGTAGAGTTTTAGAACTATTATTCAAAAACTAGGGCAGTCAGAGGACAAAGCCTGAGTCTGTAGGCTGTGGTATTTAGTTCTTTCTGAAGGAAACCATGATGACTTGCTAGAATTTTTTGCAGTTTGAGATGCCGCTGTGGGAGAAAAGGAAATATTACTGGACATAGAAAGTTCAGTTAAATCTCAGCTCTTGTGCTATAAATGTCACTGCACCTCTCTGAGACTTCATTGTGAATATATAAAAATGTGGATAATAATGCACATATTTATATTATTAGATTTAAATGAGATGCCATATACTTAAAGATTATAAGCTTTGGATTGATGCACAAATATAATAGAGTCAAATTAACCTTATTGTTATTACTGCTGCCATCGTCTTTGCAAGGTCTCCTTTAATCTCTTTTCTGCTTATGGTTCTGTTACCTGCTGAACAGAGGAAGTTAACAGATAGAGTTCTTCACCTTTAAGACCTTATACCTTTCATGAAATCCAAACAACTGATCAAGAATGTAATTGTTTCCATGAGAACCTTAACCAATCCAGTTATTTCATGTCATGTGGACTCAGCTGAATTCTTAACGCTGATTTGAGCTGACCCAGAGGGCAAGCATTCTGACCATGGGTTCTCAAAGTTCAGAATGCTGAATTAGAAAGTGGAAATTTGATTTTGAAAATCCATTGTGTCTGCTCACCACGTGTCTTTTTTTCCCTAAAGGTTGCTGCTAAGAACCAATCAGTGTTTTTACAACTTCTGCCCTGAGACGGGCTCTGAAGCAAAGATAAATTAGGGAACAGTAAGCACATAGCTTGTCCATTGCAGTCTTGGTATTGCTGTTGAAAGGCGTGCAGCCTAGTTGTTGCAGGCATAGACCCTTGAGCCAGACTCCGTGCAGTCAGATTCCAGCTCTGCTATGACTAAGTATGCTGCAAGATCTTATCTAAACTGTACCTCAGTTATCTTGTGTGTAAAATGGAAATGGTCATATTTTTCTGCATATTCAGCACTCTGTCTCATACTCCATCCCTATTCTTTTTATTGTTGAAACAATGATTTGCAACTTCACAGAGAGCTTTACATTTATCCTGGGTCTTCATATACTTCCTTTACTCCATGGCCAGGAACTTCTGTATATATGCAACTCATAGTAGATAGATGTTATGTGAATAGGAATAGATCAAATGGCTATTGTTATTGCAGATAGAAAGATATAATTTTGACATATGTGATATTACATTTGGGGGCTAAAAACAAAACTTTCACTTTTAAAAACTGTATTTGATATCAATAAATGTGGGATGCTTAGCTTTTTGTTCATGAAAGACCATAGAGATCACCTGGTTGATGCAATTGACCATCATGGTGTACACACTTCTGTACCTTTGCATGTGCCGACCCTCTCTGGGTGGAATGGAGCAGAGCTCTGACTCAGGGATGACCCTCTCTTTTCCTGATCATGCTGATTCGAAAATGAATTTCTGCTCATTTCCCTACCTTCAGCTCAGATTTCACCAGATCACCATGAAGTGTTCTTTGAAACCTTCATAGGAGTTATCAGTCCTCTCCTCTGCTAACTCTAGAGCTCCTATCCTGGCATATGCTTCTGTAGCTGTTCTACTGTTCAGTTTCTTGTTCTTGTACTAGTGTGTAAACATAAAATGAGGTTTAGTGTTCTGTCTCTCCAGCGAGAGTAATTGGTGTTCAGTAAATGAGAAAATGCAACCATAGTTCATCTGTCCAATAAAGAAATGCAGTCACAGAAAGGGTAACACCTTGCTTCTGGCCTCACAGCTTATTTGGTACAAGTAGAGACGCAAGCCTAGGTCAAAGGTGACCCTGCATCCCAAATGCCAGGGACAACCCCACTTTATGCCTATTCTGATGTAATTACCAGCCATGCCCTGTCACTGTCATAAATGTCCCTGCTAAGATGACAGATGTCGTGGCCACCTCACCTACTGATTTCTCTCTGCCATGCTGAGTGGTGTGCCTGGGGGAACAGAGCTCTGCCTCCTCAGGGATGCACTTTCTTCATCCATGAACTGATTCCAGCTCTGCACAGGAAGACATTGGTGAGCTGGAGTCCTTGGCAAAGAACTAGGGTTGTTTTTATTAGTAACATTTTAAAGTTGGATAATCGTTCATCTGAATTCCCTTTCATTTCCTCACTAAAAATAGCTTTGTAAATGAGTCTTACTAAGAACAGGAATCTGACCAGCATTTAGGTTTTTTTTTCTTTTCCTCTTGGTAATTGAAAGCACTGTTGGTTCAGAATATTTCTTGGCATAATAGATGTATAAATCTGATCATATCACTTTCTTGTTATATCCTTCTAATGCCTTCCCAGTAAATGTAAAATAAATTTCTAACTCTTTGCATGGTCTTTCCTCCAGGCTTTAGGTGACATTGTCCCTGTCCACTTACTGGGCTTTCTCTTATATATGTTAGCCTTTCTGATCTTTTCAAGTCTTGTACATGACAGTGAAATCACCTGGTTTTAGGGCCTTTGCCTTTGCTGGAACACTGTCTGGAACACTCAATATCTGTTTTCTCGCATGTTTTTAAAATGAAATATAGCTGATTCACAATGTTGTGTTAATTTCACACGTATAGCATGCATTGTGCTAAGTTGCTTCAATCATGCCCGACTCTTTGCAACCCTATGGACTGTAGCCAGCCAGGCTCCTCTGTCCATGGGATGCTCCAGGCAAGAATACTGGAGTGAGTAGCATGCCCTTCTCCAGGGGATCTTCCCAATTCAGGGATCAAACTCATATCTTTGATGTCTCTTGCATTGGCAGACGGGTTCTTTACCACTAGCACCACCTGGGAAGCCTGTGTATAGCATTGTGATTTTTTTTTCTTTGCAGATTATATTCCATTTAAAGTTATTACAAGAATTTGGAAATAATCTCTGGTGCTATACAACAAATCCTTGTTATCTATTTTATGTATACTAGTTTGTATCTGTTAATCTCATACTCCTATTTGTCCCTCCCTCCTTCCACTTCCCTTTTGGTATCCCAAAGTTTGTTTTCCATGTTTGTGAGTCTGTTTTGTAAATAAGTTCATTTGTATCATTTTTTTTTAGATTCTACATGTAATTAATATCAGATATTGTTTTTCTTTCTCTGACATATCACTTAATATAATATTCTCTACATCCATCCATGTTCTGCAAAAGGCAGTAGTTTGTTCCTTTTTTATGACTGAGTAATATTCCATTATGTGTATGTGTGTACACACACATATATACCACATCTTCTTAAGCTGATCATTTCTTGATGGACACTTGGATTGTTTTCATATCTTGCCTTTTGCAAATAAGTGCTACTATGAACATTGAATGCATGTATCTTTTCACATTAAAGTTTTTGTTTTTCCAGATATATACCCAGGAGTGGAGTTGCTAGATCATATGATAGTTCTATTTTCACTTTTCAAAGGAACCTCCATACTGCATTCCACAGTGCATGCCTGCATGCTAAGTCACTTCAGTCATGTCCAACTCTGCGACTTTATGGACTGTGGCCCACGAGGCTCCTCTAGGGGATTTTCTAGGCAAGAACACTGAGGTGGGTTGCCATGCCCTCCTCCAGGGGATCTTCCCAACCCAGAGATCAGACTCATGTCTCTTACATCTTTTGCATTGCCATGAGGATTCTTAACCGCTGAGCCACCAGGGAAGCCCATTCTATAGTGGCTATGCCAATTTACATTCCCACCAGAAGTGTAGGAAACTCCCCGTTTCTTAACACCTTGTCTGCTGCTGCTGCTAAGTCACTTAAGTCGTGTCCGACTCTGTGCAACCCCAGAGACGGCACCCCACCAGGTCCCCCGTCCCTGGGATTCTCCAGGCAAGAACACTGGAGTGGGTTGCCATTTCCTTCTCCAATGCATGACAGTGAAAAGTGAAAGGGAAGTCGCTCAGTCATGTCCGACTCTTAGCAACCCCATGGACTGCAGCCTACCAGGCTCCTCTGTCCATAGGATTTTCCAAGCAAGAGTACTTGGGTGGGGTGCCATTGCCTTCTCCAACACCTTGTCTAGTACTTATTATTTGTAAACCTCTTTCTTCATTTAGTTCTTAGCTCAAATGCCACTTTTTTGAGGAGACTCTCCCTGGCCATTTTACCTGAAGTAGCTGCTTCATTGTATCACTCTCTTTTATGCCTTTTACAGCATTTTTTTGTTTTCATATGTATTGTGCATATGCATATGTGTAACTGTCTCCTGCCACAAGTGTACAGATCCTTGGAGGGCAGAAACCTTGTCTGTATTTCACCACTGTACATTTGTTGCTTTATCGTGTACACACAATGTAGGCATTCCATGCATATTTGTCAAATGATTGAAGGAATAGATAGAACTCTATCAGGACAAGTTTATTTTGTATTGGGGCTGACACAACTAGTTGTGTAGACTGCAGTGAGTAACATAAGATGCTAAACATCACAACATCGTGTGAGTCTTTTGTTTCCAAAAAAAAAGTATTTATTAAGAGCAACCATCACACCGGTACTGTGTTAAGCCTTCTGGGAATATGGGTTTGAAGACGATAAGATCTCTGTTCTTGGGGGATTTATAACTTGAAATATTCTGAATCATAATAACGTATCTTAATAGCACTGAAAATTAGCACATAAAATAAGCTGTAAATAACATCAGCTACTAATGCTTACATTTAAAAGCATTAGTGGCATCTAAGACAGTCTTCTTTTAAGTGTTTTAGGAACATGCACTCAACTATGCTTTTTCCCCAGATAATAGCAGGAATGGCATATGTTGGAATCTAAAATGTGGCAGTTGTAGGCTTTTAAGGGAACAGTCACATGTCACTCCATGCCATTTTTCTTAGGTGAGGATAACACCTGCTGTATTGACTTCATCAGTTACTGTAAACATCTAATGTTAGTAGTGTCATAAAGAACAGCACCCTTGCAAGATTTCCCATTGCCTCTTTCTCCTAAAGTATACTGATCATACAGTTGAAGAAATGACTAGTTTAGGTATTGTAGAGACAGACAGAATCATCCTTCTTGAGGAGCTTATCAGAGTCTCGTTTGTTTCCCTGTCTCGCTCTCATTTGCTTGTTTATAATTCCAGGAGAGATGGACACACAGAAATTTACTAGGTAGTATTAATTGTGACGATCCTCTGGAGAAGGGCATGGTTACCCACTGCAGTATTCTTGTCCGAAGGGTTCCATGGACAGAGGAGCCTGGTGGGCTACAGTCCATGTGGTTACAAAGAGTTGGACTCGACTGAGTGACTAACACTTTCATTTTTTGCATTTATTGAAGAAGATGACAGCGCTGCCTTGTTACTGTAGAGTCCAGTGTACTCTGTGTTTGGATGCAGTGATGGGAGTCTGATTCTCAGTATTAACAGAAGCTCTGAGCAGTTCCTTTTTATCCAGGCATAGCTATCTTGGTCATTTGGAAATGAAAATGTATATTAATAATGCCATGTATGAAGAGCAGGATTTTTTGAAAATGAGAGTCTAACTCCCTTGGATGTTAGTCAGTCTCTATGATTTGCTTCTGCCTTTGAATCTTGACTTTCCTCTGCTCCCTCTCACGCTTAACATGGATTCTCAAGCCTCCTCAAATATTTCTTCCAGTCTTTTCAAACCCTGCAATCTTTACTCCTTTGCTTACATGCTTTTCCCTGACTGTCTCTCTATCCCACTTTCTGCTTGTCGAAATCCTGATGAAGTTTTACCCCCTGAACCAAGGATTCTAATATTTGCTTCACAGTAGATTCACCTGCATAACTTTTTAAATATACTTACAGTGGGATATCACACAACTGGAGATTCTAATTCAGTTGGTCTGTTACTGGATAGATGGAAGTCATTTTTTTAATGTCTACAAGTGAGTGAAAAAGTTACCTTAAAACTCAACATTCAGAAAACGAAGATCATTGCATCTGGTCCCATCACTTCATGGCAAATAGATGGGGAAGCAATGGAAACAGTAACAGACTTTATTCTTTTGGTCTCCAAAATCACTGCAGATGGTGACTTCAGACATGAAATTTAAAAATGCTTGCTCCTTGGAAGAAAAGCTATGACCAACCTAGACAGCATGTTAAAAAGCAGAGACATTACTTTGCCAACAAAGGTCCATCTAGTCAAAGCTATGATTTTCCCAGTAGTCATGTATGGATGTGAGAGTTGGACCATAAAGAAAGTTAAGCACTGAAGAATTGATGCTTTTGAACTGTGGTGTTGGAGAAGACTCTTGAGAGAGAAGACTGCAAGGAGGTCAAACCAGTCAATCCTAAAGGAAATCAGTCCTGAATATTCATTGGAAGGACTGATGCTGAAGTTGAAACGCCAATACTTTGGCCACCTGATGCGAAGAACTGACTCATTGGAAAAGACCCTGATGCTGGGAAGGATTGAAGGCGGGAAGAGAAGGGGATGACAGAGGATGAGAATGTTGGATGGCATCACCGCCGCGATGGACATGAGTTTGAGTAAGCTCCGGGAGTTGGTGATGGACAGGGAAGCCTGGTGTGCTGCAGTCCATGAGGTTACAGAGTCGGACACGACTGAGTGACTGAAATGAACTGAACAAGTGATTAGAAAGAATTTTAAATTAACAGAGACACTCTCATAGCTCTCTAATAATAATAAAATTGCCTACCTCTTATCTGTTGTCACAGGCATGTGTTTGCACCTGTTTTATGGAACTTATCAGATTAAGCTTGTTGTCTTCATCGATTCTTTATAACTTATAGACATGTAGCTGTTCTTTGAGATGTGGCACCTCTTGGCCCCCCCTTTTGGTCTCCTCTATGGGACTCGGTTGTATGAAGTAAGTTTCTAGACTCTGCAGTCTGCTCTCTGGTCATTGTAAACAGCTTGGTAAGGATTCACTTGTCAGAACAGTTGCTGCAATCGGTGTGAACATGCAAAGCAAGATAAACAACCAGAAAATGTTCCACTGGAATCTCTTGGGAAGAGGGTTTCACTTTTTATTGATTGATGTGTCAGAGGTGATTGCAGTGGTCTACGAATGATTTGGGCTCTGCTGTTGTTGCCCAGTGCCTAGTTCTCATAGGAGTGGAAATAAAAAGAGGCAGAGGCCAGAGATGCCCCCCTATGATGGACCTTACTGAGGCGGGTGGAGGATTATGAAGCCTTAGCGAGTAACAGTGTGATACACACAGGAGGGGCAAGTTTCAAGTACATATGGGTTTGCTGGGATTCAGATTCCAACTAGGCCACTTTCTAGCTGAGTTGCATTCGGCAAACTATTTAACCTCTCTAAACCTTAGTTTCCTCCATATATGATGATTAAATAATATTTCCTCATGGATTTTTTTTGGTAATACAAGTGCTTCTATATGCAAAAATCTTAGCAAGTAGCAGATAGTATGAGTCAACATTTAACTGTCCTTCTTGTTTGTTGGATGAAGACAGCAACAGTGATTCTAACAGGAGCTAACATTTATGGAGAGCTTATTTTCTGCCAGGCACCGAGCAATTTACAGAAGTGCCAACTTCATAAGTTGATGTGAGGATTAAATAAGTTAACATAAGGGAAAAAAAACATTCAGCAGTTGTGGTTTAAGTGCTTAGTAAATGTGAGCCATTATCTTGAACCAAGCCCCTATACTATGTGTCAGGGAACCTCATGCATTATCTAATTTAGTTCTCATAACTACCTTAGGAGGGAAGCCCTTTTACTATTGTCATTTTAAAGGTGAGGGAAATAAAATCCCAAGGATTAAGATAATATCCCAAATTCCAGTCAGTAAGCAGCACACAGAGGCCATAATCCCAGTGCCTTTGATCCCAACCTTCTGCTTTTAATATGTTAACGTTGTAAAGCTGTCAGGAAGTGGGGGGACCTGTGATGAGTCCACGGACAGGGGAGATGCTAAGCAGAGCAGCTGGGGGCCAGTGAGACAAAGAGAGAAGGAGAATAGGAGTGAGACCTGGACAAAGAGTTGCTATGTTCTGTCTGAATCAGGAGATTGGGGGATTGCTTTATCTAAGGGACTCAAGGACTGTGTAGTTAGTCCCTCCAGCTAGACCAGGGGCAGGATGTTGAGGTGGCAGGTTCTTGACAGTTAATCTGATAGCATCTAAGCCTTGACAGTAGTATCACCTGGCTATCCACTGAGGCCATTTCCTTCCCTGCATTTCTGATGATATGAATCTGAGTGAAAAAGGAAAGCAAGGGATGGGGAATCAAGAGCATGAGAAATAGTGCCAAGTAGATTTTTAACTAATTATGTTTGATCTTTCACTCATTCATTTATCCCCTGCCTCTTAAAAGTAGTTACTATATACAAAGAACACACATTCAATAGACTTATTAACAAAGAAATATTTGAAAAATAAAGGAAACATACTAGCCATGAGAGTTAACAAGACATTTATGAATATCCTAACAGGCAGAGCAAAAAGGGAAGAAACATGAGTTTTATGAGTTGTTCTGATCTGAAAGGAGTTGGCATAAAAAGTCTTTTAAGCAAAAATGGCTCAAATGTGCTTTCCCTCTGTTCCAGAGTAGAGATATGCCAGGTGGTGAAAATATCTCTGTGGACCACAGTATTTCAAGCTAAGAAAATTTAAGAGACAGAGGCATACATATCCATCTCATAATATTCCTTGGATTTTCTCTCTTTGCAGACAATAGTATTTTCATTGTTCAGTGTTTCATTCCATGCCAAAGTATTTTCTTGAAATAGCCCCTGTCCCTCAACCTTCCTTGATAATATTTAATGATAGATACCCATTAACTTCAAAATTGATATTTGTTGCCAAAGAACTTAAGATTTGGTTTTCATGCAAGTAATAAATGAATTATTATTTAAGGGACTTCCCAAAGGCAGATACCACCTGGCCCTGTTGCTGTTTTAAATAGCTTTATGCATTTAACTAGCAGTAGTGTGAAGTATGTGGGGCTATTGTTTGAGGACTCAGAGGACCTCAGCTACATGGCATAAAATTGCCACCTTTGAATGAACAGAGAAACAGGGACAGATACCACCTGGGTCTGGAAATAATATGGAAAAGGACTGGTATAGTCAGGACACAGAATAGAGAAAGAATGCTTCCCAACTTCAGTGGAGGAGATATTCTGGGTCCCCAGCAAAGGCCTTAGAGTGGGTATTAGCACAGAGCTGCAAATGTTAAATCATGAGAAACGTGTCCTCTCAGACCTCTGCAAGTTTCCTGCTTCCCTGCACATTCAGCCATGCAAATATAAGCCTGGAGCTGCTTAACTGCAAGTTAAATTGGGTATATTTGGGGGGCTTCTCAGAGGAGGCAAATGGCCTTCCTCAGTTTTGATGATAAACATTTCAAAAATATAATTTCACAAAATGATGTCAGAATAATATTCATCTTACTAAACTCAGGTGTGAACCTAAGGTCCATTGGTCACCCTCAGCCTATCTGGGCTGACACACCAGGACTATGCAATGTTATCCACTTCAGTTCTAAAACGAAAGACATTTCAGGGAATTATTCTATCAGACCTCAAACTAACTATAGAGAGTATCCTTTTAGCCACCCCTGATCCAGATTAGTATCTTTTCAATGACAAACACTTTCCTAATGGAAGTGTGACCAGCCATGGAACAGATTAAGCAACTTGGAGCCGTGCCCTGAAGCTGTGCAGTGTATGGAGAGTCAGGAATCTCAATTCTGGTCTAAATGGAGATCACCTGGGCAATGATGAACAGGAAGAAACTAGACGATTATTAAAAAACAGCTCTTCACAAGGATTGTGATGCTGTTATACTTATTATATCCACAAAAATAAGCCTGCTGTGGTCTTATTAAGTTAGGTGCTAGGAAGGATGCAGAGAATTCACCCCTTAGGGACTTTAAAACACCAAGTTGGAGACAAAAATCAACGGACTTGAAACAACCAATAGCATTCTGACACAGGTTATCATCTTAGGTGTGTGTTAGTAACTCAGTCATGTTCAAATCTTTGCAACCCATGAACTGTAACCTTCAGGCTTCTCTGTCCATGGGATTCTCCAGGCAGGAATCCTGGAGTGGGTTGTGGTGCCCCTCTCCATGGGATCTTCCTGACCCAGGGATCAAACCTGGGTCTCTGGCATTGTAGGCAGATTCTTTACCATCTGAGCCACCAGAGAAGCCCTTATAATTAACTGTAAAATTATATGGTCAAAGCTGTAATATGTAGGTAATTAGGGAGGAGAGTAATCAGAAATGGAGAACAGACAGACCAGATTGCATGGGGGTGATTAGACTCAAAGGATGGAAAGGTTATGGAGTTTATAGATACAAAAATGAATATTAATAATAGGGAAGCTTATATGATTACTTCATATTCATCACTCTTGTAAAATCTTTACATTTTCTAACTGATTTTATCCTCAAAACAACCCATCAGGTGGGAACTTTGATAATCTCTGCTTGATGGACAAAAACTGAGGTACACAGATGTTTGATAAATTGACTCTGGTCATCCAGCTATTAACTGGTAGATTTCTTCTTCCAGAAAGTGTTCATCAATATCCTTACTAAGAATTGTGTACATGTTTAATATTTTTGAAATATTAAACAACAGGAATATTGCTTTCTTTATTGCCCAATAAAGTCTTGCTGCAAAAATGGTACTATAAAAGCCATATTTTTATGTATTGAATGCCAGCCGTGTATCATTTCACTTTCAGAAATCCTTTATAGGTAGCAAATGAGGGGAAATAGATCAAGTGGCACAGCCATGTGTGAAAGAGCTCACATTCTTTTTATTCCCTCAAAGCCCTCTGTCAGTTGTATATTAATTGTAGGTAATTTGTGAAAGGCTTAAATTAAGGTGTCAGTGGTGATCATTATTCAGATAATTGCCTCATTTTCTACTTGACTGTGTGCTAATAGATACACACCTGGTATAAAGTCCATAATTTTTCATTTTTTTTGTTGGAGTATAATTGCTTTACAATGTTGTGTTAGTTTCTACTGAACAATGAAATGAATTGGCTGTATGTAAACACACATCCCCTTCCTCTTGGGTCTCCCCGCCATGGATAAAGAAATGTGGAATGTATATATACTATGGACTATTCAGTTCAGTTGCTCAGTCGTGTCCAACTCTTTACAATTCCATGAACCACAGCACGCCTGGCCTCCCTGTCCATCACCAACTCCCGGAGTCCACCCAAACCCATGTCCATCAAGTCAGTGATGCCATCCAACCATCTCATCCTCTGTCGTCCCCTTCTCTTCCTGCCCCCAATCTTTCCCAACATCAGGGTTTTTGCAAATGAGTCAGCTCTTTCCATCAGGTGGCCAAAGTTACTTAGCCATAAAAAGGAATGAAACTGGGTCATTTGTAGAGATATGGATGTGCATAGAGTCTGGCATAGAGAGTGAAGCAAGTGAGAAGGAGAAAAACAAGTATTGTACATTAATGTATACATGTGGAATCTAGGAAAATGGTACAGATGAGTGTAATTTTTAAATTTAGTTTATGTGTGTGTACAGAGATTGCAGCCATGAAATTAAAAGATGCTTACTCCTTGGAAGAAAAGTTATGACCAACCTAGATAGCATATTCAAAAGCAGAGACATTACTTTGCTGACTAAGGTCCGTCTAGTCAAGGCTATGGTTTTTCCTGTGGTCATGTATGGATGTGAGAGTTGGACTGTGAAGAACGCTGAGCACCGAAGAACTGATGCTTTTGAACTGTGGTGTTGGAGAAGACTCTTGAGAGTCCCTTGGACTGCAAGGAGATCCAACCAGTCCATTCTGAAGTAGATCAGCCCTGGGATTTCTTTGGAAGGAATGATGCTGAAGCTGAAACTCCAGTACTTTGGCCACCTCATATGAAGAGTTGACTCATTGGAAAAGACTCTGATGCTGGGAGGGATTAGGGGCAGAAGGAGAAGGAGACGACAGAGGATGATATTGCTGGATGGCATCACTGACACGATGGATGTGAGTCTGAGTGAACTCTAGGAGTTGGTGATGGACAGGGAGGCCTGGCATGCTGCGATTCACGGGGTCACAAAGAGTCAGACACCACTGAACGATTGAACTGACCTGAACAGAGGAAATAAGATTTTACTCCACACCATTGTATTTTAAGGTTCATCACATATCTGTACAAAAGAGAGAGATCTAGGGTGATGGTCATCAAAGAGGTCACCTGAGTGTATCAGTCATCAGTGCATTTCAATGCTGCGAGGTGGAGGCTGTGGGAACTTCCAGTATTGCTGCAAGGTATCAGGTCACAGACAGGCAGAGCCAAAGCTTGAGAGTCAGAAAGGCAGGGATACTTGAAGAGCTGGAGCTGGCTTGCACTCTGCTCAGCTGCTGGGGTCTGGGTGTTCACAGTTTCCTCTTCCCAGTTGCACTGAAAGCACAAACCTGCTTTGCAGGCCTGTATTTTTGACTAGAGCCTGGTTTCTGCCTGACAAAAGAGAACAAGAACAAAGTAATTGTCACTAATTGAAGCTTTTCCTTTTCCCTGCAGTTAACATGAATTGTTCAAACCAGACTGGGGTGATGCTTTCAACAGAGCATTTATGAGTCTGGATCTTAGGACACTAATGCTGGGATATTTTTCAGCAGAGGCTTTACTCATAAATATGTTTGGGAAATTCTACACTCTATAGAGTCAAGGTGGCTTATGAACTGCAGGACTTTTCAGAGCCTTTATGTTGAGAGGGTCCAGAATTTATTTGGCTTTAAACCCTTTCCCCTCTTAAGCATCCTGTGGAATTTGGCACTTTGCAGAATATACTAACTGAAAACGCAAGAATAAATATAGCCCTGTCTAATGTTTCTGGAAAACCTATTTGTTCAGTATCATTGAATAACGTGCTGTTCAAAATAGGGAGGTTTTTTTTTTTTTTTTTTTTTAATTTTTGCAATTAAAAATTTTTGGACATAATTGTTCCTTAAGTACAAGCAATTTTTATATTATTATTCATATCTATTATTTAATTTTTCTATAAGACAATCATTTGACTTTTTGTCTCTTGCATTCTTTTCCTGTGATTATTAACAATGTATTGAGTAATCTTAGGTTTACTGTTGTGTATAATCTTCTAAAGGCTTATTGGGGCATAGCTGTTTTGTCCCAAAGCTAAATTATCCCAGTCCTTATGTTTTTGACACGTTTTTTCTCCTTTGAATAAGTGCATTTTATGTCTTTCATGTATTATAACCTAACTGGTACTTTTTTTTAATGATATCTAGAAGATTGCTTTCTTTTCTACTGTGTTAAATGAAGAGTTGGTTGTTCAACGTCTCTGGCTACAACAACTCAGAAGCAGTAATTAGAAGCCAGCTGCCTCTTTAGGCTCTGGGGATATAAAGAAGGATGATACAGGTCTCCAGGGGCGCTCCATGACGATTCTGTGTTGTGTGAGTC
Organism: Oryx dammah; assembly: GCF_014754425.2. Classification (NCBI taxonomy): domain Eukaryota; kingdom Metazoa; phylum Chordata; class Mammalia; order Artiodactyla; family Bovidae; genus Oryx; species Oryx dammah. Next base: position 22,454,672 of record NW_024070199.1, on the reverse strand, counting down.
AACCCAATGGCAGTCTGAGAAAATGAAGCAAGTCGGATGGGAGCTGTGAGGAGGGCTTTCTTGGAGGCAGAGATGGGGTCATGCAGTGACTGTACAAGAGAGTAACAGTTGTGGGATACACAAAGAAAATGACTGATTTTTTCCCCCTAAAAAAGTGCAGTTGTGGGTTTTCTGTAAGGTCTTCTCCTTCAATGTGAACTTGGCATATTTAGAAAGATCAAGCAACAGTAGAAGCACTTTGATTTTTCTGGCACAGGATCTTGAAGCTAACACCATGCAAAATCCTCTTGATGAGTTTGAAATTTTTTTTTTTTTGTCTTCCTGAAAAGTTAGTGCCAAATGAGTGACAATAGAATGACTAAGGGGGGACGTGTTTCTAAAAATCGTTCCTAACGTTACTTCCTGTGAACTCAGGAAGCTGAGTTTCATAGCGCTTAGGGCAGAGCTTCTAGAATTGTGACCCTTAGACCAGCAGTTTCGTCAGCATCACCTGGGAGGTTGTGAGAAATGAAACTTCTCTACCCCACCCCAGACCTACTGAATAAGCAAACCTGGGAGTGGGCATGGTCATCTATGTTTTGATGCTCCCTCTTCAGTGGATTCTGATGTTCACTCAAGTTTGGAAACCAGTTTGTCTTTTGTTTCACTGAAAGGCTTCAGAGGGTGTCCATGAATGCCCTGAACCTGTGTGCAAGTTTGTGTATATGTGTGTTCATGCCTCTTTTGGAGGAAGTAGAACCATATTTTTCACTGGGGGTCTCAGAATAACACTGACTCCAACAATGTAAAAACCACTCTTGAAACATCAGGATCCAGCCTCAGTGTTCCCAGTCTGACTTTACACCTGAAGATCTACAGTTCAGTCTCCGGGGGAGTCACCTGCCTTCCTTTCTCAGTTTCTGAGCACTGCGTGGAATTGAATTCCATGTAGTTGTCAGCTTCTTGCTTCTTGAAGTGCAGTGTGAGCAATTGTTTCATTACAGAAATGTGTGGTTTGAATGTCTTAGAGCCAAAGATCTTATCTATGCTGCAATGTAGACATCAGCATCTACCACTTCTTTAAAATGAATATTGAATTGTTTTAGTCTGAGGTTATTCATGCTACTGTGAAATATCTACCTGTGGGTTTACGAGCAGAGAATTTTAACTATTGGACCCAAACCCGCTAAAGCACTGTCAGCATCTGCTTATTCAAAGAGCATGTATTGAGAGGGTCTGCTCTACGCCAGTCCTCATGTTAAGTCTTAGGCACAGGGTCAGGAGTGAGGAGAGAGGAGGTGGGCAGGGCAATTAAATACATAAACTAAAAAAAAAATTAAGGAAACAACAAAAGCTTTATTTCTTTTAAAAGTCCTCTATAGGTATGGACACATATCTTCTGTGACATCACTTAGCAGTACAGACTAACAGACTCTCTACACACGATGAAGGTGTGCCATCTAGATCATGGGAATTCATTGATACAGCATGGGAAAAGCACTGGAGGGAGTCTTGCTAAAATTATTTGACCTGAAAGTGACACACGTTATGTTTGCTTACAAGCTGTTGGCTGGAAATAGATACACAGCCCAGTCTGAATTCATGAGTTTGGGGAAGTATAATCCTCTGTGTGTTCAGAAGTAGTAGTAAACCCTACATCTCTATCACATTTCCATTCAATAAAAAGCTGTTTCTCATAGACAGAAAGATAGAGTGACTGAAGGAAAAATGGCCAACTCCGGTTAGGGTTGCAGCATGTGGAGATAGCAATGTATGTGGGAGTTTTCACAGAAAATGTGATCTTTTTCACTGGATCTATAGGATGAGAAGGAAGTTTTCCAGGAAAAGTAGATATTAAGGTAAGTATTCCAGGCAGGGATACTAGTCAGATGGGGAACAGGATCATGGAAGAGACCTAATTCTGTTCAAAAGGATGGTGAGATTTTCAGTATGGATGAAGTCCGTGTATATATATATATATATGGGCATCTTATAGGTGAGAAAAGGCAGGAAAGGAGTCCTGGAAACAGGTGGAGACCAGAGTATGAAGGGGCTTGTGTTCTAAGCTAAGGGGCTGAAAATTTTAATTCTATTTCATAAATATTAGTGCCTCTAACAGTTGTCTCTAAAACACTTATTTTGTGGTGAAAACTCTGATACTTTTTAAGTAGCTCTTCTTAATATAAAATATAACTATGTAAATAGCATATCCCACAGTTTCAAACTCTCTCTCATACCTGTATCACTGTGATCATCTGCACCTGTGCAATTGTGCTCCTCCTGTTCCTTTGCTTGGAATGTTTTCTGAAAAAGCGAGGCCATCAAAATCAGCGGATTTTTTTTTTTTTTTATCATCATTACCAAGTAGCTCCTGTGTGCTAACATTTGTCCTGTGGTTTTCACAACAACTTTCCAGGTTTGGTATGATGTCTCATTTTATAGAAGGAGAACGTGAAGAACAGAGGTCTGTTCTCTGTCACACAATGAGTAATAATTTCTCAGCTGAGAAATTGATATGACTTACTAAAGCAGTTAGTTTTGGGATTCATATAAATAAAATATAGATTCAAATTCAGTTTTCTGCCAATTCCTAGATATATTACCTCGAAGCAACTCAATTTGGGGCATTTTCCTACTAAAGCACCCTTGAGATAATGAGAGAGTGGTGTGATCTAGTAATCTAATTTCTCTTTGAAAAGACCTAGGCAGGGAAAACAGAAACTTGCTAGTGTAATAGTCCAAGCAGTAGCAGTGGAAATGAGTGAATCAGTTACATTAAGGGTGGACAGTGAGCATTCAATCTACTCTAATTAGTTGTAATGTTTTTTAAAGATGGATCTTGCTTTTGTTTTTTAAGTACTACCTTTTACATGTAGTGTGTGCATGCTCAGTCACTAAGTTGTGTACAACCCTTTGGACGATAGCTCCTCAGGCTCCTCTGTCCATGAGATTTTCCAGCCAAGAATACTGGAGTGGGTTGCCATTTCCTTCTCCCTACCCATGGATCATACCCATGTCTCCTGCATTGGCAGGTGATTCTTTAGCACTAAGCTACCTGGGAAGCCTTTATGTATAATGAGCACCAGATAATATTTGGAGGGTCTATGTATTGGCTGCTATGTTGGAGATTTACCATTAGGTCTTTGCAGAAGGTTCTTTCTCTGTGGACTTGGGAGCCTGCCGTTGTGTGATAATGAGGGATAAGCCTGATTTGAAGTCAAGATGCCTCTATTTGTGTCCAAACTCGGAAATTTACTAGCTCTAAGCTCTAGCCATGTTCCTATATTTCTTCTAGTGAGATACAGATATTGCTGAAAGAGTGCACAAAGCTAGAAGAAGAATCTTACTTTATCCATGGTTTAAGGGCAAAATGATTTTTCTGTCATAACAGTTCAGTTTAGTCGCTCAGTCATGTCTGACTCTTTGCAACCCCATGAATCACAGCACGCCAGGCCTCCCTGTCCATCACCAACTCCTGGAGTTCATTCAAACTCATGGCCATAGAGTTGGTGGTACCATTTAGCCATCTCATCCTCTGTTGTCCCCTTCTCCTCCTGTCATAACAATCCTGTCTAAATGGCTGGACTGAAAAAAATAGCAAGAAAAACAGTTTTTAAAACAGAAAACATAAAGCCTCAAATACATTTCAGACCCATATTTTCCCCTTTATGTATGGCCAAGATTCAGAGAAGTGAATGTTTATTCTTTCCTATCATGGAGATAAACTTGGTAGAAACATTTAGGAAGCAATAATCCTTTGACCCTCTGCTATGGACTTCCCTGGTGGCTCAGACAGTAAAGTGTCTGCCTATAATGCGGGAGACCTGGTTTCAATCCCTGGGTGGGGAAGATCCCCTGGAGAAGGAAATGGCAACCCACTCCAGTAGTCTTGCCTGGAAAATCCCATGGACGGAGGAGCCTGGTAGGCTACAGTCCATGGGGTCGTAAAGAGTCAGACATGACTGAGCAACCTGACTTTGGTTCTTTTGATGAAAAGTGATGGTAGTGCTAAATTTTTTGAAAGGACAAAGTAGATCCTGATTTGAAAGGATTCTGAAAAATCTAAGGAGTAAAGGTGTAAGAATATGATAAATTATTGTTATTGTACATAATAAAGGGCTTCTCTGGTAGCTCAATGGTAAAGAATCTACCTGCCAATGCAAGAGATGGAGGTTTGATCCCTGGGTTGAAAAGATCCCCTGGAGGAGATGGCAAACCACTCCAGTAGTCTTGCCTAGGAAATCCCATGAACAGAGGGGCCTGTTAGGGTACAGTCCATGGGGGCATAAAAGAGGTGGATATAACTTAGCAACTCAACAATGATGTATATTAAAGTACTGTCATTATACATAATAAAAAGTTAGAAATCTGTTTCACAAGACATGTTAATCATGACAATAAAATGAATCATGGTTGAAATACCAAAGCATCTACAGGTTCCTAAAAAAGATGCATGTAAAGAATTATTCACTGTTCGACTGCTCCATTAAAATGTAACCTTCCCACAAGCAGGAATTTTGCCTGTTTTGTTTGCAGTAGAATTCCCAATACCTAGAATAGTGTGCAACTTATCATATGTACTCAATAAATATTTGTTGAATAAGTGAATTAATAAAAGGACTCTCTGGGAAACCATGTCTGTTATTAATGAGGACATTGACCCCTACCTAACTGCTGCCTACTCTGAGGAGCTGAGCTGGACCACAAATGAACTGTAAGAATTCCTTTTGTTTATACTCGAGCAGCCTGAGTCATGTCAAAGATAAATAAAATCAGACTCCTTGCTGTCCTTAAAGCAGCAAGGACAGATTTTAATCAGTAATAAACTACAGCAGTACAGAAGAGGGTCCACCATGAATTGAACTCAACTTTGATTTGTGCAGAGGGGATTGAGCATTCTAAAAGGAAAATGAGCAAGTCTGAAGAAGAAAAGTAGGGGCTTGAGGAGAATCAGGGAAGTAGAAGTTTATAAAAAGCAGAAAGGGGGTGTTGGTCTATATGAATCCCATCTGGGTCTGTTCGCCAGCTCTTTCTGCAGTTAGGTCTCTATTCACCTACAGAGACTAGGAGGGGAGACAGGGCCTATCCTCACGCAGATGTTGGCTGGGACAAATGGAAAATTCTTTTGGCAGTCTTGTGCATCCCCATGAGGGAACTTAAAGGGGCTAGAGTCCTTACTTTAGGGATGCTACCTTGAGCTGTTAGAATCTATGCTAGAGTTTATTAATTTTTTTTTTAACATGGCAGGACAAAATTATGTGTGCTAAGAGTCTGCAGTTTATAGGCCCAGGTTGAGGCCTAGTCAAGAAAAGGGCTCTAGTCAGAGGAGCCTGACTAGAGTTTGCTCAAGGAGAGACTCTGTGTGGCTTCCTTTGCTTTTTCTCTGGAAACTATTGTGGTCTTTGTGCAGGTTGGAAAAGAATTTTCAGATACAAGGCAGATCGAGAGGAGAATAAAGTTTATTAGAGTGGGAGACACTGTGAAACAGCAGGCTGGCTCAAGGGAGAGCCAACCCCTTTTGCAGGCAAGTAGCCAATTTTCATAGCCTCAAAACAAAATTCCTCCTGGAAGTGTACCATTAGGTAACTGGTTAGGTGGGTATTTTACCTAATGTGGGGTCAAGGAACTGGCTGGTTTAGATCCAGAGGTTTGTGGCAAAAGTTGCCATGGGGCTTGGTCAGTTAGCTCCAGATATTTTTGTCCAGTGACCTTGTTACAGGGCTCAACAGAAACCAACTTAGTTTTGGCGTTTATGGTTTTGCCTCCTGTAAGGTTAAAAAAAAAAAGAAAAAGAAAAACACAGAACAACAAATTCAAAATAAACAGAACTTGCCTCTCAAAAGTCTAGGGCAGAGTGGGTTCAAGTTGCCTACTCTTTGCTTTATTTTTCCCTTGACTCTCCCAGAAGCCCTCTAGGTCTTTCCAGAGAATATCCCTTCAAAACAGGAAGCCCAATCTATTTTTACCAATAAGAAATATGAAGAGAGAAAGAAGACGCAAGAGAAGGACTCATCCAAGAAAAGACACCGTGACATCACATTAAGATTTATTTATAGTGTGTTAGTCTTCTCTGCTGATATTGCTCTTCTTGGCATGGTGGCCCAGGTTGTTGTCCTAGGTCAATGTTGCAACTCTCCCTTCACTGGAACAAAGCTTTTAGAAAAGCTGTGCCCCCTCCCTGGAAGTCATGCCTGCATGCTCAGTTGTGTCCCACTTTTTATGACCCCATGGACTGTAGCCCGCCAGGCTCCTGTGTCCATGGGATTTTCCAGGCAAGAATACTGGCGTGTCCTGCTACTGCTGAGCCACCAGGGAAGACTTCCTAGAAGGCAGGGTCTATAATAACGAGAGGGGTGAAAGGCGAAGAGACATGGATGGTCTTTGAATTCTTAGGGGCCATAGCCTGAGTCTCTTATTTAGATGAGACCTTATTTAGTGAGAACTGTACTATTGACCATGGGTTTTGGCCATTGATTTCTTTGTAAGTTGCAGGATGATTCTGATGGTAAATGAAATTACTTTGTAACCTCTCGGTGCCTAAGGCTTTTTATTGGCATAGAACAGATAAGAAATTATTTCTCATCTGTCAGCCTTCTTGAGAGAATGATTTGTTAAAGTAGAGTTAGTTTTGGTTTTCACCCTGGCTGGATTCCCCATGCGTATTTGTCACTAAGGGTAACATTGCCAAGGATTCAGTGAAACAGGAAAACCATGCTGTTCCCTTCATTATTTTTGTCTTCAGCACCTGCTTGCAAATGTTCATTAAGAGAGGCAAGGGATATTTCAATAAACAGTAAATGTCCAAGAAAATGATTTAATTCTAAGAAATCTCTTTTTTTAAATCCTGAAACTGGGTTCTTCCATTCATTTCATCCTGTTCTTCATCTGTCACCAGTCATATTCTAACACCGGAGTTACAAGCTCAGTCCTATGAAGGTGAAAAGTAATCATATAAAGATGAAAATGGATAAGAACATAGAAAGTATTTTACACAAATCCTATACTTTATTTAAAGAGAAAACTGAGGCCCCCAAAGGACATAGGCAGTTTGATCAGATTCAAATGTAACACCTGTGTGTGCACATTTAAGTAGAGGAAAGACAGTCTAAAAGGTGCTGTGGAAAACACAAAGATAAATAAGACCAGAATATTACTTCTGAATGAATAAGGAAGATAGAAAAGTATGTTCCCAGCTAATCATACAAGGTAACATAAAGGACATACAGGTTACATAAAAGTAAAGGGCATGCAGTTTATTCTTTTCAGTTGAGGGTGAAATTTTGTTAAGGAGATTAAGCCACACAATGAATATAACAATAGAATGTATACAGACCAGTGTTAGGCATTTCAGTAATCTGTAAAAACATCACTGTTCTACTGCTGGCATCAAATGCAGCTCTAGCACAACCCTCCCTCCCACCTAGAAGCAGATGTGTAAAAACATATCAATCTAGGGTTGTTAGCATCAATGCTATAGCCTTTCTATGCAGTAAAATTCTCTTTGGTTAGTAAGTATTGCAATATTTATAGATTTTTTATTTATTCTCTCCACTGGTCAGAATTGTATTGATTTTAAATAGATGTAATCACTAGTTAAAGAAGCATGACTTGTTCATGGCAGAAAGTAGGCTACTTTGGTTAATTTAGAAGGTTACTCTGCTTGTATTCTACTCTTGTTTTCGTACCTAGAAGGAACTGTTTTCTTCATCTGCAATAAAACACCCAAATTTGTACACTCTGTGAAAAAAAAAAATGTAGTCAGTGACCATGGGAAGTTTAGAGAGTGTCAGAAAACTATATTCTTTTGATATTAGTCACATAATACAACACATTTTTGATCAGAGCTCAGAAAGAACTTGGAGTGCTAGCATTTCTGGGTTTGGATGGCCAAAGTACTGATCAAATCCATGAGAGTTCAAAATTCAAGTAGAAATCCCTCAGTAAACAGATGAAGTTGTGAGCTGGCTGCATAGTAAGAGCTCAGGTTTATTAGGCTAGTGGAATCCATGAGATAAACTCCAGGAGAGAAAAAAAAAAATAACACAAACAAGAACAATAGCAGCTAGTCATTTATGAACAATTACTAAATGGTAAGTATTGTATTACATTCTTACTCAAATTACCAGTTATCCCAGGGTATATTTTTTTACCCACACTTTTCAAATGATGAGACCAAGGCTCAGAGATTATAGGTAAATTTTCCAGGTGCTGGGTAAATAAATTGTAGGGACGGGAGTGGGGTGCAGTTGGCTTATGTGTCCCCATTTGCCTAGAACTTTCCCAGTTTTATCACCAAAAGTCACCTGTCTCAGAGACACCATCCACCCCCAGGCCCAGGCAAACTGGGGACTATAGATAATGTTAACTTGTACCCACTAATGCTGAATTTCAAAGCTTAAGCTTTAAATTGGTATCTTATACTGCTTCCACTGAGGAGAAAGAGAACCAATGACCAGAGATGGAACTTTGGAAAATGGTAATAACTTTAAAACTGGGAAAAGACTATAATGTTTATACTTACAGACCTGTGTCTGTATCCTTTGCCCATTTTATCCCCAATCTCTAATACTATGTCTAGGACAGAGAAGACGCTCAACAAATATGTGTAATTAGTTGAATGATTAATGACTGATTATTAGTGATTGGATGAATGAAGAGGTAAGAGGATGAATAAGGCAACATCATATCCCACAAGGATCAGGAGAGCTCAAATTAAAATAATCAATATTTAAGTAAAGAGCAATGCTTTTGCAAACTAATGGTCATGGGAACCTTCAGGTTAGGCTTTGAAGAGGTTCACATGGAAGCTTGCTGCTGGTCGTAAACACCAGGAATAAGACCTGGATTTAAAAGAGTGACTCATCCCAAGGTGTTCTTTTCTTCTCCTCATAGTCAGCTCAGTTAAAGGAAAAGAGGGAGACCCAGTAGAGAATAATGCAATTACACACTGAGCAATAAAAATACCACAGTGACAGTTTTTTCTTTCCCTATCTCAAGAAAGGGTAGAGGCTGGAACTATAAAGATTGAAGAGTTAACGCTGGAGGGACATCGGAACTTCTTAAGAGACACATGATAGCATCTCAAATAGGCAAAATTGTAGCTCACTGATTTCTTCTTTCTGTCTTTACATTTCAGGCTGAACACCTCATGTTTCGTTCCATTGAGATGAGTTTGAGCCCATTGCTATGCTGGTGTCTCTCTTCTGATGTGTCTCGAGTATGTCAGCCCCACTCTTAATAGTCTGAGCTCTATGGGGAACGTGTTATCAAAGTATGATGTAACTGGTACACACCAAACATGGCTGTCTTGAACAAACTTCTCTTGTCTGGGCCTGAAACTTCCTATGCTTAAATCTCATTAGCCTTATATTTTGCAGTCCATCTCAGGCCTCAGATTTCCTCAGTATTCTTTCCTTATTTTGCTGATGTGCAGTGTTTACGTTTTCCCCTGTAGCTTTCTCTCTGCCACTGCAAGAGAAGTAATGCTGCTTTAGCTATGGGAAAGGCTTCTGCACTCTGTCTTGTCTATCGCTAATAAACCCTCAAGCTCTGTTCTCATTTCCAAACTACTAATGTCTGGTAATGATTTCCAAGTCAGAACACACACAGCTGGATATCCAAACCCCAGGTTAAATTTTTTTTTCTGACACATCACCTGTTTGGAGTGTTGCAGAAGTTATTCAAGGAAGAAGATGGGGTAATGACAAAGGTCATTCCTCTGACTTAATGCTACCAAACCATTGGAAAACATATTTCCCTTAATCTCTGAAATCAACTTGTAGAAGTTTCAGCTCCTGAGGCAGGTACCATTACAGTTGTTATCCTATTAAAAATTCCAAAAACCCTTTTTTTTTTTTTTTTTTTTTTGGAAAGCTAGGAAAATCGTTTGGGGCTAGATTAGGACTGGTTTGATTGCTACTGATATAAACATCTCTAAATAGTTTTTTTTTTTTCTTCAAGTGCAAGTAACATGAGAACTTCAAATTAAAGAACAAAGCAGACTGTCTAGGCACAACTAGATTTTTTTAAATTTAAATTTATTTATTTAAATTAGAGGCTAATTACTTTGCAATATTGTATTGGTTTTGCCATACATCAACATGAATCCTCCACCAGTGTACACGTGTTCCCCATCCTGAACCCCCCTCCCTCCTCCCTCTTCCCTCCCTGTACCATCCCCTGGGTCGTCCCAGTGCACCAGCCCCAAGCATCCGGTATCATGCATCGAACCTGGACTGGCGATTCGTTCCATATATGATATTATACATGTTTCAATGCCTTTCTCCCAAATCATCCCACCCTCTCCCTCTCCCACAGAGTCCAAAAGACTGTCCTATACATCTGTGTCTCTTTTGCTGTCTCACATACAGGGTTATTGTTTCCATCTTTCTAAATTCCATATATATGTGTTAGTATACTGTATTGGTGTTTTTCTTTCTGGCTTACTTCACTCTGCATAATAGGCTCCAGTTTCATCCACCTCATTAGATCTGATTCAAATGTATTCTTTTTCATGGCTGAGTAATACTCCCTTGTGTATATGTACCACAGCTTTCTTATCCATTTGTCTACTGATGGACATCTAGGTTGCTTCCATGTCCTGGCTATTATAAACGGTGCTGTGATGAACACTGGGGTACACGTTGTCTCTTTCAATTCTGGTTTCCTCATTGTGTATGCCCAGCAGTGGGATTGCTGGGTCATAAGGCAGTTCTATTTCCAGTTTTTTAAGGAATCTCCACACTGTTCTCCATAGTGGCTGTACACAACTAGATTTTTTAAAGCAAAATTGAGTACAATAATAACAACTTTCAGAAATTTTGAAACTGTCAATGCAGGAAAATTAGTTCTAATGTAAGCTTAGCCATGGGATTTTATTGAAAATGTTCTCATACTAGCATTCAGTTCAGTTCAGTTGCTCAGTCATGTCCGACTCTTTGCGACCCCATGAGTTGCAGCAGGCCAGGCCTCCCTGTCCATCACCAACTCCCGGAGTCCACCCAAACCCATGTCCATTGAGTCAGTGATGCCACCCAACCATTTCAATCTCTGTCATCCCCTTCTCCTTTTGCCTTCAATCTTTCCCAGCATCAGGGTCTTTTCAAATGAGTCAGCTCTTTGCATCAGGTGGCCAAAGTATTGGACTTTCATCATGGAGCATTTTAAATAATGAATTTACAGGGAGAAAAAAAAAGGAAATCACAGGCAGACACTACTTAGAATAAGAAAAAAAAAAAAAGTACATTTAAAATGTCCAGTTCTAACTGTTGCTTCCTGACCTGCATACAGATTTCTCAAGAGGCAGGTCAGGTGGTCTGGTATTCCCATCTCTCAGAATTTTCCACAGTTTATTGTGATCCACACAGTCAAAGGCTTTGGCATAGTCAATAAAGCAGAAATAGATGTTTTTCTGGAACTCTCTTGCTTTTTCCATGATCCAGCGGATGTTGGCAATTTGATCTCTGTTCCTCTGCCTTTTCTAAAACCAGCTTGAACATCAGGAAGTTCACGGTTCACGTATTGCTGAAGCCTGGCTTGGAGAATTTTGAGCATTACTTTACTAGCATGTGAGATCCCCAATAGGAAAAGGAGTACGTCAAGGCTGTATATTGTCACCCTGCTTATTTAACTTATATGCAGAGTACATCATGAGAAACGCTGGACTGGAAGAAACACAAGCTGGAATCAAGATTGCCGGGAGAAATATCAATAACCTCAAATATGCAGATGACACCACCCTTATGGCAGAAAGTGAAGAGGAACTAAAAAGCCTCTTGATGAAAGTAAAAGAGGAGAGTGAAAAAGTTGGCTTAAAGCTCAGCATTCAGAAAATGAAGATCATGGCATCCGGTCCCATCACCTCATGGGAAATAGATGGGGAAACAGTGGAAACAGTGTCAGACTTTATTTTGGGGGGCTCCAAAATCACTGCAGATGGTGACTGCAGCCATGAAATCAAAAGATGCTTACTCCTTGGAAGGAAAGTTATGACCAACCTAGATAGCATATTCAAAAGCAGAGACATTACTTTGCCAACAAAGGTCCGTCTAGTCAAGGCTATGGTTTTTCCTGTGGTCATGTATGGATGTGAGAGTTGGACTCTGAAGAAGGCTGAGCGCTGAAGAATTGATGCTTTTGAACTGTGGTGTTGGAGAAGACTCTTGAGAGTCCCTTGGACTGCAAGGAGATCCAACCAGTCCATTCTGAAGTAGAGCAACCCTGGGATTTCTTTGGAAGGAATGATGCTAAAGCTGAAACTCCAGTACTTTGGCCACCTCATGAGAAGAGTTGACTCATTGGAAAAGACTCTGATGCTGGGAGGGATTGGGGGCAGGAGGAGAAAGGGACGACCGAGGATGAGATGGCTGGATGGCATCACTGACTCGATGGACATGAGTCTGAGTGAACTCTGGGAGATGGTGATGAACAGGGAGGCCTGGCGTGCTGCGATTCATGGGGTCGCAAAGCGTCGGACACAACTGAACGACTGAACTGAACTGAATGATTATAGATTTGTGTATGGAATATTTTGCCTGATTTTTGTTTTATTGCCTTTGTCATTGGAGGCCTGTCTGATGATTTGGGTAAGTATCATGGGTGACTGTCTTTGTGTTTGCTCAGCAGAGAACAACAGTTGCAATATGTAAATAGGGTGCCTCTTTCCTTTGGATGCCTTGGGATATGTATAATAGATTAAGTTGGCTTTGTGCAGAGCAAACAGGTCTGTATTACCAAGAATATGAATAATGTCAGTTTCCATAATTGCTAACATCTGGCTTTCCATAAATCTGTTAAATTGCATGGAAGCAGAATTAGATTTCTGTGTCATAAGTAAAGCAATTACATGGAGCTCTGTAGGCAATATGGTCCTATATTCAACTGTGAAATCCTTTCATTCTGGAGCAACAAAAGCAAATCCAGGTTTTGCACCCTGCTTTTATTGTACACCCCTAGGTGTGTTCATCTTTTTGCTCAGGTTTCTTAATTTATAAGAGGAAAACACTGCCCATATGTTTGTAACTTTCTTAAATGCAAAATAACCAAATGCTAAAAAAGCATGTTCGAGCCAGGCATTAATTGCCAATTTAGGGAGTATTTTTGAGGAGACCATAAGTTAAAGATCCTTTTGTTGCCATTGTAGAATCAAAATTAATCTTTCAGACAGTTCCTGGGGTGATTTGTTGATGAGTCTTTCTCTGCCACTGTTCCCTTAAGCATTTGACAGGAAACTGGGATATGGAGGGAAGAGGAAAGGTGGCTTCCCTATTTCGGTGTGGTTACTGCTTTCTGTATTATTGTATTTTGCACTAGACCCAAGACCTTTCCCAGATGAAAAGTCAACAATAAGATGTGTTCCCTGAAGAGAAGGGTTGTGGTTATGCTTCATGCTTACTGAACACCCCAAACACTAACTTTTGGCAAAGCAGTCTTTTATAGTTGTATTGGTCTGTAAAATTCCTGGATTTAGGTAAGTTAAATGGGCTTCCCAGGTGGTGCAGTGGTAAAGAATTTGACTGCCAGTATAGGAGATGGAAATTCAATCCCTGTGTTGGAAAGATCCCCTGGAGGAGGAAATGGCAATTACTCCAGTATTCTTGCCTGGAAGTTAAATAAATACATTGCACATCCAAAGTATATTCTTTTGCACTTCCTAAAGAGAAAAAGGAAAAAGATTTAGTTCTTGCCCTCAGTGAGCTCACCATCTACCTATGGAGTCATGGATATATTAAACATATAACTACCAAGAGATGAATGCAAGGATACAGAGCAAGGTACAGAGAAACTAAAACGCCAGTAGTGACCGTCTTGCAGAATGAGGGATGGTGACACTTGGTCTTGATTTTGAAGAATGCATGGGAGTAAAGATAGCACACAGGAAAGGGAAAAGGTTACCTTTTCAATTAATTTACACACCACCCATTCCATGTATGCTAAGAAACAGAGATAAGGAGGGGCAGACTTCCATAATTAGAAAAGGCATGTTCCAAGGCACAGGCAGAGGAAATATCATGGCCTGTTTGTGGTTCACCCATTGCTTTTGAAGAGAAAGAGGAAGAGACAGAAGATAACAACTGAAGTGCCAAATCAAGGCTTATGTGTATGCTAGGAGATTGAATGTTCTATTAGAAGCATCAGAGATCCATGGAGAAGATGTGGCAGAGGAATGACATGAACAGGTTTGCTTTTTAATACAACACTACTACCCTGTAGAGGTATTTACAGCAATGATTCTCCTCTGGCTGAACAGAGCCAAGATGTCTAGATCCTAAATTACACCAATTAAGCCCATTTGTAGTGGTGAGCCACCACTAGAAAACATCAGTACTTTTTAAAAGCTCTCCAAATATTTATATTGTGCCCATAATCAAAAATTCACTGAATTCGAGTGAAAAGTAGCTGGAGTCAGTATGGACCAGCTAGGAGGCTAATGCAATAGTCGTGGTGAGAAATATGAAAATCAGAATTGAGTTCAAAGAAACCTGAGTTTTATTTTTATGATTATATAAGTGATGAGCTACCTAGCTAGCTATCATCAATTTACTCTCTATCTGTATCTCCAGACTTACAAACCAGATTATAAATGTGATGACAAAAGTATAAGACACTGTTTTGTTACTTTCAGCAAAAATATAGAAGTGAGAATAATAGAAAAAATATCACACTTTAGTATTGTTCCAAGATAGCATATATCTAAACACTAAACCATGTACCACTAACCGTCATTGCAATGAGTGTTCAGAGACGGTGAATAATCACTCTAAACTGTAATCATATTGGAAGATACTTAACTGAAGAGGTAGGGCTTGAAGTTGGTCTTAACCATTTATATTCATTAAATAAACAAATATTTTTGAGTACTTATTATGTTATCTATGTTTGTACCTTCAAAAGACTATAGAGTAGGTGGATATGGTTTTTTACAGTTGATAATTGAAGGTCAGAAAGACTAAATAATGAGACCAAGGATACACAGTGTAATGTACAAAATGACCGGTACATAATCACCAATTAATTGGAAGAGGTTGGTTTCAAGTGTGTGACCTGACTCCTGCATTCATTGCTACTTTTTGTTGGGAAGAATTAGAGGAAAAAGACTAGGAAGATGAGAGAGGCTTCTAGGCAGGAGCACCATAGGATCATACGTGTTACCCAGGAGTAATGAAGAAGTAATTAAGGTCTGAGGTAGTTGACTTGGAATCTAGATAGCATAATTTAGGATCACTTCCACAAATGTCAAAGGAGGAATAATTATTCATTAAGTCAATGTTTTGACTGAGGCTCAATTGGTAGAACAAAGATAAAAAAATTCTTATAATGAACTAGTTTCTAGAAATATTATTGGAATTCCTTAACATCTTCCACTTTGTACTGTGGCTATAAAGCCAAGTTTTATACCAATATAGTGCATATAGTCAGTACGGGAAGATAGGTCATTGTTTCTCACTGTTATTAAAGTCACTATAGTTTTAAAATTCTAGCAAACTAATTATACCATATTCTCTGAATTTCAACTAAAAATGCTGAAAAGAGACCATACAAGATTTTATCCTTGAAAAAGAATTGCAATGTCTAGAGGGCAAATTAGTTGAAAGTAGATAAAATCACAGACTATTCTAGTATGCTTAAAGAAGACTTTAGGAACTGAGTTGGCACAGTTTAGTGGAAAGAGCTGTAGTATACCTTTTGAAAGACCCAACACAATCTTTGCTCTATGAGATACCAGCTGTGTGACCACCGTCTCTGTAACTTAGTTCTTCTTTTGTAGACTGAAAATAACTATTTCCATCCTGCAATTATATGACACGACTTGTGAAAAAGAACTGTGAAAAACTTTCATATACATATATATATATACACACACACTCACACATAAAATAATAGCAGTAAAATTGATTTTACGTCTCTGAGCACGTACTTAAGGGGGAAATGCCACTTATAATTACTTTTTTGTGTGCAACTTAGTTCCATAATTCTTTAAAAAATGCATACAATTAAGATAGATTTTAGTGTGAAGAGTAAGTTAATTTATACTGTTATTCTCACCTACAGTAGGAGTCAAGCCTACCAATTAGTCACCTACCACCAGTTTTATATATACTGCTGTGTTCCTCCTCATCACTTTCAGGAGGACAGTGTCTTTAAATCACTGTCAACATTTATAGCACCAGTGTGCAAAAAACCCTGGTGCAGAGCAGACTTTTGGTTAAAATATGTTGTCATCTGAAAGATATTTGAAGGGCTTGGCAGTAGATTAATCAATGGAGAAGACAAATGACCTGACAAATGGCTAATGTTTTCAAATACAAATACTTTAAAGACTGTCGTAAGAAAAATCAAGTAGACTTTCCTTGAGTGATTTCAGAACTGGTACCTAAGTAGAAGTTACTAAATAATATATTTTATTTCAGTTTAATAAAGACATTTCTGAAAGAGTTATTCAAAGATGGAATTTGCTGGCTTGTGAAGGAATAGGTTCAGGAAAAGGACTCCAACCAGGGATGTATAGCTATCTGTTTGAGATTCTAAGGTCACCAGAGTTCTGAATGTTAAGGGGGCTACTGGATTTATGTTTTTCTTCCATACTTGACTGTCAATGAAAAACAGCAAAATATATGGTGTCTTTCATCAGAATTCATGCCATACCTCAGTGGTAGCCTCAAGATGTTTTTTTGTGTGAGCAAAGTTGCTGCTCATCATTAAGGAGGTGAGTTTTTGATTAGGCAAGGCATGCTCTAAGAATTATTTCCTTTTCTTTCAACGTTGGCCCCAGGATATGGGGGCAGTCTAATTGGCTCAGGATTGCCCTCGTTGCTCACTTGTTCCTACTCAGTGGCTCATCTATTCACAACTTTTCTAAAGGACCCAGATCTCAATGGGGTTTCTCCACACTGTTAATGAATTAGCAGTATTTATTGCCTCTGGATGGTATAGTTCTTGAGGATCTCCTAAAACCAGTTCAGGGTTGCTACTGAATAATTCAGTAATTAGAGTCTGACAGCTATGGGTTTGAGTCCCAGACTGGTCACTTATTAGCTATATGACAGTGGGCATGCTATTTAACTTACAGGAGCCTCAGCTCCATCATTTCCCAACTAGAGAAAAGAAAGATTGTCCTACACAGAGCTCCTTTGCAGAGTAAAGGAGATAAGGCATGTGAACAGCTTGGCACAGTACTTGACACAAAGCAAACACTCAATGATGTTAACTAGTGCCTCAGCCAGTGACTATGACTTTCTAATAATCATCTTGGCTAGAGTCTAAAGCTCCCTGCTTTCTCTCTTGCAGACATTGATGAATGTGCCTTAAGAACCCATACCTGTTGGAATGATTCTGCCTGCATTAACCTGGCAGGGGGCTTCGACTGCCTCTGTCCCTCCGGGCCCTCCTGCTCTGGTGACTGCCCCCATGAAGGAGGGCTGAAACGCAACGGGCAGGTGTGGACTCTGAAAGAAGACAGGTGTTCCGTCTGTTCCTGCAAGGTGAGGCTGGTGTGGTGCAGTGGAAACTGTCACTGTTCTTTCCTTCCCCTTCTGCTCTCCCTCCCCATCTGTTTCCACCTGGTTGTTGATTCATAGGTCTCCTGTGGTTCCTGAAAAAGATTCAGTTCTAATCTCCACTACAGCTAATGATGATGCTGGGTGGCAGGCATACTTGCTGGCAATGAGGTAAGGTGTATGTAGGGTTGCAAAGAGACTGCTGAACACAGGGGGAGCAGGGCAGAGAAGCCAGTGAGTCCCCCTACTGAGAGCCAGCAGTGCCTTTAAGGTTAGCTGGGTGAGAGCTTTAATGAGCCCTCATCTCCTACTTTTACAGTCTTGCTGATTAAACCTTCTTTTTCCCTGAAATGACCACCTGCATGAACTTGCTCACTCTTCTGGTGACATCATCCAGAAAAGCAAGGCTCAGAGGCTTGTAGTGGCCAGAGACAGGTGAACCTCTGACTCATTGTGAACACGTGACAATGATAGTATGAGGCTGTCTGGTAAATGATGTCTTTTTGTTGTGCTCAGTGCTGGGTAATTCCTTACCTTAAGTTGTTTGGAAGTGAGTTTAATGCTTATGAAAATAAAATTCCATCATAGACTAGTTTTGCTTTATGGTTTGCAAAATGGGCCTATTAAAGTGTTTGACTTCCTTGTGCTTTATTTCTTTTGTTGATCTTGCCTATTCACTTTCCTTTGATATTACATTTTCTGTAGCTCTTACATTGTATTTTTATGTCTGTTTGGATGAGACTGTTTAATCTTTGGCTTTATGGGCATGGGAACTGTGAGAAGTTACTTGCTTAGCTGCCTTGTAGAGAGTTGGTCTCCTGATGAACTCAGAGTGCTCCCTGGAAACAGAGTAGAAATGAACCTTGAAAAGCAGTTCATTCACCTGCCTTCAAGTCTGTCACACCTCTGGACCCAGAGGCACATATTTTGGGAAGCTGTATTACTGTTTAGACCATTGCTCCATAACGGCCATTCTTCCTTGTATAGAAACAACTTTGTTGTTGTTGTTTAGTAGCTAGATCATGTCTAACTCCTTGAGACCCCATGGACTGTAGTCTACCAGGCTCCTCTCCATGGGATTTTTCCCAGCAAGAATACTGGAGTGGGTTTTCATTTCCTTCTCCAGTGTACAAAAACCTAGTTCCCCATACTTAGACTTAGGTCCATTGCTCCCAGTTATTAAGCACCTCCTATATGCTAAGCATCCTGTAATTTTTTATTAGTCATGTATTGTTCAATAGGTTACAAATACTTTTAGTGTGTTATATTTTTCTTTTTTCCTAGCACATTAAAATTATTTATTTTAATCAAAATCTATAGTTTTTTCAGCTTTTTATTTTATATTGGAGTATAGCTGATTAACAATGTTCTGATAGTTTCTGGCACACAGCAAACAACTCAGCCATACATGTATCCTTTCTCCCCTAAACTCCCATCCTATCCAGGCTGCCACATAACACTTCGCAGAGTTCCCTGTACTATATAGTGTATCATTATCAGTTATTTTAAATATACCATTATTGATCCTAAACTCCCTAATATCCCTTTCCCTGACCCTTCCCTGCCGGTAACCATAAGTTCATTCTCTAAGTCTGTGGTTCTGTTTCTGTTTTGTAAAGAAGTTCGTATGTATCATTCCTCTTTAGAGTCCACGTATAAGGGATAGCATATGACATTTCTCTTTGTCTAGTTTACTTCACTTGGTATGATCATCTCTAGGTCCATTCATGTTGCTACAAGTTGCAGTATTTCATTCTTTTTAATGGCTGAGTCATACTCCATTGTATGTAAGTACCACATCTTTTTTATTCATTCCTCTGTCAATGGACATTTAGGTCCAAGCATCCTATAATTTACAAACAGCATCCCATTTAATATCGCATGACTCTGAAAGATAAAGAAACTGAGTTTCCAAGTTTCAGGGCAAGTAATGTGCGCTTAATATCACAAGAGATAAATCTGTAAGCTGGGATTTGAAGTTTACTTGTTTGCTCCAAATCTTAGTTTTCTCATTTTGCTACATGTCCTGTAACTCTATATATGACATCTGTTGACATTTATAAAACCAGTTAAGTAATCCGTCAACCCCACTGGATTGAGCTCAATGCTCAACTCACTACTATTTTAATGACTATGTAAGGACATTCCCTCAAGCAGACTTCAGGTTAGTAAGTACAATATTTAAGTGTGTGGCACTGACTCAGAGCAAAAGTTTTTGAGAGACAGAAAAGATTGTGGGTTAGAGTGGCTGAGAAAGGTTTATGGGAGAGGTTGGCAATTAAGTCCCCATTCAGCCAGCAAAATGAAGATGAATTTCTTTACTAATTCTATTCTAGAAAATATTGCTTTACCAAACCTTTGTGGAGGCTCTCAACCTGGCCCCGTACTATTTTTAAAGCTTTCTATGTCCCCGATACCTAGAACAAGCAAGGGATTTTAGTTGAGTCTTGACCAACATGAAACCAAAAGTTATTTTTCAGTTGTTGTTTTAGTAAAGTCTATGATAAAGCAGGGCACTTACCAATCATTAAAAATTTTCCAAAACCTCATTTATTGGCTGTGCTAATAATCCAACAGACTGAGTTGATTTATGCTGCTCTGACTCCTAAAGTATCTCTGACGACTTTTAGGAATTAGACTGACATTGCCACAGGAAAGTAACAAACCCTGTCATCTTATTTTGTTAATATAATGTGTCTCCACTATCCCTCCTTTACGAATAAAGTACTGAGCAGAGTTAGTTCCATAAGTCTTTTATAAAATAAAAATTACCCGTGAATAGCACAGCTTGCAAGAGGTTGTAGAATGAAAGATCTGGCTTTAGGAGCTGAACCAAGAAGCCTGAATCAAATTCCATAGATCATCTTCAAAAAATGAACTTATTTGTAATCTACTTTGTTTCCACTATTTTCAGTTGTAAGTATTCTATCCTGACTTGATAAATATTTCCAGTACTTAAGCATGTAGTTGAACTGTTATTATGACATCGTCTTAGAGGTGAAGAAGTACAATCAAGGTTAAGTTATGAAATGCTGGCTTTTTAATCATACTCTGGATGTTTCCAATTCAAATAAAAACAAATCACACAAGCAGAATCACAAAAGCCAACCATAGGTCAAGGAATACTGTTGAAAGAAGCAAGGTCAGAGTTTTCCTTGAGAATCAGTACATCAGGTTAGCTAATGTTTCATGTCAATTGAAAAAGAGGCCTTGAAACATATCCACAGCTGAATGGAGTTCAGTGATAAACCTAGGCTAGCACAAATGGATGTGGGTTCTATTTAGGTGAAATGTACCTCCTTGCCAGTGACAATGCTTGTGGGCACCTTAAGACCACTAAGTTGATTAGGCACAGAATAATTGCCTAATCTGGGGGGGATGCATGTTCCTCCAGATCACAGAAACCCAGAATGAAAAATGGTTCTCTCTTTAGGCTTCATCCCTAAATCTTAAGTTATAGCCCAATTTCTTTTCATAGATACCCATTTGTGGCTTTTCCTTTCATAAATTTGTCATGGACCTTATGGAGATACCTTTTACTTTCTATCTACACTATGTGGAAAGAGAGAGGTCTCAAGTTTATTAGTTTCCAGAAAATGTAGCATTTTACTATGAATGGTTACATTTATATTGATAATAATGGAGATGAATGAGGAAATGGATACACAATTAACCACCTGTCATGCTATGGTAGAGTCATGAACAATTTATTTGTTGTGGGAACTTAAGATAAAGAAGTATGTTCTATTCTGGGAGAATGAAGAAAGGAATAGGGAATGACTTCACAGAGTAGGTGACCTTTGAATACACTCTTAGAGGATGAGAAATTTATCCAAGTAGAGATGTAGGGAAAGTAAATTCCAAACAGAAGGAAAAGCAAGAACAAAGAAGCAGAAGCATAATAATACATATTAAAGGAAATATAAAGTGAATGATGAGATTAGACTATCAGGAGCAAGAAGAGTGTGGGAAGGTTATAAGAGGTGATGAGCCTGGAGATAAGGGATGGAGATGGAGTCAGGCTTTGGAATTTAGACTTTATCCTGCAAGTAGCTGAGGATCATGAGAGATTTTTTTCATTTAGGATTGCTATGGCCTAATCATAGTCTGATTAATAGCATGATGGACAGACTGGGGAGATCAAAACTAAATGCAGAGATACTACTTAGACTGAAGTAAAGATTTGGGAAACTAAAGGTGAGAACCTGAAAGAGCAATAGAGAGGTAAGATCACAGGGTAAGTAACACAGAAGTAAAATGATGGTCCTGATCAATTATGTCCCTTAGCCACTGGCAATGTGTGTCCTTATAATATAGGTGAAAAAGAAACTTCAGAGTGCTGGTTGTAAACTTAGCTGCAGGTTTTCCTGGATAACAAAAATTGAGGTGTCAGTGACAAGTTAGAGACAGGATTTATAGTTACTCCCATACCTACACCCTTACCTCCTACTACTACTGTCATTAGTTCAGTTCAGTCGCTCAGTCATGTCTGACTCTTTGTGACCCCATGGACTGCAAAATGCCAGACATCCCTGTCCATTACCAACTCCTTGAGATTACTCAAACTCATGTCCATTGAGTTGGTGATGAATCCAACCATCTCACCCTCTGTCATCCCCTTCTCCTCCTCCTGCCATCTTTCCCAGCATCAGTGCTTTTGCCATTGAGTCAGTCCTTTGCATCATGTAGCCAAAGTGTTGGAGTTTCAGCTTCAGCATCAGTCCTATCAATGAATATTCAGCACTGATTTTTTTTAGGATGGACTGGTTGATCTCCTTGCAGACCAAGGGACACTCAGACTCTTCTCCAACACCACAGTTCAAAGGCATCAATTCTTTGGCACTCAGCTTTGTTTATAGTCCAACTCTCACATCCATACATGACTACTGGAAAAACCATAGCTTTGACTCGATGGATCTTTGTTGACAAAGTAATCTCTCTGCTTTTGAATATACTGTCTCGATTCGTAATAGCTTTTCTTCCAAGGAACAAGCATCTTTTAATTTCATGGCTGCAATCACCATCTGCAGTGATTTTGGAGCTCAAGAAAATATTGCTGTTTCCCCATCTATTTGCCATGAAATGATGGGACCAGATGCCATGATCTTAGTTTCTGAATGTTGAGGTTTAAGCCACCTTTTTCACTCTCCTCTTTCTCTTTCATTAAGAGGCTCTTTAATTCTTCTTCACTTTCTGCCATAAGGCTGGTGTCATCTGCATATCTGAGGTTATTGATATTTCTCCCGGAAATCTTGATTCCATCTTGTGCTTCTTCCAGCCCAGCCTTTCTCATGATGTACTCTGCATAGAAGTTAAATAAGCAGGGTGACAATATATAGCCTTGACGTACTCCTTTTCCTATTTGGAACCAGTCTTTTGTTCCATGTCCAGTTCTAACTGTTGCTTCTTGACCTGCATAGAGGTTTCTCAAGAGGCAGGTCAGGTGGTCTGTTATTCCCATCTCTTTAAGAATTTTCCACAGTTTGTTGTGATCCACACAGTCAAAGGCTTTGGCATAGTCAATAAAGCAGAAGTAGATGTTTTCCTGGAACTCTCCTGCTTTTTTGATGATCCAACAGATATTGACAATTTGATCTCTATGAAATTGTTTGTCTGCCTTTTCTAAATCCAGCTTGAACATCTGGAAGTTCACAGTTCATGTACTGTTGAAGCCTGGCTTGGAGAATTTTGAGCATTAATTTGCTAGCATGTGAGATGAGTGCAATTGTGAGGTAGGTTGAGCATTCTTTGGCATTGACTTTCTTTGTGATTGGAATGAAAACTGACCTTTTCCAGTCCTCTGGCTACTGCTGGGTTTTCCAAATGTGCTGGCATATTGAGTGCAGCTCTTTCACAGCATCATCTTTTAGGCTTTGAAATAGCTCAACTGGAATTCCATCACCTCCACTAGATTTGTTCTTAGTAATGCTTCCTAAGGCCCACTTGATTTCACATTCCAGGATGTCTGGCTCTAGGTGACATCCTGGTTATCTGGGTCATAAAGATCTTCTTTGTATAGTTCTTTTGTGTCTTCTTGCTGCCTCTTCTTAATATCTTCTGCTTCTGTTAGGTCCATACCATTTTTGCCCCTTATTGTGCCCATCTTTGCATGAAAAGTGCCCCTGGTTTCTCTAATTTTCTTGAAGAGATCTCTAGTCTTTCCCATTCTATTGTTTTCCTCTATTTCTTTGCATTGATCACTGAAGAAGGCTTTCTTATCTCTCCTTGCAATTCTTTGGAACTCTGCATTCAAATGGGTATATCTTTCCTTTTCTCCTTTGCCTTTCACTTCTCTTCTTTTCACAGCTATTTTTAAGGCCTCCCCAGACAGCCATTTTGCCTTTTTGCATTTCTTTTTCTTGGGGACGGTCTTGATCACCACCTCCTTTATAATATCATGAACCTCTGCCCATAGTTCTTCAGGCACTCTGTCTATCAGATGTAATCCTTTGAATCTGTTGGTCACTTCCACTGTATAATGGTAAGGGATTTGATTAAGGTCATACCTGAATGGTCCAGTGGTTTTCCCCACTTTCTTCAATTTAAGTCTGAATTTGGCAATAACGAGTTCATGATCTGAGCCCAGTCCTCTCCCGGTCTTGTTTTTGCTGACTGTATAGAGCTTCTCCATCTTTGGCTGCAAAGAATATAATCAAGCTAATTTCGGTGTTGACCATCTGGTGATGTCCGTGTGTAGAGTCATCTCTTGTGTTGTTGAAAGGGCGTTTGCTATGACCAGTTTGTTCTCTTGGCAAAACTCTATTAACTTTTGATCTGCTTCATTCTGTACTCCAAGGCCAAATTTGCCTGTTCCTGCACGTATTTCTTGACGTCCTACTTTTACATTCCAGTCCCCTATGATGAGGAGGACATCTTTTTTGGTGTTAATTATAGAAGGTCTTGTAGGTCTTCATCATAGAACCGTTCAACTTCAGCTTCTTCAGCAATATTGGTCGAGGCATAGACTTGAATTACTGTGATATTGAGTGGTTTGCCTTGGAATCAATCAGAGATCATTTTGTTGTTTTTGAGATTATAACCAAGTACTGCATTTCAGACTCTTTTGTTGACTATGAGCACTACTCCATTTCTTCTTAGGGATTCTTGCCCACAGTCATAGACATAATGGTCATCTGAGTTAAATTCACCCATTCCAGTCCATCCTGTTCACCAATTCCTAGAATGTTGATGTTCACTCTTGCCATCTCCTGTTTGACCACTTCTGATTTGCCTTGATTCGTGGACCTAACATTCCAGGGTCCTATGCAATATTGCTCTTTACAGCATCAGACATTGCTTCCATCACCAGTCACATCCACAACTGGGTGTTGTTTTTGCTTTGGCTCCATTTCTTCATTCTTTCTGGAGTTAGTTCTCCACTCTTCTCTAGCAGCATATAGGGCACCTACCGACCTGGTGAGTTCATCTTTCAGTGTACTATCTTTTTGCCTTTTCATACTGTTCATGGGTTTCTCATGGCAAGAATACTGAAGTGGCTTGCCGCTCCCTTCTCCAGTGGACTGCATTTTCAGAACTCTCCACCATGAACCATCCGTCCTGAGTGTCCCTACATGGCATGGTCATAGTTTCATTAAGTTAAACAAGGCTGTGATCCATGTGATCAGATTGGGTAGGTAGACTACTGTCATTTGTAGTTGGAAAATCCAGCAGGAGAAAGAGAAAAGCTTTAAAGTCCAGATTTCATTTCTGTGCCTCGTGCAGAAGGTTTTTTGTTTTTCTTGTGATTTTGTTTAATTAAAAAGGAAGATGAATTAAAAAAGAAAAAGCATTCATCCTGAAACTAAGTGTAATGCTGCACAAAACCAGAACTGGAGTTTTTCTGGGAATTAGAAGGATGTTTTGGGAAATGCATGTTCATAACCCATCACCCACAGTGTCATATTAAAGTCAGGGCTCAATAGTTATGGCAACAAAGAACTTGGGCAAAATGTTGAAGACTCTTGCCTTGAAATTATCTGGAATACTGGCCATTTGATCTGGTCTCATATAAGCCTTCACCCAGAAACTGAGGAAGGTGGCCATAGTAGGGAAACTAAAAGATTCTTCCATTTCCTTCAAGTAAGGAGAGACTAACCCACTCTGCAAAGAGCTAACAATAAAGCCCTACAGTTCTCAGCATGGCACTCATTCCGATGAAGACCAGGGGTGAGTCATCCTGTGCCTGGAGCTAGAGTAGTTAGATTTCTAGAATCTTGCAGTCTACTCATAAAACGCTTTACTTTGCTCTCAGAACTTAACCAGCACCATTATCAATACCTTCCTGTCTAGGGTGTTTTCTGATGTCAGGAGTTGGCTGTGCAAGCCCTAAGGTTACATTTTTGTGTTTCTTTTTTCCTTGCTTTTGCTCATTTTTTATTTATCAGTTAACAATAAAATTATTTTCACGTTAGGTGGAATTCTTGTTTCTAGAAACATTTAGTAGTGGAGAATCCATAGGGGGAAATGTGAGTTGTTGCATTGTGTCTTATTTATTTTACTGAAATAAAATATTGTGTTAGTTTCAGTTGTAGAATAGTAATTCAGTATTTTTGTATATTATACCCTACTTAAAGTTATCACAAAATAATGGCTATATTTTCCTGTGTTGTAAAATATATCCTTGTTGCTTAATTGTTTTATACACAGTAGTGTGGACCTCTTAATCCCCTGCCCCTGTGTTGCGACTGCCCTTCCCTCTCCCCACGGGTAACTACTGGTTTGTTGTCTGCGAGTCTGTTCTGTTAGACTCATATGTTTTATTTTTTATATTCCACATACAACTAATAACAGCATTTTGTCTGACCCATTTCACTAAGCATACATAATACCCTCTAGCTCCATCCATGTTGTTACAAATGGCAGTATTTTATAATGTCTTTTCATGGAGCATAATCTATCAAAATATTGAATCTTCTGTACACCTGAAATTAACATAATGTTGTATATCAACTATTTAAACTAAAATAGGAAGAATGAAAGAAGGAAGAAAGGAATGAATAATTAACACCAGTCCTTCTCAAACTCTTCCCCTCCAAAAAAACAAAGAAGAGGAAACACTTTCAAAATGTTTTTACAAGGTTAGCATTTTCCTTTTAACAAAACCAGGACAGGACTGTAGTACAAAGGAAAAGTATAAGCCTCTCTCCTTGATGTGTACATATGCAAATATTCTCAATAAAATACTAGCAAACAAAATTCAGCGGCATATTAAAGTGATCATTCACCATAACTAAGTGGGATTATCCTTTGGATGCAAAGATGATTCATCATATGCAAATCAGTGTGATACATTACATTTATATAATTAAAGACCCATATGAACATCTCAATAGATGCAGAAAAGCATTTGACTAAATTCAACAGCTCTTCATGTAAAAACTCAGCAATTTAGGCACCGAAGGAATATACTTCAACATAATAAATGCCACATATGACATAAGACTTCAGCTAACATCACACTTAATGTTAAAATGTTGGAAGCTTTTCTTCTAAGATCAAAAATAAGATGAGGTTGCTCATTTTCATCCTCCCTGCATGTATGGTCATGAACCTCCATCCATAGTTCATCAGGCACTCTGTCTATCAGATCTAGTCCCTTAAATCAATTTCTCACTTCCACTGTATAATCATAAGGGATTTGATTTAGGTCATACCTGAATGGTCTAGTGGTTTTCCCCACTTTCTTCAATTTAAGTCTGAATTTGGTAATAAGGAGTTCATGATCTGAGCCGCAGTCAGCTCCCAGTCTTGTTTTTGCTGATTGTATAGAGCTTCTCATCTTTGGCTGCAAAGAATATAATCAGTTTGATTTTGGTGTTGACCATCTGGTGATGTCCATGTGTAGTCTTCTCTTGTGTTGTTGGAAGAGGGTGTTTGCTATGACCAGTGCATTCTCTTGGCAGAACTCTATTAGCCTTTGCCCTGCTTCATTCTGTACTCCAAGGCCAAATTTTCCTGTTACTCCAGGTGTTTCTTGACTTCCTACTTTTGTATTCCAGTTCCCTATAATGAAAAAGACATCTTTTTTGGCTGTTAATTCTAGAAGGTCTTTTAGGTCTTCATAGAACTGTTCAACTTCAGCTTCTTCAGCGTTACTTGTCGGGACATAGACTTGGATTACTGTGATATTGAATTGTTTGCCTTGGAAATGAACATTTTTGAGATTGCATCCAAGTACTGCATTTTGGATTCTTTTGTTGACCATGATGGCTACTCCATTTCTTCTAAGGGATTCCTGCCCGCAGTAGTAGATATAATGGTCATCTGAGTTAAATTCACCCATTCCAGTCCATCTTAGTTTGCTGATTCCTAGAATGTCAATGTTCACTCTTGCCATCTCCTGTTTGACCACTTCCAATTTGCCTTGATTCATGGACCTAACATTCCAGGGTCCTATGCCTATGCAATATTGCTCTTTACAGCATCAAATATTGCTTCTATCACCAGTCCCATCCACAACTGGGTGTTGTTTTTGCTTTGGCTCCATCCCTTCATTCTTTCTGGAGTTATTTCTCCACTGATCTCCAATAGCATATTGGGCACCTACCAACCCGGGGAGTTCCTCTTTCAGTATCCTATCATTTTGCCTTTTCATACTGTTCATGGGGCTTTTGAGGCAAGAATACTGAAGTGGTTTGCCATTCCAGTGGACCACGTTCTGTCTGACCTCTCCACCATGACCCATCCATCTTGGGTGGCCCCACATGGCATGGGTTAGTTTCATTGAATTAGACAAGGCTGTGGTCCATGTGTTCAGATTGGCTAGTTGTCTGTGATAGTGGTTTCAGTCTGTCTGCCCCCTGATACCTTCTCTCATCGCCTACCATCTTCCTTGGGTTTCTCTTACCTTGGACATCCGGTATCTCTTCACGGCTGCTCCAGCAAAGTGCAGCCACCACCCACTTGAATGCAGAGTTCCAAAGAATAGCAAGGAGAGATAAGAAAGCCTTTCTCAACCATCAATGCAAAGAAATAGAGGAAAACAATAGAATGGGAAAAACTAGAGACCTCTTCAAGAAAATTAGAGATACCAAGGGAACATTTCATGCAAAGATGGGCTCAATAAAGGACAGAAATGGGACCTAACAGAAGCAGAAGTTATTAAGAAGAGGTGGCAAGAATACACAGAAAAACTACAAAAAAGATCTTCATGACCCAGATAATCACAAAGGTGTGATCACTCATACTCACCTAAAGCCAGACATCCTGGAATGTGAAGTCAGGTGGGCCTTAAGAACCATCACTACAAACAAAGATAGTGGAGGTGATGGAATTCCAGCTGAGCTATTTCAAATCCTAAAAGATGATGCTGTGAAAGTGCTGCACTCAATATGCCAGCACATTTGGAAAACCCAGCAGTGGCAACAGGACTGGAAAAGGTGTTTTCATTCCAATCCCAAAGAAAGTAATGCCAAAGAATGCTCAAACTACCGCACAATTGCACACATCTCACACACTAGTAAAGTAATGCTCAAAATTCTCCAAGCCAGGCATCAGCAATATGTGAATCATGAACTTCCAGATGTTTAAGCTGGTTTTAGAAAAGGCAGAAGAACCAGAGATCAAATTGCCAACATCCACTGGATCATGGAAAAAGCAAGAGAATTCCAGAAAAACATATATTTCTGCTTTATTGACTATTCCAAAGCCTTTGACTGTGTGGATCACATTAAAAGGGAAATTCTGAAAGAGATGGGCATACCAGACTGCCTGACCTGACTCTTGGGAAACCTATATGCAGGTCAGGAAGCAACAATTAGAACTGGACATGGAACAACAGACTGGTTCCAAATAGGAAAGGAGTACGTCAAGGCTGTATATTGTCACCCTGCTTATTTAACTTACATGCAGGGTACATCATGAGAAATGCTGGGCTGGAGGAAGCACAAGCTGGAATCAAGATTGCTGGGAGAAATATCAATAACCTCAGATATGCAGATGACACCACCCTTATGGCAGAAAGCAAAGAAGAACTAAAGAGCCTCTTGATGAAAGTGAAAGAGGAGAGTGAAAAAGTTGGCTTAAAGCTCAATATTCAGAAAACTAAGATCATGGCATTTGGTCCCATCACCTCATGGCAAATAGATGGGGAAACAGTGGCTGACTTTATTTTTCTGGGCTCCAAAATCGCTGCAGATGGTGATTACAGACATGAAATTAAAAGACGCTTGCTCCTTGGAAGGGAACTTATGACCATCTTTGACAGCATATTAAAAAACAGAGACATTACTTTGCCAACAAATGTCCATCTAGTCAAGGCTACAGTTTTTCCAGTAGTCATGTATGGATGTTAGAATTGGTCTATAAAGAAACCTGAGTGCAGAAGAATTGATGCTTTTGAACTGTGGTGTTGGAGAAGACTCTTGAGAGTCCCTTGGACTACAAGGAGATCCAACCAGTCCATCCTAAAGGAGATCAGTCCTGGGTGTTCATTGGAAGGACTGGTGTTGAAGCTTAAACTCCAATACTTTGACCACCTGATGCGAATAGCTGACTCATTTGAAAAGACTGTGATGCTGGGAAAGATTGAGGTCAGGAGGAGAAGGAGATGACAGAGGATGAGATGGTTGGATGGTATCCCCAACACAATGGACATTGGTTTGGGTGGGCCCCAGGAGTTGGTGATGTACAGGGAGGCCTGGTGTGCTGCGGTTCATGGGGTCACAGAGTCGGACACAACTAAGTGACTGAACTGAATTGATATGTATGGTAAAAGAAGTCCTAGCTAGAGCCATCAGAGTGGAAAAATAGTAATAGATATCAAAACTGGAAAGGGAGAAGTACAATTGTCTCCATTTGCCAATGACATGATTTTGCATAGAGAAAATCCTAAGACTCAACCAAAATTTATTGGATCTAATAAATAAATTCAGTAAATGTGAGATTAAAAATTAACACACCAAATTCAGTCGTACTTCTATATACTAACAATGAATATTCTGAAAAAGAAATGATCACATTTACAATAGAATTAAACACAATAAAATACTTAGGAATAAATTCACTTAAGGAGGTGAAAGAACTGTACTCTGAAATCTACAAAACTCTGATGAAAGAAATTAAAAACACTAATAAAGGAGATATATTCCATATTCATTAATTGGAAGAATAGTTTTAAAATGTCAATATTACCAAAAGACATGTTTAGTTTTAATGTGATCCCTATTAAGATTTCAATGACAGGTTCTACAGAAATGGAAAAAAATACTCCTAAAATTTATATGTAATCTCAGAAGGCCCCCACTGGCATACCACTTACCAGAATTCAGTGTCAAGCAATCCAGTTTTCAGTTTACTTCAATTTTGTGTGTTTTATCTTTCCTTCTTTGAACCTATTATTTGTTCTTTGCCATTTATTGTAAGAATGACTCTAAGAGCCCTTCATAGGATTTTATGAACATGGAGAAGACAGGCACAGAGACAGTGGGCATATACTGGACTTAACCTGACACCCACTAGACGCTGGACTGTACACTGAACTGTACGTGAGGTTTGCACTGGACAATACCTTAGAGTGTACGCTGCAGTATACACTGGGATGTGCCCTTGGACTGTACACCAGATGTGTCCAGATGTGCTCCACTGTGTCTAGATATTCATAGGATCTACTCAGATGTGCACTGGACTGTACACTGGACTGTATCCTATACTATATGCTGGATATACAGTGGGCTGTACACTACCGTGCCTTGCCTGTACACTGGGCTGTGAAGAAACAAGCACTAGCATGATGTTTTCTAGTACATCATGGACACACATCCTATGAACATATATATGTAAAATGCCAA
The DNA here is from genome assembly GCF_014754425.2 of Oryx dammah. Taxonomy (NCBI): domain Eukaryota; kingdom Metazoa; phylum Chordata; class Mammalia; order Artiodactyla; family Bovidae; genus Oryx; species Oryx dammah. The sequence continues at coordinate 22,423,411 of NW_024070199.1, read as the reverse complement.
CCTCTAATGATTTCATGATTGTTTCTTCTGATTTTTCCTTGAGGTCCGGTTAGACACAATCAGTCCATTTTCAAGATGCCAAAAAAGATTAAAGGTGATCTTGCTTACATTATATTACAACCAAAGAGTGATTGATTCTAAATTATTTAATGTATAGATCAAAAAACTAAAACCCCACGGCTGAACTTGGTGTAAATGTCTATTTGTCTACCCATAGCTGTTTTCCAAGGAGAAAAACTGTGGAGAAACCCTTGTAAAGAAGTTCTAATCATAGAGTTCAGGGAACATTACTTATGAATCCCTTGTATTTGTCTCTTTATCAATTTTCCCAGATGGCCCCAAAATAAAGCCATGGGGCAACAGATGATGTCATAATTCCAAGCAACAGTGAAGAGATACTCTCTATTCACATTAAAAAAAGTGCAAGGATAATTGAATATTCACATGTAAAAATAAAACCCTGCACCACTATTTTACATCATTCACAAAAAAAAATCAAAATGTATTCAAGACTTTAATGTAAGACCTGAAACCAAGAAACACTTAGAAGAAAAATATAGGAATAAAGTTCCTTGTCATGGTAATGATTTTTATTTTACATCATACCTAAAGCACAAGCAACAAAATTTTAAAAATAAGCAGTTTGGGCTATATCAAGCTAAAAATTTATGAACAGCAAAAGAAATCCTCAAAATGAAAATATAACCTACAGGACGGGAGAAAAATTTGTAAACCATCTATCTGACAATGGGTTAAGATATATAAAGAACTCATACAACTTAATAGCATAAAAATAACCCAACTAAATATACATAAAGACATATTATGCATTATGAAGACATATTATGAACCTGACATTTCTCAGAAGATATATGAAAGGCCAACAAGGACATCCCAAGATTAATATTACTAGCCATTAGGGAAATACACATTAAGCATACAAAGAGATATTGCCACATGCCTGTTCAAATGGCTATCATCAAAGGACAGGAGATAAATACTGGCTTGAAATGGAACCTTTGTGCACTGTTAGTAGGATTGAGAATTGGTATGATCACTGTGAAAAACAGCATGGACGATCCCCCCAAAAATTAAAAAATAAAATCCCCATATGATCCAGCAGTTCTAGTACTGGGAGTATATCCAAAGGAAATGAAAACATGAGCTCAAAATGATAAGTTCACCCAGATGTTCATAGCAGCATTATTTATAATAGCTAAGACATAGAAATAATGTAAGTGTTCATAAATGGATGAACAGTTGTGGTATGTAGTTACAATATTATATTATTCAGCCAGAAAAACAAATGAAGAAATCCTACTATTTGCAACAACATGATGGATGGACCTTAATGGCACTATGGTAAGTAAAATAAATCAGACAGAGAAAGGCAAATACTGTTATGATTTCAGGTAGAGGTGGTATCAAGAAAGGCCAAACAAATATACAAAAACATAGAAAAAGATCAGACTTGTAGAAGTGGAGGGTGGATGCTAAGGGGACTGAAAGAAGGTAGTCAAAAGGCACAAACTTCTCTAAGATAAGTGAGTGCTGGGGATGTAATGTACAATATGACAACTATAGTTAACATTAATGTATAATATAAAGGGAACTTATCAAGAAAGTAAATCCTAGTCGCTAACATCTAAAGAACTTTTCACCTCTTTATGTTTGTACTTTTTTTCTTATCTATATGAGGAGATGGATGTAAGTGGAGGCAACTGTGGTAATCCTTTCACAAAATATGCATGTCAAACACCATTATGCTGTAACCCAAATTTATAAAGTGATATATGCCACTTATTTCCCAAAAAAGTTAGAAAATAATTTTTGACAGTTAACCAGTAATTGAAAAGCAAGAGTGAACATAGCTATTGTTCTGAAGCATGTTAAAGTATAAGAGGGCCTATTTGACATTCTCACATAATTGATGAGATGTGAAGTTATTTTGCACTAACTCTGGAGACTATTCACTTATTCATTCTTTTAAACAACATACACGGAGAAACTTGATATTCTGATTGGGTCTCACTGCCTGTTGAACAGTACCTGCTTCTAGAAGAATCTATCCCTGTGTTTCTTGTTTTTCATGAATAGCATGTGGTTCCTGAGATGGTCCTTCTGTAGCTGGGGTGGGTAATAGTCTGGTCAGATGAGTTGACCAAATGGTTTCATGTCACAGCTATTTTTCTTCACTTCTGTTAAATCCATAGGGGAGTTTTGTGGGGTATGGTTATATGAGCCAAATATTTTAAGATAATTGTACATGAACTGTAAGTCAATGGTCTATTGAAAATTTCCTAATATCTGGACATTCCTTTGTCCAAACTAGCTGAATTCCCTGACCCAATTCACCTGCCTAACTAGAGTCTTTTGCATGCTATCTATGAACATGTGCAGACATACATGTATGCATGTATACATATATGTATATGTGTGTGTGCATGTGTATACATATAATCTCTCATCCCCTAATATTTTGAACATTGATTTCTTATTTCTTCTAATAATAGAGTCATGCATACCATCTGAGGTAAAGCATTTTTTAACTTGTTACTTTATTATACATGTAGCCAGTGTATCTCCTTTCCATTCTCCATAAAAGAAAGTAAAATGTTTAAAGATTTCTACCTTAGCTGGTAATAAACATATCTCAGCAAGCTCTGTCTTATGCAGCATTGTCATCCATAAAGTACATGCAGACCTTAAGGGCAGTTCCGTGAAGTCTGCAGATGTCACTAAAGTGAAGGATGGAAAACTATGGTTGACGGCAGACAAAGCATTTAGAAAACATTGTGGCAGGCCAGAGAAATGAAATGGATCTAACAAGGTGAAATACAATTGGATAAACACCAAGTTTTACACTTGCCTTCAAATAACAAACCACACAAGGCACAAAAGGACTTAGTGATGTTTGGTCTTAATTAATCTCAATACAGGTCAACATTATGACATAACTGAAGTAAGAAAGGAAGTAAATATTGAAATCAGGCTGCATTTTAAAAATGACAGTACTTAAAACAAGATGACTATGAATATCAATTCACTTTGTCTTGGTCAGACCATTACTGAGGAATTATACTTAGCTCTCTAATTCAGCTACCTCATTTGAGAAATGGTAATAAAATTTTCTAGTTCATGGAATTATCAGGATTAAAAGTGATAATGCATATAAAAGAGTTGGCACAATGTCTGACATGACATAAATGTTAAATTGATTGTAAATGATGATAACAGTTATTGGAAATACTCAAAACTGTTGAAGAAGGTGGCATATATATGAGAGCATGGAAAAGCTATTCCATGCAAGTGAAAATAAAAAGAAAGCTGGAGCAGTAATACTTATAGCAGACAAAATAGACTTTAAAATAAGACTGTTAAAAGACATAAAGAAGGATACTACATCATGATCAAGGAATCAATCCAAGAAGATAGAACAATTGTGAAAATATATGCACTCAACATTGGAGCACCTCAATATATATGAAACAGTTGTTAACAAACATAAATGAATAAATTGACTGTAACACAATAACAATAGGGGACTTTAACTCCTCACTTACACCAATGGACAGATCACCCAGTCAGAAAATCAGTAAGGAAACACAGGTCTTAAATGGCACCTTAGACCAGATAGATTAATTGATATATATAAAACATTCCATTCAAAGAAGAATACACATTCTTTTCAAGTGCACATGGAACATTCTCCAGGATAGATCACATGCTAGGCCATAAATAAGCCTTGGGAAATTTTAAAAAGTTGAAATGATATGAAGCATCTTTTCCATTCATGACACTATGAGATTAGAAATTAACCAGACTCTGCCCTCACTTTCCTGGGAGTACACTGGCTACAGCCACTGCTACAAGATCTGCAAGCAGGCACCTAGCACTTCCCCCAACATCCCAGGAACACACAAGTGCCCCTGCACTCACACTCCATATCAAGGGGATAACAGCCAGCACATGCTGAGAAAGAGGCAGCAAGCATCCAAACTAAAAGCATTCCCTCAATTCCAAAGGAGATAGCTAAGTAGAAGGCCTTGAACTCACCTCCTAGCCCCAAAAAGAAAAGCACAACTAACCATTGAATGACAATTAACAAGACTGGAACCCACAAAATGATGTTTTACATTCAAACAAAAAGAAGAGGCAAAAATGAAATGGTAGGGGGGTACTTTCATGACATAATCAAATCTCATATGTGCTGGGTGGATGACCCAGAAGCTGGAAAATAATAATATCACAGAGGTTCTCACACAACAGTGAGAGTTTGGATCCCTATATCAGGCTCCCTAGCCAGAGGCTCTGTCATTGGGAAGAGGGATCCCAAGAGCATTTGCTTTTGAAGGTCAGCAGGACTTGAGTGCAGGAGCTCCACAGGACTGGAAGAAACAAAGACTCTACTCTTGGAGGGCACACAGAAGATTTCACATACATTAGGACCCAGTACAAAGCTAACTCCATAGGAGCCTGCCTGGACCAATCTGCAAGTGTCAGAGAGTTTCCTGATTAGCCATGGCTCACTGAGGAGTGGGAAGACACTTGTGGCAAAGGACCCATGGAATAATGATAAGTGTCAACCATCCCAGAGGTCATCACTTTGGCACCAAGACTTGACCCTACCCCATTGTCTACAGGCTCTAGTGCTACCTCTATTTAACTTTCCATATCTATTCTTTCCTTTCTTTCCTCTCAAAATATTTGTTAGTTTTATTTTCAGTGCTTTATTCCCCACTTGGCACCTTGCTTTAGTTTTGTTTTCCAGTTTGTGCTTTAGTTAGTTTTGTTCTTAACTGGTAAATATAATTTTTAATTTCCTTTGTTCACAGGGTCAATCTACTGTACTTTATTTTTGTTGGACTATTTTGACTTTGCTCATGGGTGTATATGTATATGTGTGTATTACATTATTTTAATTATTATTTATCTGATTTTGTAACTGTCATTTGTCTGGAGTTTATCTTTGGTTTCTCATTTTTGGATATTTGTTTTAATCTCACTTAATGCCATAACAAACCACTTGTGGAATATTCTTTCCTGACCAGAGATCAAGCCCTGAGCCTTTGGAGTGGGAGCACTGACCCCAAGACCCTAGACTACCAGAGAACTAACCCTAGGGAGTATCAGATAGTGAGAACTCACACAAAGGAAACCACTTGAATACAAGACCCAGCATCACTCAAACACCAGTAACACCCTGTGCAGGATGCCTTATCTAAACAACAAGCAAAGCAAAAATACAAAACCAATAATCAGCAGAGAGGATTACCACCTCACTCAGCCTTGCCCATTAGAGGAAAAACAAAGAAACAAACAAAAACTCAGCACAAATCTCACCCTATACAAAGCTTACAGAAACCACTGGGTCAACCCTAGGAGGGCAGAAACCAAAAAGAAGAAAGAATTCAACCTTTTGCAAGGAAAGAATTCAACTTTCCTTGAACCTTGGGAAAAGGAGACCTCAAACACAATAAGTTTTTTAAAAAAATGAAAAAGCAGAGAAATACTACACAAGTGAAGAACAAGTTGGAAACACAGAAGTCCAAATAAATGAAAAGGAAATAGGCAAACTACCTGAAAAAGAATTCAGAATAATGATAGTAAAGATGATCAAAAACCTTGAAAACAAAATGGAGAAAACACAAGAATCAATTAAGAAAGACCTAGAAGAATTAAAGAATAAACATACAGACACAAACAACATAATTGCTGAAATTAAAAATACTCTAGAAGGAATCAATAGCAGAATATGTGAAGCAGAAAAACAAATCTGTGAGCTGGAAGATAAAATGGTGGAAATAACTTCTGAAAAGCAAAATAAAGTAAAATGAAAAGAAATGAGGATAGTCTCAGAGACCTTTGGGACAATATCAAATGCACCAACATTTGAAATATAGGGGTCCCAGAAGAAGAGAAAAAGAAATGGTATAAGAAAATTTTTGTATAGATTATAGTTGAAAATTTCCCCAACATGGAAAAGGAAATAGTCAAGTCCAAGAGGCAGAAAGAGTCCCATGCAGGAGAAACCCAAGGAGAAACATGTCAAGACATACTAATCAAACTAACAAAGACTAAACACAGAGAAAGAATACTAAAAGCAGCAAGGAAGAAGCAACAGGTAATATACAAGGGAAACCCCATATGCTTAGCAGCTGATCTTTCAGCAGAAATGCTGCAGCCTGGAAGGGAATGGCAGGATATATTTAAAGTACTGAAAGGGAAAAATCTACAAACAAGATTACTGTGCCTGGCAAGGATCTCATTCAAAATTGATCAAGAAATAAAAAATTTTTCAGACAAGCAAAAGTTAAGAGAATTCAGAACCACCAAACCAGCTTTACAACAAATGTTAAAGGGACTTATATAGTCAAGAAATACAAGAGAAGAAAAAAGATCTACAAATTCAACCCCAAACAATTAAGAAAATGGCAATAGGAACATATATATCAATAATTACTTTAAATGTTAGTGGATTAAATGCTCCAACCAAAAGACACAGACTGACTGAATGGATACAAAAATAAGACCCATATATATGCTGTTTACAAGAAACCTGCTTCAGACCTAAAGACACATATAGACCAAAAGTGAGAGGATAGAAAAATATATTCCATGCAAATGGGAAGCAAAAGAAAGCTGGAGTAGCAATCCTCCTATCAGACAAAATAGACCTTAAAGAAAATTACAAGACATAAGGAAGACACTACATAATACTCAATGAATCAATCCAAGAGGAAGACATAACAATTGTAAATATCTATGCACCCAACATAGGAGCACATCAATATATGAAACAGTAACAGACATAAAAAGAGAAAAATGAGATCCTTGCCAGGCACAGTAATCTTGTTTGTAGATTTTTCCCTTTCAGTACTTTAAATATATCCTGCCATTCCCTTCCAGGCTGCAGCATTTCTGCTGAAAGATCAGCTGCTAAGCATATGGGGTTTCCCTTGTATATTACCTGTTGCTTCTTCCTTGCTGCTTTTAGTATTCTTTCTCTGTGTTTAGTCTTTGTTAGTTTGATTAGTATGTCTTGACATGTTTCTCCTACTATTGCTCACACCAATGGGACAGATCATAAAAAAAATAATAAGGAAACACAAATCTTAAATGATACATTAGATGAGATGGGTCTCATTGATATCTTTAGGACATTCCATCCAAATGCAGAAGAATACACCTCTCAAGTGCACATGGAACATTCTCCAGGATAGACCACATCTTGGGTCACAAATTGAACCTCAGTTAATTTAAGAAAATTGAAATCATATCAAGCATCTTCTCCAACCACAATGATATGAAACACAACATCAATTACAAGGAAAAAAGTGTAAGAAAAACAAAAACATGGGGATTAAACAACATGTTTCTAAACGTCTACAGGTTACTGAAGAAATCAAAAGGGAAATTTAAAAAAAAAATCTAGAAACAAATTTCAATGAAAACACAACAACCCCAAACCTATGGGATACAGCAAAAGCAGTTCTCAGCGGAAAGTTTATAGCAATATAATTTTACCTCAATAAACAAGAAAAACATCAAATAGACAACCTATCTTTACACCTAAAGCAACTGAACAAAGAACCACAACAATAAAAAAAAAAAACCCACTCATAATTAGTAGAAAAAAAGATAATAAAGATCTGAGCAGAAATAATGAAAAAGAAATGAGAGAAACAACAGTAAAGATTAATAAAAGTAAAAGCTGGTTCATTGAGAAGATAAACAAAATTGACAAACCTTTAGACAGACTCATCAAGAAAAAAAAGAGAGAAGAATCAAATCAACAAAATTAGAAATGCAAAAGGAGAGGTTACAAGAGACAATGCAGAAATACAAAGGATAATAAGAGACTATTATAATCAACTCTAAGGCAATAAAATGAATAACCTGGAAGAAATGGACAGATTCTTAGAAAAGTTCAATCTTCCAAGACTGACCCAGGAAGAAATAGAAATTATGAACAGCCCAATTACAAGCACTGAAGTTAAAGCTGTGATCAAAAGTCTCCCAAAAAACAAAAGCCCAGGACCAGGTGGCTTCACAGAATTCTATCAAACATTTAGAGAAGAGCTAATGCCTATCCTTCGAAAACTCTTTCAAAAAATTCCAAAGAAACACTTCCAAACTCATTCTACAAGGCCACCATCACCCTGATACCAAAACCAGACAAAGACAACACACAAAAGAGAAAATAACAGGCCAATATCACTGATGAACATAGATGCAAAAATCCTCAACAAAATTTTAGCAAACAGAATTCAGCAACACATCAAAAAGCGCATACACCATGATCAAGTTGGGTTTATTCCATGAATGCAAGGATTCTTCAATATATGCAAATCAATCAATGTTATACATCACATTAACAAATTGAAAGAAAAACCCATATGATAATCTCAACAGATGCAGAAAAATCCTTTGACAAAATTCAGCACCCATTTATGATTAAAACTCTTCAAAAAATGGGCATAGAAGGAATCTACCTCAACATAGTAAAGGCCATATATGATAAGCCTACAGCAAACATTATTCTCAATGGTAAAAAACTGAAAGCATTCTCCCTAAGGTCAGTGACAAGACAAGGGCCTCCACTTTTGCCACTGTTATTCAACATAGTTCTGGAACTCCTAGCTATTGCAATCAGAGAAGAAAAACAAATAAAAGGAATCCAGGTCAGAAAAGAAGAAGTAAAGCTGTCACTGTTTGCAGATGACAAGATACTGTACATAGAAAACCCTAAAGATAGTATCAGAAAATTACTAGAGCTAATCAGTGAATTTAGCAGTGTTGCAGGATACATCAATATACAGAAATCACTTGCATTTCAATATACTAACAATAAAAAATCAGAAAGAGAAATTAAGGAATGAATCCCAATCACCATTGCAACAAAAAGAATTAAATATCTAGGAATAAACTTACCTAAGGAGACAAAAGAACTGTACACAGAAAATTATAAGACACTGATGAAAGAAATCAAAGACAACATAAACAGATGGAGTGATAGTCCATGTTCCTGGGTAAGAAGAATCAATATTGTGAAAATGACTATACTACCAAACACAATCTACAGATTCAATGTTATCCCTATCAAATTACCAATGGCATTTTTCACAGAGCTAAAACAAAAAATTTCACAACTCATATGGAAACACAAAAGACCCCAAAATAGACAAAGCAGTCTTGATGAAGAATGGAGCTGGAGGAATCAACCTTCCTGACTTCAGACTATAATACAAAGCTACAGTCATCAAGACAGTATGGTACTGGTACAAAAACAAATATTGGAACAAGATAGAAAGCCAAGAAATAAACCCATGCACCCATGGGTACCTTATTTTTGACAAAGGAGGCAAGAATATACAATGGGGCAAAGACAGCCTGTTCAACAAATGGTGCTGGGAAAACTAGGCAGCTACATGTAAAAGAATGAAATTAGAAAACTTCCTAACACCGTGCACAAAGATAAACTCAAAATGGATTAAAGACCTACATGTAAGACCAGAAACTATAAAACTCTTAGAGGAAAACATAGGCAGAACATTCAACGAATTAAGCAAGATCCTCTGTGACCCACCTCCTAGAGTAATGGAAATAAAAACAGAAGTAAATAAGTGAGACCTGATTAAACTGAAAAGCTTTTGCACAGCAAAGGAAACTATAAGCAAGGTGAAAAGACAACCCTCACAATGGGAGAAGATAATAGCAAATGAAACAACTGACAAAGGATTAATTTCCAAAATATACAAGCAGCTCATATAAGTCAATACCAGAAAAACAAACCACCCAATCCAAAAGTATGAAGACCTAAACAGACATTTCTCCAAAGAAGACATACAGATAGCTAACAAACACATGAAATGATGCTCAACATTGCTCATTATTAGAGAAATGCAAATCAAAACTACAATGAGATATCACCTCACACTGGTCAGAATGGCCATCATCAAAAAGTCTACATACAAACAATAAATGCTGAAGATGTGGAGAAAAGGGAACGCTCTTGCACTATTGGTGGGAATGTAAGTTGATGCAGTGACTATGGAAGACAGTATGGAGATTCCTTAAAAAACTAGGAATAGAACCACCATATGACCCAGCAATCCCACTCCTAGGCATATACCCTAAGGAAACCAAAATTGAAAAAGACACATATATCCCATTGTTTACTGCAGCACTCTTTACATAGCTAGAACATGGAAGCAACCTAGATGTCTATTGACAGATGAGTGGATAAAGATGTTGTGGTACATATATAAAATGGAACTTTACTCAGCTATAAAATGAAACATCTTTGAGTCAGTTCTAATGAGATGCATGAGCCTAGATCCTATTATATACAGTAAAGTAAGTCAGAAAGAGAAAGATAAATATCATATTCTAATGCATATATACAGAATCTAGAAAAATGATACTGAATAATTTATTTACAGGGCAACAATAGAGAAAAAGACTTAGAGAATAGACTTATGGACATGGGGAGAGGGAAGGAGAGGGTGAGATGTATGGAAAAAGTAACATGGAAACTTACATTACGATATGCAAAATAGACACCCAATGGGAATTTGCTGTATGACTCAGGAAACTCAAACAGGGGCTCTGTATCAACCTAGAGGGGTGGGATGGGGAGGGTGATGGGAGGGAGGTTCAAAAGGGAGGGGCTATATGTGTACCTGTGGCTGATTCATGTCAAGGCTTGACAGAAAACAACAAAATTCTGTAAAGCAATTGTCCTTCAATAAAAAATAAATTAATTTTTTTAAAAAGTGGAGGCACAAACTGAGAAGATATATGAAAATTTTTAAAAGAGCTAGAACATTCAAGAAACAGAGAGATGAACATTATAATAACGGAAATGAAAAATACACTAGAAGGAATCATTAGCAGAATAAATAAGGCAGAAAAATGAATAAGTAAGCTGGAAGACAGACTGGTGGAAATCACTGCTGTGAAACAGAATAAAGAAAAAAGAATGAAAATAAAATGAGGAAAGTTTAAGACCTCTGGGACAACATTAAATGCACCAACATTCACATTATAGAGGCCCCTAAAGGAAAAGAGACAAAGGGCCTAAGAAATGTGTGAAGAGATTATAGCTGCAAACTTCCTTAAAATTAAAAAGGAACCACTTATTCAAGTCCAGGAGCACAGAGATTCTCATACAAGATAAACCCAAGGCAGACTAAGCTGAGACACATATTAATCAAACTGACAAATACTAAAGACAAAGAAAAAAAAAATATTAAAAGCAAGAAAAGAAAAGAAACTAAGGAATCCCCATAAGGTTTTCAGCTGATTTTTCAGCAGAAACTCTGCATACCAGATGGGAATAACATGAAATATTTAAAGTGATGAAAGTGCAAAAAAAAAAAAAAAGACTGTAACAAAGAGCACTCTACCCATTATGGTTCTCATTCAAATTTGATGCAGAAATAAAAAAACTTTACTGTTAAGCGAAAGGCTAGAGAATTCAGCACTACCACCTAGTTTTACAAAAAAATGCTAAAAGAACTTCTCTAGGGGGAATAGAAAAAGCCACAACTAGAACCAGGAAAACGGTGAATGGGAAAGCTCACTTGGAAAAGGCAAACATAAAGAGCGAAATATCCAAGCATTAATCTGATATCAAAACCAGCAATCAAGACAGTGCAAATGCAGAATGTCAGGAATGCATTTGAAATTAAGAAATCAGATTAAAAATTGTGTTCATGGATAGATGTCTATGTCAAAATCTCAAGGGAACCATAAACCAAAAATCTACAATACAAACACGAAAAAGTAAAAGCAATCCAAACAATACAATAGATAGTCATCATATCACAAGAAAAGTGAACAAAAATGGAAGGAAAGAAAAAGGACCTACAAGAACAAATCCAAACTATTAACAAGATAGCAATAAGAATATTCATACTGTTGATTACATTAAATGTAAATAAATTAAATACTCCAACCAAAAGACATAGACTAGCTGAATGGATGCAAAAACAAGACTTGTATATATGCTGCCTACAAGAGACCCACTTCAGACTTAGGGATATATGCATACTCAAAGTGAGGGGATGGAAAAGGGTGTTCTATGCAAATATCAATCAAAAGAGAGTAGCAATAGCAATGCTTATATGAGACAAAATAAACTTTAAAATAAAGATTATTAGAAGAGATAAGGAAGGACACTGCATAATAATCAAGGGGTCAACCCAAGAAGTAGAACAATTGTAAATATATATGAACCCAACATAGGTGCACCTTAATATGTAGCAAATATTAAGAGCTGTAAAAGGAGAAATCCATAGTCATAGTAATAGTAAGGGACTTGAGCACCCTACTTGAATCAATGGCTGTCATCTAGAAAGAAAATCAATAAGAAAGCATAGGCCTTAAATGACACATTAGACCAGATAGACAATTTATAGAACATTAAATCTGAGTGCAACAGGATACACTTTCCTCTCAAGTACACATGGAACATTCTCCAGGATAGATCACATCTTGGGCCACAAATCAAGCCTTGATAAAGTCAAGAAGATTGACATTAAATATCTTTTCTGATCATAACACTATGAGGTTAGAACTCAAATATAGGGCGGGGTCGGGGGAGACAGCAAAATGCACAAACACATAGAGGCTAAAAATGTTACAAAACAACCAATGAATCACTGAAGAAATGAAAGAGGAAGTAAAAAAATATCTAGAGAAAAGTGACAATGAAAAAAACTATGATCTGAAACCTACAGGACACAGCAAAGACAGATCTAAGAGGGAAGTTTATAGCTATGTAATCTTACCTTTGTAAACAAGAAGAATCTCAAACAACCTGACCTGACATCTAAAGCAAGTACAGAAAGAAGAACTGATGAAAGTGAAAGCTAGTAGAATGAAAGAAATTTTAAGATCAGAGCAGAAATAATAAAATACAGATGAAGAAAACAATAGAAAAGATCAATGAAACTAAAACCTGGTTTTTTGAAAAGATAAATAAAATGGAGAAACCTTTACCTAGGCTCAACAAGGAAAAAAGTGAAAGAACTCAAATAGAAAAACATTAGAAATGAGAAAGGAGAAGTTCCAACTGACCCTACAGGAATACAAACAATCAGGAGACCACTTCCAGCAACTATATGCCAAGAAATAGACAACCTACAAAAAATGGACGGATTCTTAGAAAGGTACAATTCGCCAAGTCTAAACAAGGAAGAAATAGAAAATATAGTCAGGATGATTAAAGTACTAAAATTGAATCTCTGATTTAAAAACTCCTATTAAACAAAAGTCCAGGACCAGATGGATTCACCGGCAAATTCTATCAAACGTTATCTTTTTGAAACTCTACCATAAGTTTGCAGAGGAAGGAGCACTTCCAAGCTCATTCTATAAGGCCACCGTCACCGTGAAACAAAAAACAGACAAAGACACCACAGAAAAAGAAAATTATAGGTAATATCACTAATGAACATACATGCAAAAATACTCAACATATTATTGGTCAATTGAATCCGACAATACATTAAAAGGGTCATATACCATGATCAAGTGGGATTCAGCAATTCTTCAATATCCGCAAATCAGTGTGATAAACCACATCAACAAATTGAAGAATAAAAATACTACAACCATCTCAGTAGATGAAAAGGCTTTTGCCAAAATTTAACACACCATTTATGATAAAATGTAAAAGAACCTCTTCACAAAGTGAACAGAAAGGGAATTTCCTCAACATAATAAAGGCCATAAATGACAAACCCACAGCTGATATCATTCTCAATAGTGAAAAGCTAAAAACATTCCCTTTAAGATCATGAATAAGACAAAATGTCCATCTCACCACTTTTATTCAACATAGTTTAGAAGTCCTAGCCTTGGCAATCAGAGAAGAAAAAGAAATAAAAATATTCCAAAATGGAAAAGAAAACTGTCACTGTTTACAGATGACATGATACTATACACAGAAAATCCTAAAGGCACTATCATAAACTACTAGAATTCCAGAAAGTTGCAGAATACAAAATTAATGCACAGCAACCTCCTGCATTTCTATACATTAACAATAAAAGATCAGAAACAGAAATTAAGGAAACAATTCCATTTATCACTGCATTTAAATGACCAGACCACCTTAACTGCTTCCTGAAATATCTGTATGCAAGTCAAGAAGCAACATTTAGAACTGGACATGGAACAACAAACTGGCTCCAAACCTGGGAAAGGAGTACGACAAGGCTGTATATTGTCACCCTGCTTATTTAACTTAATATGCAGAGCACATCATGCAAAATGCTGGGCTGGATGGAGCACAAGCTGGAATCAAGATTGCTGGGAGAAATACCAATAACCTCAGATATGCAGATGGCACCACCCTTATGGCAGAAAGCAAAGAAGAACTAAAGAGCCTCTTGATGAAAGTGAAAGAGGAGAGTGAAAAAGTTTGCTTAAAACTCAACATTCAGAAAGCTAAGATCATGGCATCTGGTCCCATCACTAAATGGCAAATAGATGGGGAAACAATGGAAACAGTGAAAGACTTGACTTTATTTTTGGGGCTCCAAAATCACTGCAGATGGTGACTGCAGCCATGAAATTAAAAGAGGCTTGCTCCTTGGAAGAAAAACTGTGACCAACCTAGACAGCATATTAAAAACCAGAGACATTACTTTCCATCTAGTCAAAGCTATGGTTTTTCCAGTAGTCATGTATAAATGTGAGAGTTGGACTGTAAAGAAGGCTGAGCACTGAAGAATTGATGCTTTTGAACTGGTATTGGAGAAGACTCTTAAGAGTCCCTTGGACTGCAAGGAGATCCAACCAGTCCATTCTAAAGGAAATCAGTCCTGAATATTCATTGGAAGGACTGATGCTGAAGCTGAAACACCAATACTTTGGCCACTTGATGTGAAGGACTGACTCATTGGAAAAAACCCTGATGCTGGGAAAGACTGAAGGCAGAAGGAGAAGGGGATGATAGAGGATGAGATGGTTGAATGCATCACCAATGCAATGGACATGAGTTTGAGTAGGCTCTGGGATTTGGTGATGGACAGGGAAGCCTGGCATGCTGTAGTCCATGGGGTTGCAAAGAGCTGAACATGACTGAGCAACTGAACTGAACTAAAAGAATAAACTATCTAGGAATAAACCTTCCTAAGGAGACGAAAGACCTGTAATCTGAAAACTGTAAAATGTTAATGAAATAAATTGTAGATGACACAGAGAGGTATTTCATGTTCTTGCATTGGAAGAATCAATATTGTGAAAATGATTATACTCCACAAGACAATCTACAGATTTAATGATATCCCTGCTGCTGCTAAGTCACTTCAGTCATGTCTGACTTTGTGCCTCCCCATAGATGGCAGCCCACCAGGCTCCCCTGTCCCCAGGATTTTCCAGGCAAGAGTACTGGAGTGGGTTGCCATTTCCTTGTCCAATGCATGAAAATGAAAAGTGAAAGTGAAGTCTCTCAGTAGTGTCTGACTCTGCGACCCCATGGACTGCAGCCTACCAGGCTGCTTCGTCCATGGGATTTTCCAGGCGAGATTACTGAAGTGGGAATGATATCCCTATCAAATTACTAATGGCATTTTTTGTAGAACTAGAAAAAGTGAGACGTATTTAAAAGCTTCTGCACAGCAGAATAAACCATAAGCAAAACAAAAAGACAACCCACTGAATGGGAGAAACTATTTGCAAATGAAGTGGCCAAATGGGAGAAACTATTTGCAAATGAAGTGGTCAACAAGGGTGTTATCTCTAAAATATATGAAGAGCTCATGCAGCTCTATGTCTAACAACCCCATCAAAACATGGGCAAAATATCTAAATAACAGTTTCCACAAAGAAGACATACAGATGCCAGAAAAGCACATGAAAGGATGCTCAACATCAGTAACTATCAGAGAGATGCAAATCAAAGCTACAATAAGGTATTGCCTTACACTGGTCAGAATAGCCATCATCAAATCTACAAACAGTGAATGCTGGAAAGATGAAGAGAAAAAGGAACCCTCCTACACTGTTGGTGGGAATGTAAACTGGTAAAACCACCATGGAGAATGGTCTGAAGGTTCCTTATAAGACTGAAAATGGAACTACTGTATTATCCAGGAATCCCCCTCCTGGGCGTATATCCAGAGAAAACTAAGAATGGAACTACCTTATGATCCAGCAATCCCACTCCTGGGCATATATCCAGAGAAAACTGAACTTCAAGGTACATGCACCCCAGTGTTCACTAAGCACTATTTACAATAGCCAAGACAGGCAAGCCACTCAAATGTCCATTGAGAGAGGAATGGGTAAACATGTGGTACACATATACAATGCAGAATTACTCAGCCATAGAAAAAGAACAAGATAATGCCTTTGCAGAACATAGACGGACCTAGAGATTATCATATTAAGTGAAGTAAGTCAGAGAAGAATCTCATATGATATTGCTTATGTGTGAAATCTTTAAAAAATGATACCAATGAACTTATTTACAAAACAGAAATAGACACACAGACATAGAAAACAAACTATGGTTACTAAAAGGAATATGAGGGGAAAATTAGGATTATGGATTAAAATAAATGCATTATTATATGTAAAATAGATAACCATCAGGGACCTACTTTATAGCACAGGGAACTATACTCAAAATCTTGTATACCTATAACAGAAGATAATATAAAAAGAAAAAATATGTATTTACTTGTAACTGAATCACTTTGTACAGCTGAAAAACACAACTTTGCAAATCAACTATAATTAAGAATAAAAATAATTTTTTTAAAAAGTGGCAACAACAGTGAAAAGATTGAACTATGAGGAATTATCAAAAAACTAGATATGTTTGCTCTAGAGATGAGATGATTCAGAAGAAACACAAGAGCTCTCTTCTAAGAATGAAGAATAAAAATGTGATAGAGGGCTGAAGAGTTCTTTGATTACCAAGGATGAAAACAAGGATCAGTGAAGATGGGCAACAAAAATCCAATTTTTAACAGTCAGAATGGTACAGAGTTGCATGAGTAAAATACCTTCCATGGTGGTGAGTTCTTCAAGAGAATTTAGAGCACAGGTTTTGATGACTTTTGAATATGGTTGCTCTAGACTAATCAAGTATAGGTCAAATTTTGGTTATGTGTCCTCTAAGGTATATTCTGGCCCTGAGATTCTCTGGTTTTGTAAATATTTGGCAAAGCGGTTTTAACCATAAAAGGTGCCCACTTGTCTCACCTTAAATTTTTAGTTGTTCATTGTCTGAGGTGAGAAGTTACTGTAAGCAACAGACATATAAATAAGCAGCAGCACTGAGTAATATTCTATTGTGTATATATACCACATCTTTGTCTATTCATATGTCAGTGGACATTTGGGTTGCTTCTGTGTCCTGGCTATTGTTAATTGTGCAGTAGGGAGCACTGGGGCACATATGTCTTTTTTTTTTTTTTTTAAGGTTTTATATTTTATTTTATTATTATTTTTTTTTTTACTTTACAATTCTGTATTGGTTTTGGCATAGATTGACATGAATCCACCACAGGTGTACATGCGTTCCCAAACATGAGCCCCCCTCCCACCCCCCTCCCCACAACATCTCTCTGGGTCATCCCCGCGCGTCAGCCCCAAGCGTGTCATATCCTGCATCAGACATAGACTGGCATTTCGATTCTTACATGATATTATACATGTTTCAATGCCATTCTCCCAAATCATCACACTCTCAATTTGTCTCACCCTCTGCCGTTCCTTCCCTGTGTTCACAAGTGCGTTCTCTACATCTGCATCGCTATTCCTGCCCTGAAAATAGGTTCATCAGTACAAATTTTCTAGATTCCATATGCATGTATTAATGGTTTTCTTAGGGTATCCCCAGTAATGGGATTGCTGGGTCATACTGGGTCACTTGTAGCGATGTGGATAAACCTAGTCTGTCACACAAAGTGAAGTCAGAAAGAGAAAAATAAATATCATATATTAATACATGCATATGGAATCTAGAAAATTTGTACTGATGAACCTATTTTCAGGGCAGGAATAGCGATGCAGATGTAGAGAACGCACTTGTGAACACAGGGAAGGAACGGCAGAGGGTGAGACAAATTGAGAGTGCATTGCCATATATATACTAGCATGCGTAAAGCAGCTAGTGGGAAGCTGCTGTGTAGCACGGGGAGCGCAGCTTGGTGCTCTGTGATGACCTAGAGGGTGGGGTGGAGGGGAGGTGTGAGGGAGGCTTAAGAAGGAGGGGATATATGTATAAAATGTATACATAGAGCTCATTGACATCGTTGTACAGCAGAAACTAACACAGCATTGTAAAGCAATTATACTCCAATAAAAAAAAAAAAAGAAAGAAACACTGCAAAACATTGTTTTAATGTTTGAATGCTATCAACCTTCAATCCTTTATGAGTATTCAAGGTCTTTACTCCAAAAATTATACTTTGCTATAATTTGGGGAACTCCCACCTCAAGTTGGGAGGTGGCACCTGTAATAAACCTCCTAAAAACTATCCCTTAGAAGAAAAGTTATTTTGAAACCAGGAAATCTAATGATGCTGCTTAGAGAATCACTACCTCTGTGATGCTGGATAAGTCATTTAGCCTCTCTGAGCCTCGGTTAATTCTTTTGTAAAAAGGGTATAGTCAGACTTCCTCCCATAGCTGAGGCAGAGATAAAAGCAGATGAATGCGTTTGCATGTCTCAGGTCATTCACTATGAACTGGGAAAAGTACAGCAGTGTGATTTTCCATTCAAACGAGTCCTTGATCATTCATGCATTTTTAGCTGCTTAGTTATAATTTTACTTAGAAATAAGATTTTTAAGAAACATTTAGAAAAAAGTTTCAAGAACATTTCTTTTTTAAACTTAGAAATGCCTCCCTGTTAATATGGACTGCTCTGCAGACAAGGGCAGGGAAAAACAGGGTGTGTATACGTGAGTATACATGTGTGCGCATCTGTTTGAGCGAAACAGGAGGTGGCCAGGGGATTACTATGACTGTCAGAAATCTGTCCTATGTGCTCTGTCAAGTGTTTATAAGACTAGTTTTCTTAGTGCAGGCTTATTGCTTCCCTAATGATGAAACCTCCTTAACCTCACTTCTAAACAGGATGGGAAGATATTCTGCCGGCGGACAGCATGTGATTGCCAGAATCCAAGCGTTGACCTTTTCTGCTGCCCAGAGTGTGACACCAGGGTCACAAGCCAATGTTTGGATCAAAGTGGACACAAGCTCTATCGGAGTGGAGACAACTGGACTCACAGCTGCCAGCAGTGCCGCTGTCTGGTACGCTGTCTTCCTTCAGAGTGTGTTGTCCCTTATACTCTCGGGGGTACACAACTCAGTTGCCCATGGGCTTTCGTTTCCTGCTATTTGTGATCCTGGGCAGGAAGGTGTAGGTCCTGTGGCTAGTGAAGGCGCAAATGCTCTTCCAGAAGACATTCATATTCCACTGTTTAAAACAGCATGCAAGACATTTACATAGGACAAATTTGGCCCAAGTTACTTTGCAACTGCTACTTTTTAGCATATCTAGTACAGTAAAACTCCCCAAACGACAGAAAGCTTTTGAGGCTTTGATCAGGAGTTATAGTTCTTACAGAGGCAAGTCTTTCATTTCTGGGGACATTACCAATAAAGAATTCAGTATGAGAGATAACAGAACATAGTAGAAATACCAGGGAATGATAAGAATTCAGTCCTGGTTCTCCCACATACAAGCTCTTTGTGATTACCTTGGGCAAGTCCCAGCATTTCACTTGATCATTCTTTTCTTTAGTGTATACAAGTGGATGAGCACCTATTTTGTGGGGCTGTTGTGAAGATCAGAGATATATGTGAATGGCAAATATAGTATTTGACACATAGAATATTTAATGCACAGCAGTAACTACTGTTCATGTTTCCTGGATTGAAAAATTGGTTTCAAGAGCTAAACCTTCATAGAGAAAAATGAAGGGTTCCTTTGTATCTAAATATGGGGATACTAAGGGTATAATTAGGTTTGAGAAATTTCAGAGAAAAAGCTTAATTTCTGGAACTGGTTCTTTCTGTTTCAGATTATACCACAGACAGAGATTCCTAATGTTGCACTGTTAAAACACATTATCATAGTGAATATGATATTCTATCTCTGAGGGAATTACAGCCAGTGGAGTTGAGTCATAACTAAGTCAATTTGTAACAGAAACTGTTAGCTGCATTTTGTAATGTAACATTTTCTAAAGTTAATGATTCAGTCTATAGATATTGCATAAAAACAGGCATTCAGAGACATCATGCTGTAAATTTCCATTGGATTTTCTAAAGTCACCTGGTGAATGTGCAGATAATCTTAGTAGAAATAATTCCTTCTTAATTACTCCTAATGCTGAGGAGTATAACTCAGATATATTCAAATTGTAGCCATTTTTCACATCTCTCATTCAAGAACAAACTCAACACAGCTATAGAATTAGCTCACATATCAGTCCAAAAAATTGCCTTTCTAAGAAGCCAGTCTTCAGCGCTCAGAAGAATGAGTAATAATTTTAGACATGAAATTCAAGAGTATCCCCTGCCATCCCAGACCCTAATATTTTCTTGGAAAGCTGATGCTAATGAATATAACTTTGTGATGACTTGAGAATATAGTGGGTTATATTTAATGTCAAAAATTTGCACGTGCCAGATCCCAGATGATGTAACAGTGATCATGACGTGTGTGCTAAGCCACTTCAGTCATGTCTGACTCAGTAACCCCATGGACTGTAGCTCACCAGGCTCCTCTGCCCATGGGATCCTCCAGGCAAGAATACTGGAATGGGTTGCCGTGCCCTTCTCCAGGGGATCTTCCTGATCCAGGGATTGAACCCATGTCTCTTACATCTCCTTCACTGGCAGGCGGGTTCTTTACCACTTGCGCCACCTGGGAAGCCCCGTGAGCATGACAGACATGGGCAATCACGAAGCTGATCAAAGGCCATAATCTTGTGATGCTGATTTTGAGTGCGAGTTTGCATTAATTATAATAAGTGTCACGATAACAGAAAAGACTACATAGAGAAACAGATCTGCTATGTGCAGTTCAGTGGGGCCACAGTTGCCAGTTTATAGACTACTTGGAGGCTGCATCTAAACTGTAACACTGTACTGCACATCAGTGATGTATCACACTAGCCAGACAGAACATTCAAAGCCGTTCTGAAATGGTTCTTCTGATATTGCACAACCTCAGTTCTAAATCTAACATAAGCAACTCAGTGCGATGTTGTTGAAGTAGTACCGTGACTCAGGTTCCTCCTTTGACCTTAAGAAAAATAAGTTTCTCCTTATATACTAGCCCAGTATCATCTCTTTGTTCATTTGATTAGCATTTATTGACCAGAACTCTGCTAGGGATCAGGGAGATAAAGGGAAAAGGCCAGAACCTGAAAGCTCAAAACTTAATCTGGAATTGTATTAATAACTATAATAAGGATCAATAAGAATCACTGAAAAATAATTATGGGTTGCCATTGGCAGAGAGAGATGGGACCTAACTCTCTCCGTGGCTGCAATATAGACAGTCAGCAAAAGTGTACTGGAGGAGATGATGTCTGTATTCCTCCCTTAAGGAGGAAGTCATACCCATATGGCATTATACACATGATGATTTTAAAGTAGGAGCCGCCAGTGAGGGCAGTCATGGGATTCCTGAGGATTTCCCTCTCTGGACTTTGGCAACAGGATTGTGCCAAAAGCTAATGAGGAAGCATTTTTTTTTTCCCCTCCACAGGAAGGAGAGGTAGACTGCTGGCCGCTCACTTGCCCCGGTTTGAGCTGTGAGTACACAACTATCCTGGAAGGGGAATGTTGTCCCCGCTGTGTCAGTGACCCCTGCCTGGCTGATATCGCCTATGACATCAGAAAAACTTGCCTGGACAGCTATGGCCTTTCAAGGCTTAGCGGCTCAGTGTGGACAATGGCTGGATCTCCATGCACAACCTGCAAATGCAAGGTAATTGGGTGTCCTGAGGGTAACCAGGCCTCGGACATGTGCCTGAGAACACCTGCAGGCGGTCCACTCCTGATAGTTCTGAATGCACAGGTTCCAAGGGGCGTGGAAACACAGGCAGGCATTTGCTTCTCACCGGAGGTTAATCTGTCTGAATGGATGATAGTTGTACTGTGTATAAAGGCAAATTCCAAATGAACATGGAACAAAATAGTCCTCTCTTGCCTGTAAAACATGGAATTTAAATCATTGACCCTAGGCCCAATTATGGCTGATTTAAGCTATTTTGACATGAATATGGGAAAAAAAGAAAAAAAAAAGATCTATTTTCATCCTGGAAAAAAATTTTAAGCTCTTTCAGGCAACTGTCTATGTTAGAAGAAAGTGTTCTATAAATCTGTGAAGTTGTTTGCTTTGTTTAATTATCACAATGCCTAATGCAGGGACTTGAAGCTCCTGCTGTAAGATTTAATTAACTGTGATTATTTTCTTGTCTTTTTGGAGGAATTCCCATGAGGCATTCTCACATGTCTTTAAAATTAAAAACTGACCCCTTCCTACTTTCTAAGTTTATGGAGAGCTATGACTGTAGTAGACTTTAGGCACGGTTAAATTTCTGCTGAAACATCTGCTTAAATTCCCATGATTAAGCATGTTAAAAACATTAATCCATTTGATTCTATCAAATCCTGGCTCAGCTTCACGCATCAGTGGAAGGACCCCAACTTGCCTTTTTATGCTGTTATAAATGTGGGTTCTTTTTTCTGAGAAGTATCATCTTAAAATGCAGCCCCCAATAGGGAAAGGACATCAGACTTCATAAAGCAAAAGTTATGGTCCCATATTCCTTCAACCCCATCAAACACAATGACCAGGGAATATATAGACCTATGGTATTCAGTATTATTTCTCGGAGGTCAGGTTTGAAATTCATTTAGGAGAATCATAAAGGTATATTTACATTATGGGTGCACACATGCTCAGTTGCTCAGTCATGTCTGACTCTTTGCAACCCCATGGACTTTATTTAGCCCACCAGACTACTCTGTCCATGGAATTTCCCAAGCAAGAATACTGGAGTGGGTTGCTATTTTCTCCTCAAGGGGATCTTCCAGACTCAGAGACTGAAGCAGCATCTCCTATGTCTCCTGCATTGACAGGCGGATTCTTTACCACTGAGCCACCTGGGAAGTCCATATTTAATATTAATATGTGTAATTGATTTCTCATGAATTCTTAATAATTGGTATGTACCTTCCCTCTCATAATCACCATGAGAGAGTCTGTATTTACCCCTAATATGCCCACCTTTCTGGAAGCCATGTTTATTTTCAGGTACTTTTTGGTATTTTTGACTAGTTTTATTAATGGTAATTTATCTTTCAGAGGGTTAATTTTGGAAAGAATCTCAATTAGAGTAATTGTAGTGAATAAACTGTGTGAACAAACAAGTTGGAAATACAGAGTAGTCTCAAACATGGTCTGAGTTCAGACGGGGTATATGAAGTTTCACTGCCAGCAGAACCCAACAAGAGGGACCCTGCAGGATCTCATAAGTCTTGCCTTCCATTTTACTCCTCTTCTGGCATTTTTCTAGTAAATATTTTTATAGCATTCATGGAATTGGTCTCAAAATGTAGCTGATTGTTTTGAATGTAAAAGTGGACACTGCATATTAATTTGTATTCTATGTCTCTGGCTAATGCTTGTGTCTTGATGCACAGAATGGAAGTGTCTGCTGTTCTGTGGATCTGGAGTGTCTTCATAACAATTGAAGTATTTAAAATGGACTCATCATCGCAGAAGAAAAATGGACAAAATAACCATCCAACATGATGGAGTTGGTATTTGTTTTGTTTTGTTTTTAAGCCACAGACAACTACCAAAGTTTCCATTGAAGGAAGGTGTTTCGGGGTTGCCTTTTGGACCTACCATGTTGCTCATTCTTGCTAACCTAGTCTAGGTGACCTACAGTGCATTGCACTTAAGTCTATAATTGTAAAAAAAAAAAAAAAAAGTTTCCCGTGTTGTAAATCACGTTTCCCTTATCAGATCATTTACAGACACATTTAAATGATCTCATGGTAAATGTTGATGTATTTTTTGGTTTATTTTGTGTACGAACATAATAGAGACTTGGCTCCTTTTATTTATTTTTTTCTGGGTTTTTGGATCAAATTCTACAATAAAGTTGCCTGTTGTGATTTTTGTCCCATCCACTGAATACTTAATATTCAGATTCCTGTGAAATGTATTAATGTGTGTATGTACAGCCTAACTGCTTCTTAAATTGCGAACTGTTGGACACATCTAGATCCCCACTCATTCAGCTTAAACCAGCTGAAAGCAATTATGATATGTTAAAGAAGGGAAAGACCACAGATATAAATAAATAGCTATTTTGAAAAGAACTTTCTCCTCCCTCTTACAAACAAAATGAAACAAAATCTTAAGCCACAATTTAGAAGCAACAATGCTTACAGCCTTTTCTGGCATTGAAAGAGAAAGTATCTTTGCATTGGTTTTATATAGTATTTAATAACTTATAGGGGCATCCGTGGTGGCTCAGCTGGTAAAGAATCCACCTACCATGCAGGAGACCTGGGTTCGATCCCTGGGTTGGGAAGATACCCTAAAGAAGGGAAAGGCTACCCACTCCAGTATTTTAGGCTGAAGAATTCCATGGACTATATATTCCATGGGGTTGCAAAGAGTTGGACATGTCTGAGTGACTTTCACTTTAATAACTGACAAGGGACTTCCATGCCTATTCATACAAGTTGCCATTATATCATAGGTATTATTCCTACATTACATAAGAGTAAATTAATGTATCCTAATCAAACAATTTGTTCAGATCTAGTTGACTTATAACACATTGGGATTGTTAATCAGGTCTCCTGATGCCTTCCCAATGATATTTTTACTAAATCATGCAACATCTTATATGGTAGAGGATATACTTTTAAGAAAGCCATTTATATATTCAGTAGCTGTTTTAGAACACTGAATATTTTTATTTGAGCCACTGCCATTATTTTTAAAAGTTGGAAGTTACTGAGTTACACAAAATGAATAAAATGTGCAAATGACATTGTATCTGAGCTGAAAATTCAAACTTAGGTTGTAGTTTCAAGTGAACTACATCTAAGTGTTTCTAATACCTAAGGATTCTGAATTCATCATTGTTCTGAATCACGTTGGTTCATGACATTTTGTGCATAAAATCAAAGCAAAGATCTAAGTTGTTAAGTCAGTCCTGCTGAATATATTTTAAATCCCCAATATTAATTATTATTTAAAATTACAAGTTAATATCACTCATTTATTGATATTTGTCAATATTTTGTGATGATATAATTCACTGCTGCTGCTGCTAAGTTGCTTCAGTCCTCTCTGACTCTGTGCGACCCCATAGACAGCGGCCCACCAGGCTCCTCCGTCCCTGTGATTTTCCAGGCAAGAATAATAGAGTGGGTTGCCATTTCCTTCTCCAATGCATCAAAGTGAAAAGTGAAAGTGAAGTCACTCAGTCGTACCCAACTCTTAGTGACCCTATGGACTGCAGCCTACCAGGCTCCTCCGTCCATGGGATTTTCCAGGCAAGAGTACTGGGATGGGGTGCCATCGCCTTTTCCGATATAATTCACTACATGAGATCAATTTCATGTGCTAAATTATGATATAGCAATCAAAGCTCTATTTGACAACTACTGCTATAGTATGGTCAGAGAAGGCAACAGCAACTCACTCCAGTGTTCTTGCCTGGAGAATTCCAGGGACAGTGGAGCCTGGTGGGCTGCCGTCTATGGGATCACACAGAGTCGGACATGACTGAAGCAACTTAGCAGCAGCAGCAGCAACAGCAGCTATAGTATGGTAAATTAGAACACATCTCTATTTTAATTATTTAAATGTATTCTGGAACAGAGATTCTTAAAATGATCTAGAAAATATTTAGAGAACCTTCATTAAAAATAGCTGTCAATTATCATTGCAAAAACAAAGGCAAATTAAGAATCATTTGTGATTATATAAGTGAGGGGCTGGCAAACTCTGGTGCCTTGAGTCAAATCTGGCCATCTGCCTATTTCATTGGAACACAGTCATGCACATTCATTTATATATTCTCTATTGCTGAAGAAAATGACAGAGAACTGAGTAGTTCCAACAAAGATACAAGACCAAAAATATCATCATCTTGCCTCTAAAAAAA
The DNA here is from genome assembly GCF_014754425.2 of Oryx dammah. Classification (NCBI taxonomy): domain Eukaryota; kingdom Metazoa; phylum Chordata; class Mammalia; order Artiodactyla; family Bovidae; genus Oryx; species Oryx dammah. The sequence continues at coordinate 22,397,222 of NW_024070199.1, read as the reverse complement.
GTTTGCCAGTGTCTGGTGTAAATGATGACTAAACATTGGTATGAATTTTAGAATATCTGTTTCCATTTTTTTCCAGGGAATTTCCAGAACTTAATAGTTTTTATTAAATCTGTATATTTTCATACTTTGTTGAAGATCCATTAGCATAGATGGCTCATCCTAAAAACTGGTGTTTTACAACTGCAATCGTTAAGACTCAGTATTTTCATTTCAGTTCAGTTAAATTTAATCTGTGCTAACTTGACAAAATGTTATTGATATTTAGTTGCACTATTGAAACTACTGCCAACTCCTATCAATAAGAGGTTTATTTCCTATGAAATAATTGATGACATTTTTCTTATTAAAAATGGAGTACTTTATGCATAAAGTACTATACTGAGCTCTGCTGGGGAAATAAAAAGATGAACAGACTAGTTTTTACTTTAAAGATCACCATTATGTGGTCCTTTAGTAGGTGCTAGCAAACTTTAATCCATGAGGGGATCCTATTGAAATAAATTACTGCCTGAAATATCTTCTCCAGCCAGAAGTTGAAAACGTTACTTTTAAAAGTGTGGTGAATCTCCTGATGGAAAGTGTTTAAATCTTGTGCTCTGATTTACAGTGTGAAATGGATGTCCATTTAATGAACCAAAAAGTGTTTGACAAACACATTTCCTTACAGATTATAACCATTGTCTGCAACTGTAACACACACATTGGTAAGAAACAATGGTAAATGCATAAGCAATTATGTAGCTACCCTCCAGTTTTCAATATTGTAAAAGCACTGTGATTCAGGAGAGTAGAATATGAAGGGAGATGAAAGTCCTATATATTAACAAGATGCATCTATTAAACATAAATTTTGCTTCATTTCCTTGTAGGTTGCATATGAAATATATGTATATACATATATCATGTTATATATAGGTACAAAAATCTATATATATTTATATGCAATTGATATATATTAATATACTATGTATTCATATGCAATGTGTATATTTATTTAGTCTCAGAGCTTCCCCTCTTCTGAGCTTTCTAGCGCTACACTAATTGTCCCTGTTAAGGACTTATACACATTTTCCTTGTATTATGCAATAGGCTAAGCTGTATGCAATCTTTATTTTCTAGCATTCAGCCTAGAGCCCTGCATAGGGTAGTTTTTCTATTAATTCTTTTAAATTCATAATCTTTTATAGCATCAAAAAGTTTTCATGGGGTGGTGAAAACAACCTACTCTAGTGGCTTTCAGATGTTCTCAAGCAATAAGACTGGTTTAAAAATAAAATTTATTCAGTGCTTTACTATAAAAAGCAGATAAAAGCAGACTCTCTCTGCTTGGAACAAAGGTTGGAGAACTAGAATACCTTCATATATCTCACCACAACTCACAGACATCAACAGAGCACAGCTTGAAAGCCACTGATCAAACTTGTCACCTTTACTTCTGCAAATGAAACCAACACTCAGATATTAGGTAGATTGCCTGGAATTCATAACTAACTTGTCATAGACTTAGAACCACCACCCAATCCATCCTAGTTTTCTCTCTGACATCATCGTAATGATTTCAAATGATGTTTTTTTCAAATTTCAATTTCAATCAGCTTTTCTTCTTCCTTCCAAATGGATGACACCAAAAAGCAGTCATAAGTTCAGGCCAAGATAGTAGAGTAAGAAGATCCTGAGCTCATCAGCTCTCATAGCCACAACTATTGAGGAGAAAGACCAGAATATAATAGAAAAGATCTTCTACAACTGAAGATATAAAGAAGGAACCATAATGAGATGAGTGGGAGGGATGGAGTTATGATATTGTCAAGACCCATAAGTACAGGTGCTGCTGCTGCTGCTAAGTTGCTTCAGTCGTGTCTGACTCTGTGCGACCCCATAGACGGCATCCCACCAGGCTCCGCCGTCCCTGGGATTCTCCAGGCAAGAACACTGGAGTGGGTTGCCATTTCCTTCTCCAAGGCATGAAAGTGAAAAGTGAAAGTGAAGTCACTCAGTTGTGTCCGACTCTTTGTGACCCCATGGACTACAGCCTACCATGCTCCTCCGTTCATGGGATTTTCCAGGCAAGAGTACTGGAGTGGGGTGCCATTGAGTGACCCACAAATGGGAGAATAATAGCAACTGCAGAGATTCTCCTTAAGAAGCAATGAATCTGAGCCCTACATCAGGGTCCTCATGCTGTGAGTCTTACACCAAGAAAAGGAGCCCCCAGAACATTTGAAGGGCACCAGGACTTTCTTTCAGAAGATCCAGATGCCTATGGGAAATAGAGACTCGACTCTTAAATGTTGCACACAAAATCTCACACACTCCAGGACCCAAGGCAGAGACCTGAGTCACATCTACCTGCTGATCTTGGAGAGTCTCCTAGACAGTCAAGAGGCAACTGGAACTCACCCTAGGAATAGCTATACTGGTGGGAGTCATTTATTGGATACTGTTCTACCACATGGACACAGATGGTGGCAAGTGCCATTTTGCCAATCCTCCCTTTAGCTTATAAGCACTGAGAGCTTTCCCTACTTACTAACCTGTAGGCCCAAGTACTAGGATGCCTCAGGCCAAGCAATTAGCCAGGTGGGGGAAAAGCCACACCCACTAGTAGGCAAGTTACCTTAAGACCTCCTGAGCCCAGAGTCACCCCAGGACACAACCTTGTCCACCAACGGGACCCAGGTCCAAATACCAGCAGACAGGAACTAGCCCAGGAATACCTCAGGGCTCTGCAGCAAGAGACCCCAGAATCCAACTCTGACCACCAATGAGTAGGCACCAGCCCCAGGATCCCCAGGGCCCTAGACCCACCCACCACCAGGCTGACACCCCAGTTCCAGGACCCTGAGGACTCTATGACTAGAAACCCTGGGACTCAGGTCCACCTAACCAGTGGGGAGACAACAGCCTAGGGGCCACCACAAACTCCCAGTCTACAGTGGCAGAAAATCGCCCTCCTACCAGCTAGATAGCACCAGCCCTAGGAAACTCTCAGCCCTGGTCCTACTCACCACCAGGCCAACACCAGTTCTGAGACATCTTGGGCATCTCAGCCAGCTGTCATGGGATCTCATCCCTTCCATCAGTGGGCTGACACAAACGTTGGGACCCTGAAGCCAAATGTATAAGCACCTAGCCCTGACCACCAGTGGACCAAGAGGACACCCAAGGTTCTGCACCCAAAGACTCGAGTTCTGCCCACCAGTGGGCGGCTGTCAGTCCCAGATTCCCCTGACCTTGAAACCTTCCCAGTGGGAGGTGGACATGAGCACTAGGATCACTGTAGCCCCATAACCTGTCTTGTCAGGACCCAGAAAATATACCATAAAGCCTGCATCAGCCCCAGGACACCAGGGACTCTGGTCCTGCCCACCAGGCCAATGCCAACTCTGAGATACCTTGATCTCAGCCAGCTGCACTGGGATCCAGCCCACTCACTAGTAGGTCAGCACTAGCTTTGGGATGCCTAGGAAACTGCAGCCAGCCATGTCAAGAAATGATACCTACCAGCAGGCCAACACTAGACCATGGAATCCTGGCCCCACAACCTCCCAACCCCAGAACCTACCAGATATATAGAAATAAACACAGAAAATTTGGCAAAAATTAGTGAAAGGAACATGTTACAAATGAAGGAATGACATAACATCCCAGAAGAACAAAGTGGAGATAGGCAATTAACCCAATAAAGAGATCAAGGTAATGGTTGTAAATATGATCAGAGAACTTAAGAGAAAATGGATGAACACATTGAGATGTTTATCAAAAAAAAAGATATAAGAAAGTACAAAAGGGAGCTGAAGAATACAATAACTGAAATAAAAAATGCACTTGAAGGAATGAATAGTAAATTAGAACATGGGTCCCCAACCTCCAAAGTCTAATGCCTGATGAAGTGAAGTGAAGTTGATGTAATAATAGAAGTGAAGTGCACAATAAATATAATGTGCTTAAATCATTCTGAAACCATTCCTCTTATTTGGTCCATGCAAAAACTGTCTTCCATGAAACCAGTTTCTAGGGCCACAAAGGTTGGGGACTGCTGGATTACAAGATACAGAAAAACAGATCAATGAACTGTAAGGCAGAGTAATGGAAATCACTGAATCTGACTAAAAAAAAAAAAAAAAGGAATAAAAACCAACGAGAACATTTTAAAATAGCCTTTTGACAACATCACATGGATCACAGTCTTGTCTAACTCAATGAAACTACAAGCCATGCCATGTAGGATCACCCAAGGCGGATGGGTCATGGTGAAGAGTGCTGACAAAACGTGGTCCACTGGAGAAGGGAATGGCAAATCATTTCAGCATTCTTGCCTTGAGAAACCCATGAACAGTATGAAAAGGCAAAAAGATATAACACTGAAAGATGAACAGGTTGGTAGGTGCCAACATGCTACTGGAGAAGAGTATAGAAATAGCTCCAGAAGCAATGAAAAGGCTGAACCAAAGCAGAAATAGTGCCCAGTTGTGCATGTGTCTGGTGAGGAAAGTAAAGTCTGATGTTATAAAGAACAATATTGCATAGGAACTTGGAATGTTAGGTCCATAAATCAAGGTAAATCAGAAGTGGTTAAACAAGGGACAGCAAGTGTGAATATCAACACTTCAGGAATCAGTGAACTAAAATGGATGGAAATTGGTGAGTTTTATTTAGATGATCATTCCATCTATTGTTACTTTGGGCAAGAATTCCTTAGAAGGAAAGGAATAACCCTCATAGTCAACAAAAGAGTCCAAAATGGGTGCAGTCTCAAAACTGACAAAATGATTTCTGTTTGTAACCAAGTCAAACCATTTACTTGGAACACAGTAATCCAAGTCTATGCCCCAACCACAAATGCTAAAGAAGCTGAAGTGGAATGATTCCATGAAGACATACAAGACCTTCTAGAAGAGAGAAAAAAAAAAAAAAAGATGTCCTATTCATTACAGGTATTCACATTCATACCTGATGCGAAGAGCTGACTTATTTGAAAAGACCCTGATGTTGGGAAAGATTGAAGGCAGGAGGAGAAGGGGACAACAGAGGAGGAGATGGTAGGATGGCATCACCAACTCAATGGACATGGGTTTGGGTAAACTCCAGGAGTTGGTGATGGACAGGGAGGCCTGGCATGCTGCGGTTCATGGGGTTGCAAAGGGTTGGACATGACTGAGCGACTGAACTGAACTGAAGGGAACATTTCATACAAAGATAGGCACAGTAAGGACAGAAATGGTATGGACTTAACAGAAGCAGAAGATATTAAGAAGAGGTGGCAAGAAGACACAGAGGAACTATACAAAAAGATCTTAATGACCTGGAAACCACAATGGTATGATCACTCACCTAGAGTCAGACATCCTAGAGTGCAAAGTTGAGTGGGCCTTAGGAAGCACCACTACTAACAAAGCTAGTGGAAGTGATGGAATTCCAACTGAACTATCTCAAATCCTAAAAGATGATGTTGTAAAAGTGCTGCACTAGGTATGCCAGCAAATTTGGAAAACTCAGCAGTGGCCACAGGACTGGAAAAGGTCAGTTTTCATTCCAATCCCAAAGAAAGGCAATGCCAAAGAATGCTCAAAATACTGTGCAATTGCACTCATTTCACATGCTAGCAAAGTAATGTTCAAAATCCTTCAGGCTACGCTTCAACAGCATGTGAACTGAGAACATCTAGATGTACAAGTTGGATTTAGAAAGGCAAAGAAACCAAAGATAAAATTGCCATCATCTACTGGATCATAGAAAAAGCAAGAGAATTCCAGAAAAACATCTACTTCTGCTTCATTGACTGACTACACTAAAGCCTTTGACTGTGTGCATCACAACAAACTGGAAAATTCTTAAAGAATTAAAAATTCTTAAAGAGATGTGAATACCAGACCATCTTACCTGCCCTCTGAGAAACCTATATGCAGGTCAAGAAGCAACAGTTAGAACTTGGACATGGCAAAATGGACTTAAGGATGTATATTGTCATATTGAATATGTATAATTTCACCCTATTTATTTAATTTAAATGCAGAGTACATCATGTGAAATTTCAGGTTAGATGAAGTACAAGCTGGAATCAAGATTGCTGAAAGAAATATCAATAACCTCAGATATGCAGATGACACCACCCTTATGGAAGAAAGTGAAGAGGAGCGAAAGAGCCTCTTGATGAAGGTGAAAGAACAGAGTGAAAAGATGGCTTAAAGCTCAACATTCAGAAAACTAAGATCATGGCATCCTGTCCCATCACTTCATGGCAAATAGATGGGCCAACAATGGAAACAGTGAAAGACTTTATTTTCTTGGGCTCCAAAATCACTGCAGATGGTGACTGCAGCCATGAAATTAAAACACACTTGGAAGGAAAGCTATGAGAAACATAGACAGCATTTTAAAACCAGAGACATTACTTTGCCAACAAAATTCTATATATTCAAAGCTATAGTTTTTCCAGTAGTCATGTATGGATGTGATAGTTGGACCATAAAGAAGGCTGAGCACTAAAGATTTGATGTTTTCAAACTGTGGTATTGGACAAGATCCTTGAGAGTCACTTGTACAGCAATGAGATCAAACCAGTCAATCCTAAAGGAAATCAACCCTGAATATTCACTGATACTGAAGCTGAAGTTCTAATACTTTGGCCACCTGATGCAAAGAGCCAACTCATTGTAAAGACTCTAATGCTGGAAAATATTGAAGGCAGGAGGAGAAGGGGATGACAGAGGATGAGATAGATGGATGATGCCATCCATCCACGGATTCAATGGACATGAGTTTGAGAAAACTCTAGGAGATGGTGAAGGTAGAAACTCTGGCATGCTGTAGCCCATGGGGTCACAAAGTGTCAGACACAACTGAGCAACTGAATCACAACAACAAATGACAACATCAAACATACTAATATTTGCATTATAGAGGTCCCAGAAGAAGAGAGTAAATGGGTAGATAACATATTTGAAGCCATTTTAGCTGAAAACTTTCCTAACCTTGGAAAGGTGAAGTCCTTCCCAAGATATCCAGGTCCAGGAAGAACAAAAAATTCCAAGTAGGATCAAGCCATAGAGGGCCACCCCCAGATACCTCATAATTAACATGTCAAAAAATAAATAGATTATGAAAAGCAGAAAGGGAAAAGCAATAAGTTATACTAAAGGAACTCGATCAGGCTATCTGCTGATTTTTCAGCAGAAAACTCTGCAGGCCCAAAGGGAATGTCATGATAAACTTAACGTGATAAAAGGGAAAATCTATGACCAAGAATATTCTACCCAGAAATTCTTTCATTCATATTTCACAGAAAGGTAAAAAGCTTTACAGACAAGAATATGATGAAGATGGCAAAGTTGCAGAACATGAAGCTTACCTCCTCCCACTATCAAAAATACATCTACATGTTGAACAATCCTCACAGAATATCTACTGAACATTTGCAGAAGACCTCAGACTGCTGAGAGGGAAAGAAAATCTCCACATAAATAGGTATAACAGAAGAAAAACAAACAAACAAACAAAAAAAGATTTCAGGATGATACCTGTGATCCTGGGAGGGAGGGAGCTGTGAAAGAGGGAAGTTTCTTGTACCCTGGGAAGCCCCTCCACCAGTGAGAAGATTGGCCAGGACAGGAAAAGAGCCTTAGAGGAGAATATAGAAACTGGTTTACAGCAGCCAGACTGGAGGGAGAACTGCACAGATGGTCAGTGCTTTTCTCCTGCACTCCCTAGCTTGAGACTCATGTCCTCTAGTGCGGACAAGTTCTGGTGTTGGAACTCAGGATTTGGAGATCCAACACAAGGAGAGGACTGGTATTGGATGGACAGAAACAGCAAGGTAGGGCTGGCATCTGGTGTGATTGCAACGGACGGTGTACATGGAGAAAGCCCAGGTTGTCTCACAGGTCAGGTGCCATTGTTTGGGTGGGGGGTGCATGAAGGGAGGGGCAGGACCTGCCACTGTAGCCTTTGTCCATGTCCATGTGTTCACAGAAGGCAAGACACCTTCTGCACAGGTTTAAGGGGTTATCCTGAACTGTCACCATTCATTTGAACTCCAGGAGTGGATTCTACACTTGTCAACATATATGCACTTCATCAACATATATGCATCTAATGCAGGAGCACCCAAATATATAAAACAAATACTAACAGACATAAATGGAAAAATTGAGAGGAAAATGATAATAGTAAGAGATTTTAACACCCCAGTCAAATCAATGCACAGATCTTCTAGACAGATAATCAGTTGGGCAAAGTGAAAGTGAAGTCACTCGGTCGTGCCCGACTCTTTGCGACCCCATGGACAGTAGCCTGCACCAAGCTCCTCTGGAAAATGATAATAGTAAGAGACTGTAACACCCCAATCATATCAATGCACAGATCTTCTAGACAGAAAATCAGTTAGGCAAAAGAGATCTCAAATTATACACAGAACAGTTAGATTTAATTGATCTTTTCAGGGCACTACATCCAAAAAACCCATAATACACATTCTTCTCAAATGCAAATGAAATATTCTCTAGGACTGACTAGTGCACAAAAGAAGACTCAACAAATTTAAGAGTATAGAAATTATCTCAAGTATCTTTTCTGTCCATATAGCATGAAATTAGAAATTAACCACAAAAAATTAAATGCAGGAAAAAAATGATTACATGGAGACTAAATAATATGCTACCAAAAAATCCAACGGGTCAATGATGAAATCAGAATTTTTTTTTAATCCCTTGAGACAAATGAAAGTAAAAGCACAACCACAGAAAATCTGTGAGATGCAACAGAAGCAGTTCTTAGAGGGAAGTTCACAGTGATTCAGGCTTTCCTCTTAAAAATAAGAAAAATTTCAAATAAAAAACCTAACCTAGCACTTACAAGAATTAGAAAAAGAAGAACAAATAAAACCTAAAGTCAGCAGAAGAAAGGAAATAACAAAGGTCAGAGAGGAAATAAATAAAATGGAGATTTAAAAAATAGAAAAATCAGTAAAACCAATAGCTGGTTCTTTGAAAGGATAAACAAGATTGACAAAAACCTCTGGCCACATTCACTAAGAAAAAGAGAGAACCCAAGTAAGCAAAATGGAAAAGGATACATAACAACTATTACTGGAGAAATACAAATAAATCTAAGCAAATACTGTGAGCAATTATATGCCAACAAATCTGACAACCTTGAAGAAATGGACAAGTTTCTATAAACACAAAGCCCATCAGAACTGAATCAAGAAAAAAATGGATAATTTGAGCAGACTGATCAATAGAAGTGAAGTAGAATATGTAGCTTAATAAACTTCTTACAAACAAAAATCCAGGACCAAATGGCTTCACAGGCAAATTCTACCAAACATACAAATAGCTACTACCAGCCTGATACCAAAACCAAAACAAAGACACTACCAATAAAGAAAATTATAGGCCAATATCTTTGGTGAATATAAATGCAAAACTTTTGCATATTAGCAAAACACATCCAACCACACATAAAAATGTTCATATATTACAATCAAGTGGGATTCATCCCAAGTTCACAAGGATAATTCAACATACACAATGTGATAAGTCACATAAACAAAAGACAAAAACCACATGATCATCTCAATCACTTGACAAAATTCAGTATCTATTAATGATAAAAACTAACTAAAGTGGGTATAGGGGGGATATCTAAATACAATAGAAGCTATTTATGACAAACCCACAGCCAATATAATATTAAATGGTGAAAAGCTGAAAGCCCTATTGCTAAAACCTGGAACAGACAAGGATGTCCACTGTCACCTCTATTCAACACAGTATATGCACAGCAATCAGACAAAGAAATAAAAGATAAAATATGATGTTAAAGATGTCACACAACAAAATCAAATATTACAGGCCACCAAGTAGCAAACTCAGTTCAGTTCAGTCCAGTCACTCAGTCGTGTCCGACTCTTTGCGACCCCATGAATCGCAGCACGCCAGGCCTCCCTGTCCATCACCATCTCCCGGAGTTCACTCAGACTCACATCCATCGAGTCCGTGATGCCATCCAGCCATCTCATCCTCTGTCGTCCCCTTTTCCTCCTGCCCCCAATCCCTCCCAGCATCAGAGTCTTTTCCAATGAGTCAACTCTTCTCATGAGGTGGCCAAAGTACTGGAGCTTCAGCTTTAGCATCATTCCTTCCAAAGAAATCCCAGGGCTGACCTCCTTCAGAATGGACTGGTTGGATATCTCCTTGCAGTCCAAGGGACTCTCAAGAGTCTTCTCCAACACCACAGTTCAAAAGCATCAATTCTTCAGTGCTCAGCCTTCTTCACAGTCCAACTCTCACATTCATACATGACCAATGGAAAAACCATAGCCTTGACTAGACGGACCTTAGTCGGCAAAGTAATGTCTCTGCTTTTGAATATACTATCTAGGTTGGTCATAACTTTTCTTCCAAGGAGTAAGCGTCTTTTGATTTCATGGCTGCAGTCACCATCTGCAGTGATTTTGGAGCCCAAGAAAATAAAGTCTGACACTGTTTCTACTGTTTTCCCATCTATTTCCCATGAAGTGATGGGACTGGATGCCATGATCTTCGTTTTCTAAATGTTGAGCTTTAAGCCAAGTTTTTCACTCTCCTCTTTCACTTTCATCAAGAGGCTTTTTAGCTTCTCTTCACTTTCTGCCATAAAGGTGGTGTCATCTGCATATCTGAGGTTATTGATATTTCTCCCGGCAATCTTGATTCCAGCTTGTGTTTCTTCCAGTCCAGCGTTTCTCATGATGTACTCTGCATAGAAGTTAAATAAGGAGGGTCATAATATACAGCCGTGACGTACATCTTTTCCTATTTGGAACCAGTCTGTTGTTCCCTGTCCAGTTCTAAATGTTGCTTCCTGACCTGCATACAGATTTCTCAACAGGCATGTTAGGTGGTCTGATATTCCCATCTCTTTCAGAATTTTCCAGTTTATTGTGATCCACACAGTCAAAGGCTTTGGCATAGTCAATAAAGCAGAAATAGATGTTTTTCTGGAACTCTCTTGCTTTTTCCATGATCCAGCAGATGTTGGCAATTTGGTCTCTGGTTCCTCTGCCTTTTCTAAAACCAGCTTGAAAACAAGCTCAAATTCAACAATACATTAAAAGAATCATACATGATGATTAGGTGTGATTCATTCCAGAGATTGGAGGGGGCAATGGCAACCCCCTTCAATGTTCTTGCCTGGAGAATCCCACCACCACTACAACAACACTAGATTGTAGTGACCAACTCTCAAAGAGAGTGCCATAATGGAATGAAAGATTTTGAGGAGAAATGTGGTAAATTACAGAGAAGTCTGGCAGGCTACAGTCTATGGGGTCACAAACAGTTGGACACAGCTGAGTGACCGAGCATATATGCATGCAGGCAAGGATGGTTCAATACGCACAAATCAGTATTAACAAACTGTAGAATAAGACATATATGATTATCCTAGTAAATACTGAGAAAGCTTTTTATAAAATTCAATATCCATTTATGATAAAAACTGACCACAAGGTATATATTAAGGGAATATACCTCAACATAATGAACATCATTTTTGATAAGCCCACAAGTAACATCTTACTAAATGGTGGAACCCTGATAGCATTTTCTCTAAGGTAAGGGACAATACATGGATGCCCAATCTTACAATGTTCATTCAACACAGTACTGGAAGTCCTAGCTACAGCAATCAGAAAAGAAAAAGAAATAATAGCAATCCAAATTGAAGAAGTAAAACTGTCATGTTACTATAGTAGAAAATCCTAGAGAGGCCACCAAATTTTTGTTAGAGCTCATAAATGAGCTTTATTTATTTATTTTTTTGGTAAAGTTTGAGGATACAAAATTAATATAAAGAAATCTGTTCCATTTCTACACAATAACAATGAACTATCAGAAAGAGAATTTAACAATTCCATTTACAATTGCCTAAAAAATACATAAGTATATATCTAACTAAGGAGGTAAAAAGTTTGTACCAGAAAAACTATAAGATACTGATGAAATAAATTGAGGATGACACAGATGGAATGATATACTGTGTTCATGGAATGGAAGAATTGATATTGTTAAAATGTCCATAATACTTAAGGCAGTCTAAAATTCTCTCCCTATCAAAATATTCCATGACAATAAACAGAACTGGAAAAAATGATCTTAAAATTGATTTGGAACTACAAAAGACCCTGCCTAGCCAAGGCCTTTTTGTGAAAAAAAGTACAGAGCTGGAGACATGCTCCCTAACTTTAGACTATAGTACAAAGCTACAGCAATCAAAAGGAGTTAGTACTGGCACAAAAACAGACACATAGATCAATGGAGCAGAATAGAGATCCCAGAAATAAACCCATGCATTTATGATTACTGCATGACAAAGGAGGCAAGAATATACAATGGGGAAAAGAGCCTTTTCATTAAATGGTGCTGGGAAAAAAAGATAGCCACATGTAAAATAATGATATTACAGCATTTCCTCGTAACATATACAAAGACAAACTAAAAAATGTATTAAAGACCTAAAAATCATAAAACTCTTAGAAGAAACCACAGGCAAAGCATTCTTTAGCATAAATTTTAGCAATTTTTCTTTGTACTGTCCCCTCAAAGAAAACAAAAGCAAAAACAAATTAAAGGAAAAAAACACAAATGCGGCCCAATTAAACATAGCTTTTGGTACTCAAAGGAAACCACTGACAAATGAAAAAGCAGACTACTAATGGGAGAAAATATTTGCAAACAATATGACCCATAAGGGGTTAACAAACAAGCTATAAAATAGAAAGAGCTTATATAACTCAATATCAGAAAAACAAACACCCTGACTAAAAAAATGGGCAGAAGATCTGAGAAGACATTTCTCCAAAGAAGATATACAGATTGTTAACAGACATGTGAAAAGATGCTCAACATGGATAATAAGAGAAATGCAATCAAACCAAAAATGAGATGTCACTTAACATCTGTCAGAACGAGTACGGTCAAATAGACCACAAATAGCAAATGATGACGATGTGGGGAAAATGGGAAGCTTGTGCGCTGTTGGTAGAAAGGCATGGCATATTGAAAGATAAATTCAGAAAACATTTCTCAAAACCCAAGTCTTTACATCAGTTTGCTGCATCTGCTCTATCCTCATTTGATTTTTCATTTTTTCTAAGTTGGAACCATAATCAGGTTGTGATTCATAACTGTGATGTCATCTTATGTTATAGCTTCAAATGGGGATAATTGAACACTGAGGAAGATCTCCTGGATTAATCTGAGAATATAACCACAGCCACCACCACCACTACAACAACACTAGATTGTAGTGACCAACTCTCAAAGAGAGTGCCATAATAGAATGAAAAGATTTTGAGGAGAAATGTGGTAAATTACCAGGGAAAATGATAGTTAACTAATTTGCAGCAGCTTTTCAATAGCTGAATTTTTTGAAAAAATGCAATTTATTATTGAGAAGGGAAATAAATATTTCAGGAAACAAGACACCAAATAGAAATATTTAAAAACATATAAAGCCTTCCCTATGTATATATGTATGTAAAGAATCTGCCTGTAATGCAGGAGACCCAGATCAATCCCTGGGTCGGGAAGATCTCCTGAAGAAGGGAATGGCTACCCGCTCCAGTATTTTTGCCTGGAGAATTCCATGGACAAAGGAGCCTGGCAGGATACAGTCCGTGGGTTGCAAAGAGTCGGACATGACTGAGCAACCAACACTAAACACATATAAATGCAAATTAACACAGTTCTTTGCAGTTGGTGTGCCAATCTCGTGTGATAAAAATATTCAGCTTTAAAAGGGACGTCTGCACACTTTCATAGTAATTTAGCACTATTGTTTTAGGAAAGTAAAGAACCAAATAAAGATGGAACATGGGAATGCTACTTTTATACGTAAAATTAGAATATATCCTTTTGATCAAAAACATCAAGCAGTAAATTCAGCAGCTCGAGAAACCAAGCTTCTAGTCCAAGATGGCCGAGCAGAAGGATGTGCACTCATCTCCTCCTATGAAAGCAACAAATTCACAACTAGCTGTTGAACAATCATGGACAGGAGGATACTGGAACCTACCAAAAAAGATCACCCCATTTCCAAAGACAAGCCTCAGCAAGATGGTAGGAGGGACACAATCACAATAAAATCAAATCCTATATCCACTAGGTGGGTGACCCACTGACTGGAGAACAATAACAACAAAGAAGTTCTTCCACTGTTGTGAAGGTTCTGAACCTCACAGCAGGCTTCCCAGCCTGGGGACCTAACAGAGGGACTGGGAATCCCCAGGGAATCTGACTTGAAGGCCAGTGGGATTTATTAGACTTCCACTGGACTAGGGGGAAAAGACTCCAGTCTTGGAGGGCACAAACAAAATCTTGCATGCACCAAGACTCAGGAAAGGAGCAGTGACCCCCCAGGAGACTGAAATGAAATTACCTGCTAGTGTTGGAGGGTATCCTGTGGAGGTGTGGGTCAGCCGGAGCTTACCACGGGGACAGGGCACTGGCATCGGCAGGCTGGGAAGGTACCCTTTGGCATAAACCCTCTTGGAGGTCACCATAGACTACCATAGACTCCAGGGCTGTATCACTTCAGGTCTAACAACTGACAGGGAGGAGTTCAACCCCACCCATCAGCAGACAACTGGACTAAACCTTTACAGAGCAAGGCCATCCCCATCAGAACAAGACCCAGTTTTTCCCACCACCAGTCCCTCCCATGTAAGTTTAAGGGCTTACACAAGGCTTTTAGACTGCTCCATCAGAGGGCAGGCAGAAAAAGCAAGAAGAACACAGTCCACCACATTATGGAAAGTTAATAAGCATGAAAAAGTAGAAAGTTATGTTGCAGATGAAGGAACAAGATAAAATCCCAGGAAAACAGCTAAATGAAGCAACCTTCCAGAAAAGACTTCAGAATAATGATAGTGAAGATGATTCAGCATCTCAGAAAAAGGCTGGAGGCAAAGATTTAGAAGATGCAAGAATGTTCCCTAAAGACCTACAAGAACTAAAGAACAGAGACTAATAATACATTAGAAGGAATCAACAGCAGAATGACTGAGGTAGAAAACTGGAGGTTTAAAGGAACTGGAGGACAGGACAGCAGTGGTGGAAATCACTGCCACAAAACAGAATATAGAAATATGAATGAAAAGAATTGAAAACGGCCTAAGAGACCTTTGGGACAGCATTAAATGCACCAACATTCACATTATAGGGGTCCCAGAAGGAGAAGAGAGAATTGCCTGAAGATATAATAGCTAAAAACTTCCTAAACATGGGAAAGAAAATACTCAGCCAAGTCCAGAAGCACAGAGAGTCCCAGGAAGGATAAACCCAAAGAGGAACACACCAAGACACAGGAGTCAAACTGACAAAAATTAAAGACAGAGATAAAACATTCAAAGCAACAGGGGAAAAACAACAAATGGGGAAAACAACAATCAGATGGTTTCTCAACAGGAACTCTACAAGCCAGAAGGGAATGGCATGATATACTTAAGTGATGAAAGGGAAGAACTTACATCCAAGAATACTCTACCCAGCTAGACTTTCCTTCAGATTTGATGGAGAAATCAAAAGCTTTCCAGACAAGCAAAAGTTAAGAGAATTCAGCACCACCAAACCAGCTTTACAACAAATGTTAAAGGAACTTCTCTAGGCAGGAAACAAGGAAAAGAAATGACCTACCTACAGAAAATAAACTGAGAACAATTAAGTAAATGACAGTAGGATCATACATATTGATAATTACCTTAAATGTAAATGGATTAAATGCACCAACCAAAAGACACAGACTAGCTGAGCAGATGAAAACATGTGAATGCAGAGTGTGCATGCTGATATTTCTATTGATCAGTTCAATTCTACTGGAACTGAAACATTTGCTTAAACTAGTGAAACATCAGCCGCTTCTCTTTTAGAAAGCATCATCAGTCACCATAATTTCATTTCTGAAACAAATGATGTGTTTATAGAAAGTTTAGAAAGCTTAAGATTACTCTTTATTAAAAGTCTTCATTGCCCAGGCAACAGATATGGATTAATTCACACAAGGGCACTGATATTTGTGCAAGTTTGGTGAAATAACAAGACAGCTGGACCCATGATCTTCCGTGTTTCAACCTTATTCTAACTCATGAGACAAAATGTAGCAGACCAGGAAGCCTAGGTAAGATAGGGCAGCCAACAGCTTATGACTTGTGGCCAGCCCTTTGAAGTATCATTACAGAAATGGAGAAAGGAAAACACAGAATACCTTATTAACAATAGCAGAGCACCTTAGTAGTTGCAGTACATCTGCAAAGGAATTGTTTGTCATTCATTTCTGCTATTTAGCAGATAAGACAAAGTGAATAAATATAAAGCAGACTTGAAGATTTTGTAAATGAAGAAAGCAAAAAGACACTGCATATTATAATGAAGAATATCAGAATTAGAACTAGCCTTGTTTATTAGTCTCTTGTGGATACTATAACAAATAATGGCAAATCTGATGTCTTAAAACAATGGAAACTTATTTTCTCACAGTTCTTAAGGTCAAAAGTCTGAAATCAAAGTGAGGCATTCTCTCTCTGGATGCTCTAAGGAAAAATCCCTCCTTGCTTTTTTCAGCTTCAGATAATTCTAGTTGGTCCTACATTTGTGGCTGCATCACTCTGTGTTTATGTTACCGCCTCCTCTGCTCTGCATGTCTCTAGTCTGTGTGTCTCTAATAAGGACATTTGTCATTAGATTCAGAGTCCACCTAATAATATTGGATGGTCTCCTCATCTTGAGACTCCTAACAATTATGCTTATGAAGTTACTGTTGTTTAGTCACTAAGTTGCTTTGTCAAACTCTTGTGTGATACCAGGTTCCTCTGTCCATGGGATTTCCATGGGATTTCAGGCAAGAATACAGAAGTGGGTTGCCATTGCCTTCTCCAGGGGATCTTCCTGACCTAAGGATTGAACCTGTGTTACTTGTATTGGCAGGTAGATTCTTTACCACTGAGCTACCAGGGAAGCCCACATTTATAAAGACCTTCCCCCCCCCCCAATAAGATACCATTCACAGGTTCTGGGAATTAGAGTGTGGACTTTACTTTTAATGGAGGGGCTACCATTTTGTTTGTTATACCTTAACTGATTAGGAAGGCTAAAAATATATTGACTTAACCCCTTTATAAATTGAAAAGTTGTGATTCCAACTTTCTCTACAACTCACTTATGCACTAAGGTATCTATACCATGTAATTCTCACTCCCATATAGAGAAGATATTTTCCTACCATTACACAAATACCCCTAGACTAGAACTTCTACCTTCCAGAAATTTTCCAAAGAAACTTGTATTTAAGGTCTTAAAGAATCAACATCCTGGATGGAATTAAGGAGGCAATTACAAAAATTAAGACGGGAGTGATGAGGTCATTGCTGTTTCATTTTCATACAAAATATTTTATTTAATAGTCTTTGGACAGCACTTGGTGTCCATTCATAGTCAAACACAGACACTGCAAAAATTTAGAAGTAGAAAGTATAAACACTCCTTTCTCTTTTTAAAAACACCTGACTATATAATAACAAAAACCAGCTAACCAGATATTTATCTGGAATTTCAAGTACACCCTAACATTTTCATGAATTCTGCTCTGAAAGTCAATTTCAGTTTTCCCCCTCATACTGGACAGTGTACCTGATGAAGCTTGAGACTAATGTTCTTTAAGCATTATACATGAGTATGCATTTTAAATATCTCCTTGCCCACAAAAATAGCAAAAAAATGATACAAATGGCACTGTATCATATCAATCTCATCTCTTGATTATGGAGTTCATTAATTAAAATAATCATAGTTTATCACACATTCTTCCCTTCACTTCATTCAAACATATTTTGAAAGAATCCATCTCTGGACATTTTGTGCTCAGGAAGTAGACTCTAAGCTAAGAAACCCATTTCAATTATAAATCAATATCTTATGGACAACTCATTTTGGCTCTTTATTTTTAGAGCTGAGGGAAGAGAAATAATATAGAATTAACACATTATCTGACAATTGCCAGGGTCCAGCCCCGGTGGACCCAGGGAATTTGAAGGGTGGATGGAGTCAGTGAGGAAAAAACTTATTTGTTTATTAATATAAGATTAGATTAAGAAACAACAGTGTAGTAGGAAAATTAAGTGGAGAAAGAGGGCTGAATAACTTGGATTACATGGAAGACCAATAAAATTCCAGACAAGGAATTTGCACCATCTACATTGGGCCACCAGCGCTCGCTTGAATATCTAAGGGTGCCTTGCCTTAGGCTCCCTTTCGCGCAGGTCTTAACAGCCAGGGCAAGTAAGTAGACTTGGTGAGCCTCTGCGCCCCAGATGGGAATTCAGCCTCAAAAAAAAGTAAAGAGGAAAAGGAGGGAGAGGGAGAAAAAGAGAGAGAGACACACGGGGGAAACCAGTCCAGCGACTGGCTCCAGCCCCTATTGTCTAGAAAGGCCTTTTATACCTTTTTTTGATTGTACATAGAGATCAATGGGTAATACAAAATTATGCAGTGTCAGCAGTCCAGACTGTTATCAAAACCAGGCTTTTCTCTCTGCATACCTAATTGTATACACAAGTCTTAGGTGACTTACATCATCTTCTGGCCAAAAAGGGCCAATTAACATTTTACATCCTTTTTTCTGAAAGGGTTTATCAACCAGAAGACTTATTTGTGTTGATCTTCCCAAGGTTTGGTGCCACTCTCAGAAAGCACTAAATAAAGTTACATTCTTACATAGCAAAGATACAGCAACTTATAACAAGTAAAGTGATTTACAACAAAAGAGAAGCAATTAACTCAAAAGTCTAGTGTTGCTAACATCAAAACCACTATATATCCTTTTCCATATCCCATTCACATTGATCAACATCCTCCCAGGTGCCTAAAAGATAAAGAATATGGAGGCCTGGCAGCAGTCATTGAGTCAACAGTGAAAACCCTCTACCAATATAATTTTTAACTCTTTAGAAAAGGCTCTGTATCTTTAAGATGCTTTTAAGCTTTGTGCCTCTCACGGTTGGGGGCTGCAAGCAATTCACAAGCTGTAAGAGGTCTGGGGAACCTGCTAGGCAAGCTAGAGAGCAATCAGAGGGGGTTTAACTGAAACATCCCTTTCAAATGCAGAAGACTAAAGCCCTGAATTGACTTTTTCCCAGAGAATATCAGAAAAGTGGAAAAGCAGAGTACAAAAGCCGGGAGATTTTTTTTTTTTTTGGGGGGG